>NW_015552537.1:146601-153525 GCF_001515605.1 Sinocyclocheilus anshuiensis
TCAGAGCAGATTTCTGGAGGCCAAATGGTTTTCAGAAGCACATTTTTCCCACATCTGCAGGCGTCCCATCTACTTCCAGCATGTTGGATTGCGGGGGTCTACACAGCCAATTTACAGAGTAACATGAGCAGGGACAAGAAAATCATTACCACAAGATTCATATCGATAGCTGTTCCTTTAATGCTCAGAGACCAAAGTTTAGCCTTAAAGTCCTGCAGCGAAAGACTCAAGGATAGATCAATGTCAACAAACTGGGAATAGCAGTGCAACCCTCGCAACGAGCAGAGCTTCAGGCGTGGAAAGTCATATCGTGATGTCTGGCTGGAATGGTTTCATTTCATGAATTCTTTAATGTGCTAAGTCCAAATGGTCCCAAACGTCCCCTATTGCTTGCCAGTCTAAAATAATTGAGGAGTTTTCCAGCAGGTTTCTCTGCCTCTCTTTCTGGGCTCTCATGGCTTTCAGGCCAAAGAGCCGGGGTCCGATGATGGAGCTGCGTACGGCCATAATCTACAGATGTAGTGGAAAATGGCCCCCCGGAGAACGTCCCCTGCCTCCGACATCATTTATCCTGCTGTCCAATCACTGCGCTCGTAGATCAGTATTACAACCGAACAGAACGAGGAAGTAGAAAAAGTCAAGGTATTAAATGTGTGCTAAAAGAAAGTTGTCTTTAGGACGGTCTGTTGCTGAAGTTTGTTTGGCCTCGTGACCTGAAGAGCCAAATGCTGAAATAAAGCAAATAGTATGTTATTAGTCCCAAAAGATGATGAAGACGATGCAAAAGTATACAAAAGTCCAGCTAACCTTTTCATGTTCTCAGAACTTTGGCAAACGTTCTAGCAAGGTTCTCTCGAGTTACGGAAAATAATTTCTCACAGAGATGGATTCAAAGTTATCTGGTCTTTAATAATGTTCTCAAAACGTTAGCACAAAAACATGACATATATCATTTATGGATCTGATACATTTTTTACATGGATCTGATACATTCTGATACACTTTTGTTGGATGTTCATCTATTATTTTTTTAAATGTTACTACTTATTTCAGAACGTTCAGAGAACATTTGAATGAAACATTACCTTAATGTTTAATGCAAAATGATAAAATAGAAAGGATCCCTGTTTTATTGATGCATGTAAATGAAAAAAAAAAAAAATTAAAATGATTTATTGTATTCAAACATTGTAGAAAACATGCCTTGAGCATTTTATCTAGACTTTCACTGTGTTTTACTACTTTACTTCTTTACTAAAACAGTTCGGAACAAACATTCTCAAAACTTTGGCGTTAATTGTTTCAACAAAAGCATTCATTCTGTAACGTTAATAGAATGTTCATTCAATGTTATCTGGTCTTTAATAATGTTCTCAAAACTTTATTTATAACATTTTCTGAAAAAAAATTGTTTTCATCTTTTATCTAACATTTTTAAATGTTACTACGTGTCACATTCAGTAACATTCCCATAATGGTTGCATACTGATAAAGTAGACTGTTCCCTTAATGTTTACATAACTAAGGGGAACACTTTATAATGTTTATTTATTCAGAGAGCATTCAGAAAAACCTTTTCATAATTTAATGGGAATGTTAGCAAAATGTTCTTAGAATAGATTTTTGTTAGCTAGGCTAGTGCTAACATAGTGCCGAGATAATTCCACAATCTTCTAACAAGCACAGAAACACACAGCATGCACAGACCTTGGGTAAAATATTCTTAATTAGTTTAATCTATTTCATCAACCTTTTCTATACTGAATTAATTAAACTGAAATATTATAATTATTATTTTTCCATCAGAGCTTGATGCATTATGTGCAACAATTATTCTGAACGGCCTTCGCGTCAGAAGTGCCTACGGTGTTTTAAAACGCTGTTGACAGAGGCAGCTCGTTATGGAACGGAGCCCATAGAGAAAAACTTTCACAAAGGCTCTGCAACACAATGAAGGATCTTACATGTGTGTGGAATTCAGAGCATCTTGAATCTTTTCCACAGTATCTTTTATTTTATGATGAATGGTTTGACAGGCACAAGATTACAAACATGGCAGATTATTGGCTCCCTTTGACAAAGGAAACATGTAAAAGCACAAAGCTAATTTCAGATGCACCTCCTTAACCAACCCATCACATTCCACAACAACAAATCATGATGATGACAGTCGCAATGCATTTTAAACAAACAAACAAACGTATCCACATTCCTCGTCACTGATGGGAAACAAGAGAGCTGAATGTACAGTAAGTGCATGAAGGTTTGTGCATGTGAAGGGTTTTTTCTGGCCCTGCTATGAAGTTATCGGTGGCCCGTGTGTTCTGGAGCACAGGATGAATGGCCCAGACAGACACCATGCCCACAAGGCCTGAGAGATGGTGTTATTTTCAAGACGAATGGGCAGCAGAGCTTTTAGGTACACAACAGAAATCCAATGAAAGGGAACATCGCATCATTTGATGAGGCATTCGGGGCGTCCCTGGGGAAATTGAGCCCTGTGGCTATATGACAAATGTGTGGTGATTTTGGAGCGGCCTCGACACACATCGCCTGCAGTCCTGCACTCTTCGACCTTGAAGATGGCTTTTCTGAAGTCCACTATTCCTCCGCTTTACCCTCCGGTCACGTTTGAGGAATGCAGCGTTTAGGAACTGACATCATACAGCATGTGTTTATGACGTTACGATTGCATTTAGTTCTGCAAAGAACCTTTCAGTCATCAGTTAATAAAATAACCACTTTTTCTAGGTGTAAAGGACACTGTAATAATCTAAAGAATATTTTTCCACTATAAAGAGCCTTTCATGCAATGGACAGTCACCGATGCCGATAAAGAGCCTGATGGGGAACGGTGCATTATGTGCAGATTAGTGTTGAATGTCAACAAGTGCATTGCCGTCTGTTCATCTATATGTAATAATTTCCTCCGTTATCCCAGCAGAACTGCAGTTGCTTTTGCGTTATCTCAAGAAAACCTCTGTTTGAGAACCGTGTCAGAAGTCCTAGGAGCCTCGAATCTCCCATTCTCGATAAACCTCAACACTTTAGATTCTCTTGACTTGTTTTGCAGTTCGGTCCAGTGCACTGCTGCAGCTTACAGTGTCGGTCTATTTCATTTCGAAGCAGGTTTTCAACCATTTACGAGAGACTGACACCACATCCATTTGAACTGACAGCCAGCAAATAGCCCTCCAGTCTCCATTTACTTCCACAGGGACGTCAGCTGAAAATAGCAGCACAGCCTCCGAGCTGGATGCTCTTCTTGCTGAAGTTTGAATAACTTGATAAATGTGTGATGTGAGCTTGTTTAAATGAGTTTAGCCTTCTTTCTGTTTGAAAACTCAGCAGCACAACCTGAACTTTCTCTGCAGTGATAAACTCAATGCATTATGGATGAAGGCTGGGAAATGCACGTGTTATTTCTGAGATGTCTATGCGAGCTCTGATAGTTTGTTGCATTGTGTTTCTTGGATCTGTAAATCAAATAGACTGTTTTTTTTGTGTGTTTTTTTTAATAATAGTAATGTGGACCAAATGCAAGCCTTGGTTGTTTCATATCAAATTTATAGAGCGTATGACTGAGAGCTAACATGATATTCTATGCTTTTCCTCAAGGACGCCAGAAACATCACTTTCTTTCTTGGTATTTTGGGCTCTTGAACAATGCTGCTTGCCTATTTCATTTGCATTGTACTGTCATGAATATGAAACAGCTTTGGTATTTCTTCAATACATAACAGCATGTGGCATATAAATGTACAACCAACGTATACTTTCATGATAACGTATTGTCTTTAATATCAGAGAATGACCTTAACGTCCAGTCCAGACCTTCCCAAAGCATATGCAGTGCTCTGATGAGATTCCCATTCAGCGGGCTTGTCAGGATTTACTCAGCGGTCCGTTGTGAAGAGCATCTGCTGAAGTCTTTGCGGAGCCCCAGTGGCTCAGAAACCCAACTTTACAGTGAGCAGGTGTCAGAATTTTAAACAGATTGTCCTTTTGTTCCCTTTTCTGAGTACATTCCCACTAATTCCAGGAAGATTGAGTCACATCGACCTGTGTCCTGCCCCTCATTTGAGAGAAATGCTGGGAGAAACTCAATCCTGTGTCTATTGAACGCTCAGCACTGATTTAACAGCTTTAGGGGACAGTCCTACACATGCAAAACTGACAATCTGTCACCATTTACACTCGCAGAATGTCTGAGCTGCTGTCTCCCATACAGTGACAGTGAATGGACACTAAAAAGGACAATAAGCAGAATAAAAAGGATTTAATATGACGAGTGAGGAACCAATCAAAATTTAAATTGTTGATCAAATCCGGCCTCAAAAATCTTGCAAGACAACTGTAGTCTCCATTCACTTCCATTGTATGGAAAAAAGCAAGCTGGGTCATTGTAATACTATTCTACTATCCTTTCACATTTCCATAAAATATCTACTATACTAGTATCTGCTATAATCTCTACAATATTTACAATCTGTATATAATATCTACTATACAGTACACTACAGTGCATGTTTTCAAATCATTACAAAGTAATTAACTTTATTCATATGCCACTTTATTCATTCTTGAAGTGAAGTGACATTAATCAATAATCAATGTATGATTAATATATATATATATTTTATTTATTTTTTATTTTTTTCAAAGTATGGCACATTTTCATGGTTCAGTACTTTGTATTCTTTCTTTTTTTTGTAATAGCACAATTTTGCAATTTTTCAGCACTGTTTTATTTTCCATTCAGTATTCATTTTAAAAACTATCGGTTGATTAATCGGTTATCGGACAGTGAAGTCCAGACTAGTTATTGTTATCGGTAAAATCCACTATCGGCTGACCTCTGCTCTCTATGACACTATTCCATCTACTACACTATTCTACTAGCCTTGTATATTTCCATAAGAGAGAGAAAGAAAGTCATACAGGTTGACATTTACATTAGTGCGTTTAGCAGAAGCTTTTAACCCATGCGACTTACAAAAAAGAAACAAAAGCAGTTTGTCAAAGAGCCAACAATATTAGTAATGTACAATGACACATTTACCAGACAACAAGATTAGCTAAATAAAGATGAGTAAATGGCAGAGAGCATGTTCAGTTTCAGACAGGGATTATGCATGCAAACTCTTCAAGAAAATGTTTGAATATGCATCTCAGAAGACGTGTTAATGGATTTGAAACTGAACTTCTTATTGAACTCTTATTTAGTGGCTACATTTCCCACAAGGCCTGCATTGGTCCACTATGGAAAGAGTTGAACTGTTTAACAGGTCAGTTACTCAAGAATGATCCATAATTCAGTTCTCATCCTGACTATTGCATCTAAGATTAACGTCTAAGATCTTATAAATCTTGCCACTACGCAAACAAATATACAGAGAGCATCTGGAGCAACGCGTGGTAGTGCGCCGCGGGACAAGCATCGGCGTTCACTCATTACGAGAGCTTGATGTGTTTCCTTGTGCTTAGTGCTTCAATCATTGTCAAATCAAACCTGAACGTAAGCCCTCATTTCAGACACGAGCATATGAAAGCGTGCGGAATATTTCTTACTTTAATGGCAATTTGATCAAATCTGGAGCATCGATACAGCTGAGTTCTCAGAGAGGGAAATTGGATCGGTCTGTGTGAGTTGTGCTGTGTGGATGACGTGCGTGATTCCATTTGCACTTACAGCATCGGGAAATACTTCCATCTATCACCGCATCAAACAATAACGCCTGCCAAAGCCAACATGCTGGCTCATAGATCATATCCCGACTGTCACCCAACCTGGCAGGATCCCGTTCCGCTCTGAGCAATCGGACAAATATTTGCATTTATACATAACCGGCCGGTTTCAAAATAAATGTGCTGTAATTGTTTTCACAGAGTCTCTACACGTCCTCATACTGCTGGACTGCAATATGCTTGATTTATTTGTGGAGCTGATATTGGAAAACTACAGATCTTCTGTTTATATGGAGTTTAACAGCAACACTCATCTACAATAGGATGGTTCGTTACCACAAGTAGGAAATGGATGCAAAACAGGTAAAAAATTAAGAACTGGACGTGGAGCTGGTCATTAGTCTTTGTAAAAGTGATCACATTAACCATGTACACAAGTGAGAATGTCAGATACATGTATTAACCCTCTGGACCTCTTCGGTCATTTTAGACCGAAAAAATTTATATTTCGAAATTTAAAAAATCGTGGCTTCATCGGAATGAGATGACACTTGGTGACTTTTGTCACATTAGCTATGTGAACACACAAAACAATCATGGACATGATTCGGATATGTTAAAGGGTAAAAAAAAAGTCACACTTGGCTCCTTCGCGGTCAAAAATGAACGACATATGAAATGAATAGGAGATATGAAAAAATACGAAAACTCAGATAATTTTTTGGTGGTACAAACTACAAATCAGCCACTGTGCAGAACAAAAGTGCACAGAGATCAAGGGGTGACTCTCTACAATATCAAGAGGGCAAAATAAACACCCACGCACACACACGCACGCACACACACACACACACACACACACACTTAAAGACATGAGCCTCAGACATCTCAAGGCTGTGTTAAAAAAGATCCACTCTTCTCTTTCCCCACAGGACGAGCGACTAGAAAAATCACAGAACACAAGACTGTAAAAACGGCCTCTTTTAACACAGAAACAGAGAAATCTCTGATGCTACTGAAGTCGACATGAAACGCTTTTCACAACTCATTTCACGCTGAAGTAATTCTGAGAGAAACCAGACATGCAATAAGAGGAAAAATGTAGGATAAGACTTGCTTCTGTCCATCAGGAATGGATGTGATCGTAAAAAGCAAAATAGTGTCTGATTGAATGAGTTGGGAAATGTAAGAAGGCTGATCATTGTTTTAAGGTTGTTTGAAGGATTAAGTTATTAC
>NW_015552537.1:153606-165846 GCF_001515605.1 Sinocyclocheilus anshuiensis
AACACACTCACACACACACACACACACACACACAGAAATGAACTGGTAAGACTGCAACAGAGCAAATTTTGAGAATATTCAATGACTGATTGAAATCATAATGCGAAACCTGATATTTATCTAACCAAAAATATCTAAAACTTGACAAAAAGTAGTCTTTTATACTAAACCTTTTATTAGGTTTTACTTTTATAAAAGTAAAACCTAATAAAATGAAGAAATTAGATCTAAAAAACAATGGGAATCCAAAGGCCTCTGTGTATATGTATATAGCGAACTATACAGGAGATTACATGACATTAAACACGTTTTTATTGTATTTTTATGCCACCAGATAGCACAATTCTCACTTCAAAAAATGTATTTTAAATGTTTTCACTCTGTTTTAACATTAAATATTGCATTTATTGAAAAATAATAAATAAATAAATAAAAATATATTAATTATAATTAAAAAAATAGCTCATTAAAATTGTATAAATATTGCATCGTATCAAAAAACCCCCCACAAAATTCTAAATAATAATTAAAAAAATATTATTAAACAAAAATGTATTACACTGATTTTCCTGAAAAAAAAAAGTTACATTTCAAGGCTTCGGTCACTTTTGACCGCGAAGGAGCCAAGTGTGACCCCTAAACGAAGAGGCCCAGAGGTTAAAGAGTTGCAAAAACTATAATGTACTCATCATTTATTCATGTTCTCCCAATACTGTACAACTTTGTACTGTGCAGCACAATAAAGATAAAAGCTGACAGTGGCCAGCAGCTGTCAAGCAATAAAAAGTGCAATCAATGTACCATTAAATTGTTATATGGAAATTAGCTGCTTGGACATTCTGCAGAGTGACTCCTTTGTGTTCCACAGGGAGGGAGGGAGAGTAAATGATGCCGTTCTTTGGGTGAATGTCTACAAGAGGGATTATAAGACACCTTAATATTTGTTCCCATTACCTCTGTCGTGAGCAACAGTTCTTCTTCACAGCGTTGCTCATAAACCAAAATTCATTCAATTACAGCATCAGCATTAGGATGAAAAACGTTACAATGCCCCAAACAAGCATTAGATGGCAGTACTTCACAATACAGACACCAATATGTTACTGTTCCAGTTACGAGCATTACATCACTGTAAGAAACCCATATGTTGATACAAAACTTTAAGTTTAAAGTTTGGTGTCATGTTTTTAAAAGAAGTCGCTTATGTATGTATTTGATAAAAAATACAATAAAACAGTAAAATTGTGAAATATTATTATAATTTAAAACAGCAGTTTTCTATGTGAATATCTGTTAAACAGTAATGTATTTCTGTGATGCGCAGCTGTATTTTCAGCATCAATACTCCAGTCTTCAGTGTCACATGATCTTCAGGAATCATTATGATATTCTGATTTGCTGAATTTCTGATTATTATCAATGTTGAAAAAAGTTGTGCTGCCCTTTTTTTTTTTTTTTTTTGTGGAAACTGTGATACATTTTATTTTTTCAGGATACTTTGATGGTTAAAAAGTTAAAAATAATTTAAAATAGAAGTGTAAATGCTTTTGCTGCCACTTTTAATAAATGTAATGTGTCCTTGATGAATAAAAATAGTAACAAACACGCGTCCGCCGAATCCAAGGGAACTAGACGGCGCAATCCAAACCCTCTCCCAAGCATTATCTGTAAGTCTCGGGCCCATCTGCTCCGCCTCCATGCTCCATGCTTTCTCTCATAGTCGGCCCCGGAGCCATTAGCGCGGCTCGGCATCTGCCGCTCACACCTGCGGTGGCCTGCGCTGGGGTTGTGGATGGCCGATGCCTGTGGCAGTGCTCTCCTCCGCAGGACTCATCGCTCATACGGCTGCGTGACCTTCACTGGAGCCGCTCCAAAGGATGTGTGCTTATTGTGACTCTGGGCATCATTAAGAGAACAGAGAAGACAAATAGACGTGGGAACGCTCAATAAATCAAACCATTACGATATTTGTGAGTTAATGCATACATTATTTTAATTATCCCTCCTGGGTTTGGCGCTTGCATATTTTTAAACAGGAGGGCAGCTTTGTCGTTTGATAAGATCAATGTGTGGTTTGTGGGCAGTTTCTTCTGGCGTGCTTTATCAGGCCGTTTGCAAATTGATCATTCCAACCGTAATTTATAATTATGTTCAACAGAGATCAGTCACACGCAGGACGACCGATGCAATTTGATCAGCATGTTCTGCAATATCACTTTTCATGTTCATTTGTCATAATCGTTACTGATGTCCTCGCACATAATTCAATTCCAGTTCATAGTTTTAACGTTGTTACGATTCAGCATAAGACATGACAGAAAGACAATGAGATTCAAGCGGCTGGCAGAAATGATACGGAGCGCTGTACGTGTCTCCTCTCTGACACAATCACACGTAACTTTCATTTCGCTCTCCTCGCGGGATGACGAATCAGAATCGGGCCTGTTAGGGTCTCCCGGGAGCCCAGAGCCAATCAAAATCAAATAACCCCAGATTGAATTATTTCACTAGTTTTATTGCATTGTATTTCTCTGCTGGGATGAAGCTGAGTTTTTGCTCTGAAATCAACACGGATTTGAACAACTCAGATGCTGAGTGAAATTTTTCCGAAGATCTTCCCAAGCAAAATCACTCCGAATGAGCCATTTTTGGCCTGTGTTTTAAATAAACAACACCTTCTCACACAAAGGTTTGTCTTAAACTGAGACAAGTCTCGCTTAGAGCGTCCAGCAGATCGGCATTTATCACGTTAACATTTGCAGACTATCGTTTAATGAAATGCGGAGCTCAAATAGAGCTCTTGAGAGTCAGCGCAGACTGAAGCAAAACACAGAGGTGCGCGGCGACAGCGATGTGGAGCCATCTTTAGAGCGCTAGCTTAAGGTCGTTAGCGTCCACAGAACAACTCCGGGGAAATTTGATGGATTCAGGAGGGCATTTGCCCTTCAAGTCTCTGCTCTTTGCTGCAGGCTTACCCCTGGTTAGCTTTTAATCTAATGCCAACTGTCTACGGTCCAGAAAAAATGAAAATATCGCCGGTGAAAAATGAGTATTCCCTTATCAGAAAAATGCTTGGCTACATTTATTGGGCCTCCGAGGATCCCGTATTTACCCTCCTAGGAGAAGTGAACAGAGCCAATTATGCCAGAGTGATTTACCAAAGCCGTATATATTTCTCTTTTAGAGACTTGTTGGAGCTCATGTTTCAAAATGTTTATCTCGGGACAAACAGCGATGGTTGATTAGAGGTTAGCCCTGAGATAAGAACAGAGTACACCTACTGCACAGACTAGAGTCACAAAAGTGAAATAAATTTGATTGCAGTTGAATATTTGAGCAGTCAGTTCAGTTTTTTTTTTACATTCTCAAAATGTTAGCACAAAAATGCTAGTAGAAGGTCTAATGTGGACTATCAAAATAAAGTGTTACAGAAACGTTTCAGTATTTGTCTAACGTTCCATTAATGTTTGCAAAATGATAACATTTAATTTTTTTTACGTTCGCAAAAACATACTAAAATGAATAAAAAACAGTCAGAAATAATGATTTTATAACTTCATGGAAACGTTAATGTTCTTAGAACATATTTTTGTTAGCCCAGAAACAGCGGATGATGTATTTTAAAAAATGGTTTATATAAAAAGACAACACTGGAGCGTCAAATGTGATCTCATCGCTCTTTCAAATACATCTTTATTCTTAATAGTCAACGATTTAAGGCAGTGTTTTCAACCCTGTTCCTGGAGGCACACCAACATTACACATTCCCAACTCTTCCTAACTGAACACAGCTGATTTAACTCATCAGCTCATTAGCCGAGAATCCAAGACCTAAAGCCTCCAGAAACAGAGTTGGGAAACATTGACTTAAGGTTTGTCTTATGCACTATTCCATTGGTGTGAGTAGCATATGAAAATTCCAGTAAGAAAAAGTGCACTTCAAATATCCGCATTATGCGCTTAATTAACTGAAAAAACGATGTATGGAGTGTTGGACACTTCATGCACTCAGCTGTCACAGCTTTAATTACGTAGCTGAAGGAGCATAGCTATCAGACTCGGATGCAAAATAACCTTATAAAATCCAGACGCTAGAGTACATACTAGTGCGTAGTGTATAGTGCATCATGTGAGACACAGCTTTAGACTTTTTTTGAAGATGTATGTTTCATGGCAATGCCTTGAATGTTTATTAAGCATAACAATGGGGCAATATGAAAATCCATATTTGTTGTAATTAGGACATATGGCAAACACATACAGCAAAAAAAAAAAAGGTTTATGTACACTAACATAACGTATACTAATTACACTACCAACACTATAGTGATATCATATCCAGATCTGGTGCACTCATGTGGAACGCTCTGGACTGAGGTTTTGCTGATCAGGCGTTCTGTAAAGGTTACCGTGTGAGTCTCTGAGAAATGAAACTTGACATTAGTGTAATGTGCTGCATTTTATCACCTCACATATTAATTAAGAGGCTAATTCCAGAAATCTATTACACTAGTGCTTTCCGTTGACTCAGAACTCTTTGCAGCTACAGTTAAGTGTTGAGCCCTAACAAACTGCACACGGCAAGTTACTAACTTCACACAGGATCAGTCCACATCTCAGAAGAACACGGAGTACAAAGCAAATGACTCTCATTCATGTCAGCCATGTCCTTAAAAGCCCCTCTTATCGGTCTTGTGATGAATAGTTTCTGGATATCATCTTATGGAACACATCAATATTCCCCTCACAAAGACCTTCATTGCTGTGTCTTGCCTATAAAGTATGGGAAGGGTTTTACTCTAAAGGGAAGCAGCTGCTTTGTAAATTATGGGTCTTTCTGCACCATCCATTTTACATCCTCCATCTGGGAATGCTGCCAAAGCAGGAGGAGAGGGAATGTGCGGTGTGACTGTGTGTGAAGGCCTGTATTCCAGAGAGCTGTGGAGAGGTGTGAAACACAAACGCTCAGCCATGTGGGTCACAGAGGCGGTTTTGTCTGAACTGCAAGACCACCTTGACTGGGGGGAATTCAGTAAGTGCTGCTTATTTGCACATGCTGTCCGTGTGCTTTTAGCCCCTGATTCACTAAAGGAATTATGCAGAAAATTCCAGCTGAATGCAATTTGAACGGCAGGAGGATGCAGCACACGATCTGATGGCTTTATAGGTCTGTGTGATCAGCTGCAGAAAGTGCGTTCGAATGCACTAAACCTCTACAGATGGTCCTCTCCACCATTTGATCATAATTCAACAAATTACTGTTGAAATGGCTGAAGAAAATGTACACAAACCTTGCAGCTGCGCTAAAGCCCCGCCCCCTGCTTTATAAACTGTACATTTATACAGCCAGCAGTCAGTGAAATGTGCTCACAAAGTGGTAAAAATTGATTGGAAATGATTCTTATGTGGGCAGAAATGAACTGTGGCATTATAAACAATTTTCATTTCTTGTTTTTCATTAAAGAAACTATTATGCAGTATGCAGTATCATAAATGTTAAAAACTGGAGAGATAGTTAACCAAAATCAAGACAAACACATCTCACAGCTAATGGCTCATTCCTTAATTGAAGGTAGATAAATGTCAAACACAGAGGGCTTCCATCAAATAATAAAGGATCAGGTGCATTAGGAAAATTACATTAATTTTTAACGCATGGCACAATTATATACAAGCAAATTAACATCTGGTCAAATTAGATTGTGATTTGTAAATTTAAGTTTTTACCAACATGGGCTCACTGTGGAAAAAAAAAAATAATGTCACTGTATACATACATTTCACTGCAGTTTCCTGCTGCAATGAACACTAGTGCAGTAAAACACCAAAAACTTTTCACAGAAATTATAATTTTAGGGGCAGATTATCAATTAATAAAGACTTATTTTTGTGTGGTTCCTCAGAACTCTTTTACCATAGTGCATGATTTGTAAACTAGTACACTTTGATGTTTACATCACATAACCAGCTCCATAAGTGTGACTTTTCTTTCTTGTTCGGTAGCGCACCCGGTACAGCATTGCACTGGTGATGTGAAGCATCGGGTACAAATCCCCTGAAACACAAGTCATGATAAAAGAGCTCAAAGACTTGTAGAAGCCAGATACAATGACATGCAGGTGCTATGTTATTTTCAAATGTATAGAGCATTAACCCTTTAGAGCCACTCACCTAACATTTCATTTTCAAACTTCCGAGATACATACAAAAACCAACGTATACAAATATTGCCAGATTAACGGTCATCTGTTTTGAATACAACTGGACACACTGTCAGCACCACTCACTGGACGTTTCACTTTGAGACGGCAAAGTTTGCAAGCATTAACATAGAAATGTCACCAAAGACATGTTTTTTCCATCTGTATTCGTCACAAATGGCATACTTTTATCAACTTCCTTGCTGGGGGTCTATTGTTTTTAAATGACTGGAGCAAAGTGATTATCATGACATTCGGTTGTGTTGTGAATCTGGAATGTCCGGACGGAACAACCACACATGGGGATAGTTTTAACATGCATGATTTAAAAGTTTCCACATAATGCTAGCATGACGAAACTTAATTTCTTGACTAGTTGCCATATAAACATTATATCTGTTAGTTAGCCGTTCATGTTTTTGTTTGTTTGTTTAGTATTTAGTTGGGATCAAAGGGGGCAGGCATGCTTACTCAAAAATATTGAAAGAATCTTTAATGGAGAATGGAATTAGTACGTTCAAATTGGTTAAATTCCTTATGATTCCCAATTATATTTCCCTCTGTCTCTTCATCCATCCATCCATCCTCTGTTCCTCTCCTCCAGCCTTTCGTCTCTGCCGCACACAGCAGATGCTGCACTCGTTCGAGTCCTGGGGCTCCAGCTGCCCGATCCCTCCTCCCGCCCGTTTATTCCCTCCTCTCTCCATTACCACATCCCTCGGTAGGATAAACCTGGCCAGGGCTAATTGCAATCTCTGTCTAATGGTGACAGGCTTAATCAAGCATGATGGGTTCACCTCTTTTGCTTTGGTTCCCCCTCTCCCTCTTTGTCTCTCTCTCTCCGGCTCCTCGTGGTTCTCTGGCTGTTGTCGCAGGCCGTCCTGTCAGCTGCCAGATGAAGTGAGTGCTGCGGTCGCATGTGTGGGCAGGGCTGCGGCCGCATATTGAGCACAAATTGGGCGAGATGCCACAGTGAAGGAGTGGGACAGGAATCCACACAAAGCATCCACTCATCTATTATACAGAAGAGGAACGAGTAAATGCAATACTCTCCAGGCCGAGTGGAGAGAGAGCGAGAGGATAGAGTAGAACATTTGTTGTGCATGTTTATGAAGAAGGTTGTAGTCCTTTGGAGCCGTCTGTGGACCATTGCCAGCGTGTGAGAGCGGTAATGAGAGCATGGACCTCGTGGAGCCGTTGGACTGAAGTATTTCAAAAGCAGCTTCCATTCACTCGTTCAGATAAACACTCGGTCCTTCCCGTGTTATCGACAACACGGACGCCATCCTGAGCCACTGGCCTCTGTCAGCATAATGCTTTTGGAGAGGAACTTGTTAATGCCGAGCAGCGCTTCAATTTTCTCTAGCGTTCATCCACCTGCTCCAGTAATGAGAAGTGTAGCAATGTGATCTGCAACTTGAAACTGTTGCTTGTTGTGTCCAACAAGTCCAAATGTGACAATTGGACCATTGTCTGGGGAATAAGTGTTATGGAGTGGTTTGAAAACGGCTTTTGTTAGGATCTGTTGAGGAAATTAAACTGTTGAATGAAGTAGGGGTATTTCTGATCTACATAAAGCACACAGACACACTAAGTGCTGAATATTTAGTTTTGCACGTATCACTGATGCCAAACGCACATGCGAGACAGAAGTTCATATCATGGTATCTGTGACTAGTTGGATGCTGATGGACATCAACTTTTGGATGAAATCTGGGACTTTTGGGATCTGGGAAAATTTTGCAGACAAAAAAAAAGGTCCACTGTCTGTTGTCAGTAGTGTAACAGTTGTTGGTCAATGTGGCAAATCTGTGTGACCAACTTGAACGTGTTGCAAAGGCTTTGTAGGGAATCTTTTGCCCTCATGTGGAATTCCAGATTGCACGGGTTCCCCATTGAAACGACTGGGTTTCATTCACGAGAATTCAAGAACAATGGTAAATGTGACCGCGCTTTTACAACATGAAAGGATGATGCAGCGTGCATTAGTCTTACAGTATGTGATAATTCCTGGTCATTCCTGTCGTCAATCCTGAGCTGCAGTCCTGAACATCTTCTGTCTATAACATCTGGAGAAGTTGATTCTGTGTGACCCTGACTGAACACCGCAGACACCGAGGAACCCCTGTGTTGATCTTTGGAGTTCAGAGAAGACACTCTGGAAACAAATTGCAATATACAGTTTTTCTTGAGTAATCTGAGAACTTTAAGACATGCTGCTGTGCTGCTCTACTTTTATTATCAATAAAAATGGCAAATATTTGGAGAAAAGAACACATTCCTTCCTTCCAAAACTAGCTCAGTTCTGATTTAGCATCGCAGAGCTATTCCTGCCACTTTATGAATCCAGTTTCTTCATAATACTAGTAGTAAGACTGCAGTGCGACTCATCTGTTTGGGGTAAATTTGTGTCATTTTTCGTACTGTAGAGATGGATGGTGCTGTTGTCACACAACTGCGATCGAAAGCAGGATCTAGAGAGAACAATCACTGCAACATATTGAATTCATTAAAACATACAGGACTGTGTTTCCCAAAAGCATCAAACACCTAAGTAGATAGTAGAAGTAAAATTACATCTACACTTAAAACACATTTTATCCTAATTGCTCTTCTGTATTAATAGCATCTATAAACCCAGTTTCTGAACACTGAAGCACAGGTTTGTAAATGTTTGAGTTTTTGCAGTGTAGTTCCAACAAATGCTCTATCTGGACTGGAAAGGACGTTTTGAGCTCTGAACCGTTCATAGTACAATGAACTCAAAAGATCTATGAACTAGAGTAAACCGAAATCGTTCAGGTTGAATTCTCCTTTAAGAAGCATGCCATCACACAGGAGGTGTTTTGCTCTGTAGCTCCTGTCCAGCTGTGTAAGTTCTCCTCCATCTCTCCTCTTCCCCACGGTGAGATGTTTTCCTCTGAGCAGCGAGGAGGCGAGCACGGATCCACATGAACAGTAATAAAGCTGTAGTGAGAGCCCTGCAGCTCATCTGATTGCCCAGACAGAGAAATTAGTGAGATTAAACAAGCCTCTCTGAGCTGATTTGCTGTAACATTTCACCTGAGGAAGAGTTCGTATTTACATACAGCACATTATTTCTGTCTAGATCAGAGGCCGATTAAGCCATAAAGCCCTTATTTAGACTCAAACCGAACACAGATTTATGAGCTCTGTGTGCACAGTCCAGACAAACACAGTGTGCTAAATTAAGATGAAGCGTTATACATCTACTGCTAAATCTGGAAGACCAGCGTCTTCAGTGTTTAAGCAGATGGAGCAGGACTGTGGGACCCTGTTAGATATCGTGCAAATTTGACTGTTGCATTTTAATTCTGACCCTTAATAGCATGCATACATACTGTATATAGTGCCATTTTGATTATGCAATTAACCCTCATGCTGGGTTCCGGTTCATGTTGGGTATATGTCTTGACATGAAGAGGATACTTGTACTAAAGTTCAGCTAAATGTTTAATTGGCCCTTTCACATTAAAATGCATTAAGTAAAGCTGAAATATACAAGTGTATGGCTCTGTACATCAGTACATGTAACCCTTGTGCTGTTCTGAAAGTCCTGATTTGGTGCTCCTTGTCAAAAATGACCGTCCTTTTAAAAATTGCTAAATTTCTTGTTATGCTATATTATTAAGTCTTCTACCAAGAAACAAATGCATTTTCACCATGTTTTAGGAATACAATGCTGTATAAAATCAGTCGAATGATATACTGTGTGAACAGACCCCTCAGTAAAAACCTTCAGAATATAGATGGGAATAAAACTAAAATTTGGTGTATGTAAGTGCTACTGAAGTTGAGATAAAAACTACTTTTGAGAAAATAGCATTAAAGGGTATGTTTTGGAATTTAAATCTATAGGTGCAAATAGATAAAGCAGAAAAATAAATAAATAAACACATGCAAGTGTAATTTGGATGTTTTGTGTCAAATATTCCAAATATTCCAATGGAAAAAAAAAAAAGCATGAAAAAAACATGTTTGCAGTGTCTCGCCTTAAGCTATTCAGCTTAGTTTTATTGCATGACTTCACAGTTCATGGTCGTGCTTTTTTTGTGACATTATGATGCTTTTTTGAAACTCAACATCATCATTCTCTTTTACTTTCACTGAGTAAAAAGAGCAGCATGGACATTCTATTAAACATCTGTTGTGCTCTACAGAACAAAAGTAATACAGGTTTGGAACAACACAAGTAAACGATGACTGAGTGCTCCTTTTTGGGGAACTACTAACCCATTAAGTCTCCCGAGCTATAAAAGAGCAACCTCTGTGCAATGAACATTTATTTGAGGTACAGAAATAAATATAAAACTCCCTCCCATGCGTTGTCTTTCTTAGACACTCAGATGTGTCTTTTAGAGCAGGTCAAGGCAAAAAGGGACCCGCGCTAAATAAATGAAGCTCCTGTGTGACCCGAGCGCTCTCGTGTCCAGACGGAAGCGGTTTGACTAATGCTGACCAGCTGCCCTTTCTCATCTGATTGAACTGGAGCGGTGTGAGTGAGGTCACTGTATCCTTGTCCAGGCCTATAATGTCAAAACAGCAATCATTGCAGACAAATTGCTGGAGATAAAAAAGAAAAGCTAATTCTATTTTTGGCCTGACAAGGACGATGGAGGAAAAGGGGAAACAATGAAGAAATCAAACATGGATCATCAATGTCTGTGACAAACCGCATGTTCTAAAAATAAGACAAAGTAGCTCCTCGCTTTAATGTTTGTGCTTCTCACAGCAGAGGCCAGAGCCGGTATAAACAAATATCCCATGATGTGTATCCACATGTCGTGGGATAACCACTACATGTATTCCGCTGTCCTGACTCTACAGAAAGCATGAGATGAAAAATGAGAAAATCTGTTACAAATACAAAATACAAAACACTACCATATCATTCAACTTAAGGCAAGACACCCCAGGACAACTGGGTAAAAAAACAACAAAAAAAAACGAAAACTTTTTTTTTATGTAATATGTTTTCTGAAATGCTATATTTAAATAAGCAAATTAGGCATTATCTAATTAAATAAGCACTAATTTGCATTAAGTTAGAGAAAATCCTGTCAACAGTCAGAAAAAATAAACTGTCACTTTTTATTCCAAAAAAATAAATAAAAATGTTGTTTAAAATCAGGGAAATCATTTATGAACAAGCCCCTTTGTAAAAAACCTTCAGAATATTGATGAGGAATAAAACAGTTTGGTGTATATAAGTACTGCTGGAGAGAAAAAAATAAAATAAAATTCGCAGACTTTAAAGATATGGAGTGGAACTGAAGTCTACAGGTGCAAATAGATAACATGCAATAAAAGCAGTGTATTAAAGTTTATGTTAGATGTTTTCCTTCCTATAGCTTGAAATAACACTTTATGAAAAGCCAAATAGACCAAAATATCAAAATTCTGTGTTTTTGTCTGTAGTGTCTTGCTACAAGGTGTCTCAGCTGTTTTGTACAGATCACATATAGAGTTAACTGTTTAATTCTGAAAAAAGAAAAACAAAATCTTCTCATTTTGTGGTTTATTAGGGCAACAAACAATGCTTAATTTTTAGCACCCATTTTTTTTTTCTCTTTGAGGTGGTTGCGATGTCCATTAACGATTAATTTGTCGTTCCCTTTCAGTTGGTCACTCCGAGTCACGTCGGTGACCGATGAATTGGGATATCACTGCGATAGACCAATCTACTTCGAGTGTAAACTAAACGAGCCAATGCACATTGGCATGCAATTATTGCATCCAGCTGCCGCTGATCACAACGTGAGTATAATAAGGCAGCAGGTGCAATGCATACCAGCTTTTCGCTTCGGAGCCGAGCGACAACATCATTCTGCTCTATATTCATTTCGAGAACTACAAGTTCAGCACGCTCTTGGAAGCTTTCTGTGTTGGCGAGACGGCGCTTCAGCGGTGGTCGTTCCAGTGTCGAGTGGGTTGCGCACTTCAGGCTGCACTACCCCCTGTCGTGTTGCAAGCGGCCATCTCCCCTGTGCGCCTCAGCACTAAAAGAGCATTTCCTAAA
>NW_015552537.1:166128-167228 GCF_001515605.1 Sinocyclocheilus anshuiensis
ATGGTCATGATCGCTGCCTCGCGTGTCTGGGCATTAAGCACGCTGAGGTGGCTTTCGTGGATGAGTCATGTTCTCATTGCGGGAACATGACCATCTCGGAGCTACGAACCAGGCTCTGCTACTCGCAAGGGGGCGGAGTCCTGTTGCCACTGCCGCGATCTGGGGCTCGTTCTGGCAGACAGACGAGAACCACTTCCTGCAGTAGCGCAGATGAAGATTCGGCCATGCTGCCGCCCTCCAGGATGGTGGCAAAGCCTGAATCGGATCCGGAGATGACAGCTATGCTTTCCCGGGCCACCGAAACGGTCGGGCTAGAGTGGAAACCTCCACCGTGTCCCGAGCCCTCAAGGCTAGATGATTGGTTTCTCGGGGTGGCTCGCGCTGGTTCTCAGTGCCCCACCCCAGTGCCTTTCTTCCCGGAGGTGCATGATGAGATCGCGGTAGCGATGCAATTGTGTCCTAAGTCTGCCTCCTCCTGGTGGGGAGACCCGGTACTTCCTTCCCGGGCCTGTAGGCATTCATCTGGTCTAACCAGCGGTGCCTATACGGCTTGCGGGGAAGCTGCTTCTGCCTTACACGCCATGGCGTTACTGCAGGTGCACCAGGCTAAGGCACTGAAGGACCTGCACGAGGGTGGTCACGACCCGGAAGTTCTCAAAGAACTCCGCACCGCGACAGACCTCGCGTCTCTGGGTCGTGCGATGTCCACTATGGTGGTCCAGGAGCACCATCTCTGGCTGTGTCTGGCCGACATGCGCGAGAAGGACAAGACACGATTCTTGAACGCCCCCGTGTCCCAGACCAGCCTTTTCGGCGACACGGTGGATAACTTCGCCCAGCAGTTCTCCGCTGCCCAAAAGCAGACTGAGGCCATTAGCTGCTGCCTCCACCCGTCCGCCGGCTGCAGCGCCCCAGCCTGCTCGTCACCGCTCCTGCGCCACATCCGCAGCAGCACTTCAGCAAAGTGGTGTAGTGGAGCCGGGCGTGGGCGGGCCGCCCCGCCTGTCCACGCCCCAGTCAAACCTGGCGGCAAGTGGAGAAGCAAGCGGCCCTGAGACAGGCGACCCAGAGATGGAGGGATCTGCTCTTCGGGAGATGGG
>NW_015552537.1:168304-169200 GCF_001515605.1 Sinocyclocheilus anshuiensis
CCGCTGGTCCCGCTTGTACGGTTTCTGGGCGCTTGGTCAGCGCTACCCAGCCCGTATCGCTGGCTTCTGCGGACCATCAGTTCAGTTTCAGATTCAGTTCGCCGATGCCCCTGTTCTGCGGGCAGAGATCGCAGTCCTACTGGCGAAGGATGCAATAGAGCCGGTCCCTCTAGCCGATATGAGGTCGGGGTTTTACAGGCCTTACTTCATTGTACCCAAGAAAGGCGGTGGGTTACGGCCAATCGCCGCAGCGGCACTTACACCGCTCGGCCTGTTACATATGAGACCGCTCCAGCACTGGCTTTATGGCCGAGTCCCGAGGAGGGCGTGGAAGCGCGACACTTACCGGGTCCAAGTTACACCGGCCTGTCGCCAAAACTTCACCCCGTGGGCAGAACATGCATTCCTCCGGGCAGGGGTGCCCCTAGAGCAGATCTCCTGGCATGCTGTGGTCTACACGGATGCCTCCACCACCGGGTGGGGTGCCACGTACAACGGGCATGCAGTCTCAGGGGTTTGGACGGGCCCGCAGCTGCATTGGCACATCAATTGCCTAGAGTTGTTGGCAGTGCGCGAAGGTTCTGAGGTCACTTCGTGCTGTTCACATTCCGGGCCTGCTCAACCGTACAGCCGACGAGCTGTCTCGAGCAAGGCTCCCGGGAGAATGGCGACTCCATCCCCAGTCCCCAGACGTGATTTGGAGCCGTTTCGGAGCCGCTCAGGTAGACCTGTTTGCTTCTCCAGAAACCTCTCACCTCTCATTGTTCTACTCCCTGACCGAGGAAACACTCGGCACAGACGCACTGGCCCACTCAGACCTGGTTCCCCGAGTTAGTGCTCCTCGCGACAGCCCCTCCTTGGCCGATTCCTCTGAGGAAGGATCTACTGACTCAGAG
>NW_015552537.1:170421-170609 GCF_001515605.1 Sinocyclocheilus anshuiensis
CAACACAGCGACCGTTGCGTACATCAACCGACAAGGTGGTCTGCGCTCCCGTCGCATGTCGCAACTCGCCCACGGTATGAACTCAACCGTACAGCCGACGAGCTGTCTCGAGCAATGCTCCCCAGAGAATGGCGACTCCATCCCCAGACGGTCCAGCTGATTTGGAGACGTTTCGGAGCCGCTCAGGT
>NW_015552537.1:172163-172675 GCF_001515605.1 Sinocyclocheilus anshuiensis
GTCTCTAAGCAGAGGATGGCCCACTGGATTGTGGATGCCATCACCCTGGCTTATCAGGCACAGGGTGTGCCCTGCCCATTCAGGCTGCGAGCTCACTCAACTAGAAGTGTTGCATCCTCCTGGGCGTTGGCTCGTGGCGCCTCGCTGACAGATATTTGTAGGGCTGCGGGCTGGGCGACCCCTAACACGTTCGCTAGATTCTATAGCCTCTGTGTGGAGCCTCAAACGGGTAGTGGCGCCGAGAGGCCCCCGGTTAGTGTCGGCTTGCTAGAACTGCTCCAGAGTGTCCTACAGTAGACCCTGTTGAGATCCTCCGTCACCCTCGGCAGCGGACGCGGCGGAACGTCCGGCGCCGGACCTTCACGATGAATCCGTGGGAACCGTGGAAGGCTGGGTTCCATATTGAGACCTAAGCGGTTCTCGTATGTGTATAGCCCACGGTATAGCCATAGAGCCCGTGTTTCCCCGGCAGACTTCTGCCTTTCCAAGAGGGTTACAATCACCTCCATTTC
>NW_015552537.1:172726-204253 GCF_001515605.1 Sinocyclocheilus anshuiensis
ATTGCCTCTTACAACACGACAGGGGGTAGTGCAGCCTGAAGTGCGCAACCCACTCGACACTGGAACGACCACCGCTGAAGCGCCGTCTCGCCAACACAGAAAGCTTCCGAGAGCATGCTGAACTCATAGTTCTCGAAATGAATATAGAGCAGAACGATGTTGTCGCTCGGCTCCTCAGCGAAAACCTGGTATGCATTGCACCTGCTGCCTTATTATACTCACACTGTGATCAGCGGCAGCTGGATGCAATAATTGCATGCCAATGTGCATTGGCTCGTTTAGTTTACACTCGAAGTAGATTTGTCTATCGAAGCGATATCCCAATTCGTCGGTCACCGACGTGACGTCTCCGTTCCCTCCTTCAGGGAGCGAGGGTTACCATACGTAACCGAGATGTTTCATCAGTCAGCATTGATTTCAGTAATTCAAAGTGAAATTAAAAGCTTCCTCCAAACATGCACTCTTTTTTTTATCTCAAAGTAAAAAGGCTCATAAACCACATTAATTTTTTTAAACATGCATCAACTGAATCAGGCAGAGACCACACCTCAGATCATATACAAATATCCTTCAGTAGGATATA
This sequence comes from Sinocyclocheilus anshuiensis, assembly GCF_001515605.1. Classification (NCBI taxonomy): domain Eukaryota; kingdom Metazoa; phylum Chordata; class Actinopteri; order Cypriniformes; family Cyprinidae; genus Sinocyclocheilus; species Sinocyclocheilus anshuiensis. The sequence goes on from NW_015552537.1 coordinate 173,310, forward strand.
ATAAAGCATTGCCAGTTCATGTTCACTTACACAAATCCAGTGTGATTTTTAGCAAGTCTTAAAACAAGACTAGACATGCTTTTATTTTACCCATATTACAAAGCAAGCATTTAATATTGCTTGTCACAGAACCGAAGGAGCTCTGAGTGATAAATATTGTGCTGCTGATTGTAAATGATGGATGTGACTCATGATCCAGTCAAAGCTGTTTAATGTACAGTCATGACAGATGCAGACAACCCTACTGTCTGTCAGATTTTTGGTTATAGTGCTGTTTGCCAAGCATCGATATTACTATTGCCAATAATTAGGGTTAAAAACAACAACATCCACTACAGCCACTGTCCACAATGTACTAAACAGCACTCAAGTCCCCATCTCAAATAACACAGCAGATGCAGACTGCAGGACTTTTGCTTGTGTGTCAGTGAAATCTAGAAGATCATGTCATTTTTAGGCTTCAGAAAGATGCACAAAGTTTGATCTTTTGAGGACATTTTAGCACATTTATGCCGATACTGCCGTGAATAAATCTGATGGCTGGAGGATTATCTATGTTAGCGCATCTGACCAAACCTTTAGCATTTGTATGTGCATTTCAGAAAAATAGATTAAAGAGAACTAAGAGACTGAACTCTTTCCTAAGAGACAGATACTGTATATCTGCTGTACTGGAGCAAGAATACAAGAGTTGTTAAATGCTGTCAGGAGACACTCAGAATGAGAGCAGTAGCTCATGTAATGAGTATTTGCCAATGCAATGAATGATTGTGAGGAGCAACCATAGATTAAATACTTATGAGTTTCTTTCTTAGATTAATTGTAATAAGAGATATCAAATGTAGTCTGGGCATACCCAGTGTGCTGCTTCTCCTTTGCCAAAATGGCCCAAACTATTTCCATCACTTTAATGTGCATTCTGCCTTAGTAAAAGAAATTCCAGCTCAGACAATCTCAAAAACATTTATGTGAAGTTTGAGAGTTTATGATTCAAAATGTTCATGAAAAGTTTGGATGGAAACCCAGCAAGAAAGTCCTTCAAGACATATGTCTCAAAACATGAGCAAATAAGGAGTGTATCTTTACTGTAAGCTTACCATAGTGAGCCGGATATACAGAGAACATTGATTTTATGGGTGATTTTGATTTATTTATTTATTTTTGTAATACATTCGCACAATAATGTATTTTTGTTCATTAACAAAGAATTAAAGTAGTGTACCTTCAAAAACAAAAATATTATCCACACTCATTTTACACTGAATACAAAGTAAATTAACAGAACATGCATGTAAGGAATCCAGAGGAATTAAATAAGCTGTCAACACTGCTACACTTGCATGGCTTGCTGCTGACAGAATGACAGGCTTTCAATCAATGACTGACGCCGTTGAAGTGTTTGTGTGCGGCGAGCATTTATTACGTGAGAGTTTGTAGATTTATGACGAGGTGAACAGGAGATGTTTGAGTCGTGCTCTGACACTGACTATATCGTCATTAGGTTGAGCGTGTTCACCGATCAAAACACTTTTGTCAATCAATCTAACGATAGGAATAATAATAATCTCATAAGTTACTGCATTCAGATATTATCTATACTGAACACAAAAACTTATGCGGTGGTTTCCTCTCTCTCTATCTCTCTCTCTCTCTCTCTCTCGCCCCTTTTATAAGTATAAAAGTTTTTTTGCCCAAAAAATTTCAAATAATGGAAAAGAAAACCCCACATTATTTACATTTATTAATTGACCTGAAACATACAGATGAGGGGGAAAAATTGCAGTTATTTTAAAAGTTTTGAATTTGAAAATTTTGAGATTTTGTAAGGGTGCTAAAACAAACAGATCAATTTTTTTAAAATTTGGAAAGTGTCTCAGTGTTGTACTCTTCAGCAGAATCAACCTATAACTTCTTTATAATAACTCTGAAGATGAGATAAAGAAACTGACACATTTCATCTTTGAAGAAACTGGCTTTAGACTGTGTGCTTTTTAAGGAAAATCAGGTCTTTGCTGAAACAATCTCTGGTGATTGGAATATCTAAGCAGAGCGAGATAACTCATGCCGGTGCTGGTGAACACTGCAAACGCTGCCGTTTTCCTCCAAAGCTGGGGAGCGATCAATCAAGGTCACTAACGCTGACAGCTCTGTCCATGACACTGAGGGTAAACCTCCGAGCTGTTAGTCCCAGATCACTCACAACCTGAGCACTGACACAATCCCGCATCCATAAAGCCCTCCAAATGACTGGTAGATGCCATCGGGAAGGACGTTTGATTGGAGGCATGCCATTTTCCTGACAAACGTCGGTAATGAATGAAAGACACAGGAGAGAGAGAGATGAGGAAAGCATGAAGAAAACTCTGCAGATCGATGATAAAGTGATGGAAGCTCAATATAGATCAAGTTAGCTGCCCCATTCAGATTCACAAACAACTGTTTCTGAAAATAACAACACTGCTTAAAAAGCTGATTTACGCTACAGTTAAGAATTGTATTAAAATGGAAATTGCGTCATCATTTACTTACCTTCATGTAATTGTGATGGTCTGTCTCCTGTGAATATCCAGGTGTTTTCCAACAAGAGTGTAAGGTATTCACACCGTCAAGCTCCAAAGAAACACCATCAAAGTGGTGCATATGACTACTCCTCATCTTCTGTAGTTACTCAGCAGCTTTGTGTGAGGAAGGGACAGATATTAAAGGTGTTTCAGGCCCGTCTCCACAGGATCACTTTCGTTTCAAATGCCTGTTTACTGGCTGGAGAATGTATTTTACTGTTCACAATGGGAGTCATGCAGAATGTTTCTCTTTAAAGCATTTCGAGAGGTGTTTGTATTTTCATGGACATTTATGCATTTGGTGACTTGCATTGCATTCAAGTTTTACATTTTATCGGTTCTTGCTTTCCCTGGAACTGAACCCGTCACCTCAGGGTCGCTAGCGCCATGATCTGCTGTTTGAGCTACAGAAAGGACTGAGGGAATGAATAGTATGGATTTGCTGTTGAGTGTTTATTGTACACCGGCCTGCCCAAAAGCACTTTAAGTTAAGATGGCTGGCAAGATCAGGGTTGCAGCTGGAGCTCTGGTGTTTTTGCACAATTTGCTGAGATTAGTGATTTTGTAATACTGATAATGAACATATGTGAACATTTCTCGTCATCCATTGGGTGTCTTTGGGATGGATTCTGCTTGTTAGAAATGAACAAAATTTCATTAATGAGTGAATGCGTCACATAAATGATCATCCAAACTGTGTTTTTTGCCTGGTTTCTGGTTTCACTACGGTTGCATGTATCTGTAATTCATCCATTCATGTTTAAGTCATGTAAAAAAAAAGTGATCAACATCCATCTACTATATTGTGTGTTTGGTGTGGTGGAACATGTGCTGTTTCTGTGCGCTGTAGAGTGTCGCATTAACCATTTCAGTACTGTGTAAACATTATATATATATAACTTTAACTTTAATATAACTACTTTTCTCCAGCTATTATGCTCTTGACCCTGACAGCTATTTTTTAATGTGCTGTAATGTGTGCAAATATGATCTAAAAGCTGTAGTGTAGGGATGATTTTCAGCTAGTTTTGACTTTATATGTTGGTCTGTTCCTTACACAAGCTATTATACGCCTTCAGAAGACTTGGAAAATATTGACTGAGTCGTACGGGCTGCTGTTGTGGACTTTTTCTTCACCTTTTTATAGCTTGTCAGTGTGAATCACCACCCATTCTTGTTGTTGAACTATTGTTTTACATCATATTTTTTTCTATGAAAGTGCATGATCCAGCACAAGCTCTTTAGTGATTTGTATTTACGTTTTATTAACAGAGAGTGATAATGACAGAAGTCAGACATGAGCTGAAAGTCTTGAATGTTTCTGCCTCATGAGAGTAAGAACAAACATCTCGTTTGCAATCATGCAATCGTCCCACAAAGAGAGCAAATGCATGAATTCAACACCACACAGCGTCTAATGCATGCTGTCCATAACAGAACACACACACAGCAGAATAAAGGTCTTATCAGATCTAATCAATTTTGCCAAGTCTTGATTCCAAGAGAAAAACATTGACGTGTGAGTGTTTGATTTACGAGGTGTGGACTGGAAATTTCCTTCTCAGATGCGAGCAATGGCACCCAGATAAAAGCAAGGAGGTTTTTCCTGAAATAGGTTATGGGCTCTGCTCAATTACACACTGTGATTTCCTGCAGTCCTCAGCTCGCTGTCAGCGCTGTTATACGTGCCGCTCAGATTAGTGGCCTGAAGTAAGATAACCTTGCGGAGCCATCAAACCGGGCGGGAGAATGATTTACAGTCCCGTTTATAACAAACACTCTGTTCCTCTGATGCTCTGGAGCTGGCGCAGGCTTGTAAAGCCGGTTATAGATCCCCTTTGGTTTCAGGAAAGAAGAAGTCTTGTGTCAGCTTGAAATATGGAGTTCAGAGTCTGTAGGTGACTTTGTTTCGTTGGTATCCGAGACAAAACCCATGTGCTTACGTGATTGTTTTTGTTTTTTCATAAACTCTTTATCCGATTTAATTGAAACAACAACATGCTCAATCATGTTTTTAATAGGTCTTTTAATGGATGTACTCACGTAGACATGCAGAGTCCATAATTAACACTCACTAAGAGCCGAATTAAAGTAAAGTGTGGTTTTGGTGAGTAAGTGAAGCAAGGTAAATATGCCGTCCAACTGTCGATTCACAATATTTCTTTGGTATCTGAGCTGTTTTGAGCTGTCATTAATGCTCAGGAATTAACAGCGGTACAACATTTTCTCAGTTCATACACCAACAGCAGTTGCATGCAACTCTGCTTAATATTTGAATTTTGTTTATTGAACACATATATGTGAGTTCACAGAAAATTCACTCAGTGTGTTTGGATCAACCTGTTCTCACTCCTGAAGGCGCCCAATACTGCAGCATGTCAGAGAGCTCTGTACGCATCTCTAGACGGACAACAGAAGAGCCCTGTAGAGTCTTTATTGCTATACGGCAGGTAACGCATTGCATTCAATGAGAAAACTTGGTTTCTAAAGCTTGTTTTTTAAAATATCTTCATTATCTGCATGAAATAAAGTTACAAATTATACCCTAACACACCTTATGATTGAAAAGGTTGGGATCAAGAAGATTAAATGTAAAATAAATTAATACAAGGATGCATTAAATTGATCAAAAGTGACAGTAAAGGTATCCGATCTTTAACATACACTGGATTTTAAAAGAGTGTGAGCTTATTATTCATAGACAGGACCATTTAGTTTTGTTTTCAGAGTGATATGAGTACAGATGGAAAGTCTACACACATTCCTGCAATTATTCTGGTAACTGTCTAGTTTATGGAGACTGCCATGCCTTTCTTTCTTTCTTTCTTTCTTTCTTTCTTTCTTTGATCAGTTAATGTGCTATAATATACTTCAGATAACATCACCCCTACACAGCACCTAAACACAACTTGGTTAACAATAAGTGTATATACAATGAAAAACGAATACATCTAGCGGGACATTTCATGTCATTTTATAGTTACCTCATAATTTACAGTGAAAAGATGTAAATGCATGACACTTGCACTTAATGCATGATGGTTTCTTCTTAGTGTTTTCCTATTGGTTATGTACATTAGGTTTTTATTTTACATATTTTGTTGTTAATTGAATGTTTATTATATTTGTGTGTGTGTGTGTGTGTGTGTGTGTGTGTGTGTAAAATTGTCTCTATATTGTCTTGCTAGAGCAGCAGAAGTTGGATTTGCCTCTTTTTTAAAGTTTAAATCACTGATTATGTTACTTTCCTGTTTATTACTGTGAAGATGCTTTAAAACAATCTATATTGTATAACATACTGTAAGTACTAATCAAGCCACTTTTATTTTTATAGCATATCAGCTTGTGGAAAAGATACAAGCTGGAACTGTTTTCATGGTAGAATTCTGGAAACTACAGCTGCAGTTTCTGTTTAATCATACATTTTAATAATAATAATAATAATAATAATAATGAATTAATTAATTAAAATAAAATAAATAATAAACCATTTTCACAAATTCATGTTTTTGTGCTGCCGTTATCGTATAAGTGAAGGGCCAAACTGCATAAAAAGTTCCCTTAGACCCCAGGACTGCTTTTTAATGGCAAAGTGACCAACAAACCGAGGTCCTGAAGCAGCGTGCTCTGAACAAACACACGTGTTCGTCATGTGTGATGTGTGTGTGGTCAGTGTCAGGCTGGTGTGGAGGTGAGTCTTGTTAGTATGTCTTTGCTTCTTGTCTTCTGTCCTGTCTGACATGAGCGTCAGCTGACCTCTGTCCAGGAGAAACATGAGCGTGACGCCCGTCTCGTCCCGGTCACAGCCATGTTTCACACACACACACACACACACACACACACACCCACACGCACACACACAATAACAGCATAATTCTGCTTTTTAATCTGCCCCATTTACTTCCACTGTAAGTGTCTCACTGTGACATGTATTGTTAGTAGTAATATTTTTTTCATTATTGAAAAAAATTATAAATTTAGTTTGTTGTTTTTTGTTTTGTAATTAACTTTATGCCACACATGCTAGCGATTGAGCTTGTCTCCTGAATGTTGTGCAGTTTGTCACTGCACAATACGACTGCAACAGGAGAAAGCATTTCAACATTGAAAATCCATTCTTCACCTTTAGCAGAAGTTTCCTCGTGATGTGCATTCGCCATAAATGTATTTGTGTGTTTGTGTGTGTGTTGTCTGGTCCCGTGGTGTGACTCCTGTCTGTCCCCTGTGAGTCTGAACACAGCAAACATCAGAGCGGTCCAGGGAATTCCCCTGCCTGGATTCTGTCAGAGTTTCAGATCAAAGCATCAACATTGCATTATTGAGAGTGGGGCTTTTTGAAGTGTACGTGTGTCTGTGGAGCTGATTTGCCAGATGCCATAACCTCACTCCAGATAATAAAGGCATATGTGTAATCACGCGGACGCACACGGCTGCTGCTCTGGCCACCGTCAAGCCTTCAGGGTTTCAGCGGAGACAAAGGCTATTTCATGATGGTCTCTAATCGAAGGCTTGCACAGTCTCGACTGATTGAATGTTTCATGTGCTCTGAACCTGATTCTTCAGGACATTAAGAAGATCCTGTGTGACTTCTAGGAATTCACATCGAGAAGTTTAGCAGAATGTTCAAGCTGCTCTTCTCCAATCAGTAGAAGTGTCTTTCAAGTTCCAAAAGCGCCATAAAATATAATTGTTATAAAAAGTATTATTATAATTAGTCATTATAATTGTAATTTATAATTCAATTTACAATTTAATACTAATATAGTTTTTTTTTATCAATAGTTTGAATTAGTTTTTGTTTTTATATTTTCTGTTTCTATGTAGTTTCTGTTAAAGTATCAGTAATTCTTGTGTGTCTTTGTTATTTGTATTAGTTCTTTTATGTCTACATAGTATTATACTATTTACTTATTTCATATTATTTTAGTTGTGTAACACTTTATAATAGCTTTCATTAATAAATCATTAACAAGCATTATATAATGCTTAATGGATCATCAGTTAATATATATTCAAAGAGTTAGAAACGTGAGATAATGTGCTTGTTAATGTTTTGTTAATGATTTATAAATTAAAGTTATTATAAAGTGTTACCAGTTTGTTATATTTGAAGTTATATAGTTATACAAATGTGTATTATTTTATTTCAGTTAACATTTATTTCAAGTGCCAAGTTTATTTATTTATTTTATTTATTTATTTATTTTTTTGTTTAAGTTGCCTATAATAACCCTTGCACGTATTTTTGCTTTGTCTGAGGAACAGACTGTTGTTGTGGGTCATGGCTCAGTGTATGCTAAATGAGGAAAGGGTGTAGATTTAAATTCAAGCCATTTTAATGCATGAAGAAACTATTTTCATGGAGAAAAAAAAATGTTTGTGCACACAACCCTTTCTGTACAGTTAGTTTACGGTTTAACACTGAAGTGAGCGCTTGTGAAAAGCCAGTAACATGTGGCCAGGTGCAGTGGCAGGTAATTTTACCGTTATACAGTTAAAGCCAAATTTGCATCTGCTTTTTCTCTGAAATTTGCAGAGGTCCTGTGCACTGATGTGTGCTTTAACTCATCTGAGCTGATGGAGCCGCACGTTCAGTTATTGGTTATCAGAGAGATGGAGAGCCCCGAGGAAAGCACCGGGACAGGCTTGTTCCAAAGCAAATATGAACCAGTGCAATGAATAGACGTGAATATTCCCCAGCTACTTTGCATTTTGTGCTTTATCAGGTCATTAATTTTCCAGGGCAGAGCATCACCGGCCGGTAATAAGCTGGTGTCACCTCGGGGCTCGAGCAAAATGAAAAATACCTGATGGTTTGGCAAATGCTTTCGCTCTAAAATACACATTTTGGCAGGGCAGTCATTCTAAAGGCCTCCGCCAGCATCTCTCCAAACAATGTTTGTTTAAGTGCGTCTGGAGTCTGAAATAGCATTCTGGAGTGGAGTTTAAGCTGTGTTTCCCTGACATTTGGACTGCTTTCCTCATGCACTAATGCAGTTTCAGCTTTACAAACACTCAGGATTGAGGAACTCAACTGTCTCACACAGGAGATCCCAACAATCCCTTCCTATTCTAGGAGAAATAAATAAAAGGAAATCAGAATGCAATCTGTCCATCAGCCGGTGTTGGCGCATAATGCTATCTGACTCTCTTTCAATGCAGAGGTATGAGACAGAAAACTACGGACGAGTGAAGAAAGCATTCCAGCTGTAATATATTGGCTGGATTTGAGGCTCAGACAGCTGTGATATACGCCTTGATATACATGTATAACGTCTGGAGGATCACAATGGATTCACAGCTGCTATCTGTGTCCCGTGAAAAGCCTCTGTGAATTCCATTACGGGCCGCTCTGAAACCGCCTGGAGTTGTTTTGCATTACAAAGTGAGCGGTCCAGTTTCCGTGAAGGTTTATGGGTTTTCCGGCATCGAGCGGCTGGAGTTAATCTTATCACAGCACATCATGCTTAAGCTTCAATAAACATATGGACAATGCATCGGCTTAAAACCTTTAAACAAGTAAACATGCATAACATATATGTACATTCACCCACATGTGTGGAATTTGAAATGACGTGTTTCCATATTAAATTAAAAAGGTAATTGTGACTTTTTAATCTCACAATTCTGGGAAAAAAGTCAGAATTATAAGAATTATATGAAAGATATAAACTTGATTTTCTTTTCTCACAATTCTGACTTTTTTACTTTTACATGTTGATTTTCTTTCTCTTATTTATTGATTGATTGATTGATTGATTGATTGATTGATTGTGGTGGAAACAAGCTTCCATAGATATCAATCAATAACATTAAGGCCCAAAACATATGTCTAGTTACACTAGAAGCATTTGTGTATTTCTGTATTTCAATAAATAAATACATTTATATATAAATAGAAGCACAACAATTAAAGCCAAATATATAAACCCATGTATGTCCAAGACAAATTTCCCTAGGGAAAAACAAAGTAATCTTGAATCTTGAATTAAATGTATAATGTAACAAAATTAATAATAATAAAAAAATAAAAAACTCTGCCTCTGCCAGACATTGTTTCACATGAATTTGACTGAAAAAGTGCGATAACTTCTCTTCAAAAGGCCAGTGTGATCACAGTCTCAGATCGCACCTTGTGTGACTCAATGACCCTCAGGATGACGGTGGACTCGCTCTGCCTCGAGCAGAACGTTTATCAGTCTTGTCCTAATCTCAATAGCAGCGCAGCAACATTCAATCTTCATCAGAGGCATTAACACAAAAGCTCCCGCTGATGAAGTGTCACCTACATGTCGTGTCGTCCACCGGAGACCACTGTGGATTAGGTTCTGTCCTGTCTTAGTCTCGTGCTGTTTGTTCTCAGGTTGTCAGATTAGCGCAATGAGCCCATATGCAATAGTCTTTAAGTGCACATCTTCACTGTAAGAGGATATGCTGTTTGAATGGGGCTCGAGGAACATAAAGGCCAGCGGAGGAACGTCCTGCAGAAGTTGTGCTGCTCTAAGCAGCTTACGGAGGATGCGGAGGTCTGATCCATCGGTTTGCGGTTCTTCAGAGTGATATCAGCAAACTGAGAGCCAGTGTTAACAGCTGCCCTTCATAATGACTGCACTTAATACCCGAGGAAAAGCTGAGCCGTCAGGAAACGTAAGGTGACATTGATTGCAGTCCAAGAAGTGTAATATCTGGCACCATAAACGTACAATACATATGTGTTGTGCCCCAGTAAACACAGATGCTATAATTATGAATATTTAATCATGAATATAGATATTTTTTTATATGCATTGAAGACACTGATGTTTGCACAGCAGTATATGATGAGAGAAAAGACGATATTTATTTTGTTGATGTTTTTCATTTACTTACATATTGGATGTTTAATTGTTTCTCCCGCTTCTTCCACAAACATTTTAATGCACAATATTGTGCAGATTGGCGCGTCATAGATCAGAGTCTTTGTGCAACTCTAATGATTCTGTCAGGTTCTGGTTTCAAGCGCACATAATCGTCCCCTATTAAAACCAGAACATTTCAAAAGTTTGTAATATCCCCCATTAGACCGAACGCCAAGAAATAACATTAGCAAAGTAATTAACTTTAAATTAAACACAGCTCTCTCATGCTTTCCAGAGCCAAATGGCTGGATTAGAAGAGAAATAGATACCCAATTTATTAAAAATTGCCATATCGTTAATGGTTCTGAGACGCATTAACATAATTTAATATCCAGATGCCATTAGTGGGCATTATTTTTATCCAGTGCCTTCAAGCTCTTGGGTTTTGGCCAAAGATGAGGTAATAAATCTGCAGCAAAAAAACGACACTTTAGCGGCCCTCAAACAATGAGCATCCTTCATTATCCTAAATCACATGCAATGACTGGAAATGTATCCGTACAATGGGGAAAAAAATGTTTTCCTGCGGTTTCCAAAGAAAAACAAATGCTGAGTGTCACCTGAGATAGATTTGTAACGGCTGATGTGTTTCGAAATTATATTTCAGATAAAACATATTCCTCTTTTAAACAGAATGAAAAAAGCTCTAGTTCTGATATATGGCATGTTTAGTTCATCTACACTTCAAAACTTAACAGAAAGGAAGACAGAGTCTCTATTCTCTCTCCATCAATGAAAAGCCAAACAGACACTGTTCATTCAGTTCGCTCAGACGCAGAGTCGGATATTGACCTGTATTGATCCTTCGGGATGAATGTGTTTGAGGAAGGCATCTGAGAGCTTACAAACAGGCCTCAGTGATGGTGCTGCCTCTCTTTAGAGCTGCGCCTCTCCAGATCCAGACCAGCTCCAGCAGATTCAGGCTTATCGTGTGAGTCAAGGCTGCGGCATACAGCTCGTACAATAGCTATTCAAGCTGAAGATCCAGTGGGAGACGTGCTATTGAGACGCAATGCCAAAGATTTGGACGAGCTCTTTCTTTCCTGTCACTTTGCATCAAAGCATAGCAAGAAAAGCATTTTAGCTTTCACTTTCAAAAGAGCTCTGCTTAAAAGGTAGCAAATCAGATGTCACTGTCTGAGACTGTTGTGTCCCAAGCATTTGTACATTTTAGCAGATGCCTTTCAAGATGCATTCAAGGTTTGAGTTTTACCAATTCATGCATTCCCCGAGAATCGAACTCGTGACCTTGAAGTCATTGCTTTATTTTTTGCATTGCTTTTGTTGGAGCAAATTCAATGATCATGTTCCAGGTGCCTTAAAATCTTGTTCGCTTTGACATTTGTCAAACATGCCTAATTGTTAGCATTATTTTCAGCATGTTTTAAACACCCCTGATAGTCCAGTGATTCTAAACTGACCCCAAAATGCTGAATGATCAATACAAATAACATAATGTAACAAAAATGTGTTTCACTTAAATTTTTTATGCTTCTCTGTAATTCTGTGGTGATAACTATAATTGTCCTATTTATTTTCACGTAGCATCAATATTTTGGTAAATATATAGGTCAAGTAAATTTCAGAAGTTCTATCATTAATTATGAAACATTGGTTTAGCACAGCTAAGTTTTTGCACTATTTTTGCTTTTTTTTAAGATATTTGTTTATTTTGTAAGGATGAGAACATTCTAGAAGTTTCTGTGACATTCTGTAATATCCTAGTGCTTTCTGGAACATTCCAGTCATAAAAGACTAAAATTATCCAACAAACACGTCTGAGGTTTTGGACGACTTCATTTTACTAACTGTTTATGTAATGCACTGTTGCTGTAATTATGTTAAACTTGTTGTTGTTAGCTCAGTATTGTGCGTGTGGCATGTCATTTTAATGCACGAGTAATATCAGATTAGCTTGTATAAATTGTCAGATTTATTTATTTTTATTGTATTTGGTTTTCATGAGCACTGTTAATGATACGCAACAAGTGATGTGATTTTTATATTCAGCATCTTGAACTTCATAACGAAACATTAACATTTAAAGTGCAACGAAACTTTTACAAAAATGCGTTTCATTGTGTAATTAATGCAACTGTATAATCTAGTACAGTTCACAAAATAGTTTGACTTATACATTTTTAAAAGTAAAGAGAAAATGCTCTCTATTCCTTTTATCATTGACATCAAATGACTGTATTGTATGCAGATTTCACTCATACTAAGACACGTTTTCCATGTCAATTTTCCTATTCAGCTAATGTCTCATATATATATTGCTTATTGTCAGACCAATAACTAGAAGTTCAAAGTAAAATTTGAGTCCAGTTGAGAAGCACTGCTGTAGGATAAATACAAAGAATAATCAAGAGAAGCAGAAATCATGATCATGATTAAAATATGATTTATTGTGCAGCCCTATGAGCTTCCATAATTGACTCTATTTTCCTGTTTATCTCAGTGAATCTGCTTTCACACAATCTGTACTGTATAAAGTGTTATAGAAATAAAGGTGAATTGACCATAAAGCATCGACACTGAAACAGAACAAGCACATATCTCATCTGTTGGATTCATGGCAGACATTTGCACAGGCACAGAGTGCTTCCTCCATCCGTACGATCGTCCTCCGTCTCTGTGATCAAACGCATGGACCGCAGACTGACAGAGGAATGAATAAACGTCTGTGTGTGACCATAAAAGAGTCTGACTCAATCCACTCAAACGCACTGGCTCATCTCACACAACACAGCCAGCACCGTATGTCTGGCCGCGAGCGCAGAGATCAAAGCTGCTGTAATGTGTTTAGCTGTAACAGTGTTTCCATGCGCTGTCACTGTATCTGCTGGGTTTGGGTCAAACACGGGTACACTCAGAGCAGTTCTTATAGTAAGAGCTTTCACAGCTGGCAGCTGATGTACACATGCAGTGTCTTTGGGATGTTTAGTAGATGTTTAAATGTTTTGGAATGGAATGTCAATTACAGGGTGTTTGGAGGCTCTGATGTGAGTTTCTATATGTAAGGACTACAACTCTTGTCTCTTGCATGCGCCAAAAACATAATTCATGTATTTCCTCTATGAGTAAGTGGACACTGCAGGAATCAGTCAGATGCCTGGAGAGGTTCCTCTCTGCTCCTGTAGGAGGCGCTCGTGTGCTTTCTAACAGAGCACAGAAAGCCTCATATCAGCAGGTTTTTATGCTGAGCACTGGAATCCGATTCAAAGCAATGCAAGGTTTCCTGAAAGTAATGGACTTGTGCTGGAGTAACTCAGTCTGCAGATAACAGCACATGCATCATCCAGACTTTGTGTTGTTTATCACACAGACCCAATGCATTATCTTTTGTTGTTTATTTGTTTGGAAATTGCTTTATTCAGAGATAGTAATTTATATATTGAACATACAGAAATGGTCCTTTTCTTTCATGGAGTCCAAATACATTGATTTACATTTAATGAAGATGCAACAAACTCACACACACACACACACATAAAATATACATAACATATTGCTGTGTATCTTGCTCTCCCATGAAAATAATGCTATATACTATTGTTATTTACCTTTATTTTAGAGGACAGTGTGTTTAAATTTCTGTATAAACACAAAACTTCAGTCTTGACCACAAAATGTAGTGTTTAATGACTAACATGAACAAAGATTCATTAATACTGCAACAAATGCACAGTATTGCTTCTTGTTAGTTAGTAATGTTAACTAATGGGACCTTATTACTGTCACAATAGAAACCTGTCCGTAAACAGTCTGTTACTGGCCATTCATCAAGTTTCAGAGTTAAACAATTATGAAACCCAAACAGATTAATCATTTTAATGCATTTTTTTATTCAGTTTTTAAATTAATTTTATTGGGTTCACGAGATACCCAACAGATACTGTAAAACAAGAATATCACAACACTGGCATTTTAATTTAGAAGATACAGTTTACAATATATATCAATATAAGGTCCTACATTAATATATACGAGCACACACTTGGCTTGGTCAGAGACTCGTGCGAGTGTAGGACACTAATTACACTGTGTTTCAGCTCATTTGAATCTTCTTTATTACACGCAGTGTCAGTATGAACAGTGAGCGCTCGTCTTACTCCCTGCACTCTTTCTTCTCTGTCTGTCTCTTTCACTACTGGCTCTTCATTTCTTCTCTTATGTCTTCTTCATGCATTTATGGATCTCAGTGCAGTGCGCGCCGGTACAAGGCAAAGTAAATCACCGCACAGGAGCTGGGAGCGACGCTGTTTGTTATGAAACAAATGTCAATGTGAGTCTGAAGTGAGGGACCGCAAACAGCTCCTGCTGACTTTGTTCAAGGGATGTTCTGGGTTCAAGAGTTCATGAGGCTTTTTTTATATTGAATTCATTCATGCATTCCAGCTTAATATGCAAAGACAACTGTAAGGCATTTATTATTAAGTAGATTTTCCTCTTTGGATGGATGGATGTATTTATTTGAGCATCATCAGCAGTATCTGACGTCTCTGTGTTTTCATTCTTATTCAGATCACTGCCAGTTGTTCAGGAACCCCAGAAATTAGTGATTTTGACATCTGCTATCAGCACCAAAGAACGTCGAGCTGGTCACCTGAGCCATTAATGTCTGTGACTAATGACTCTAGAGCTGCAGGGAAATTAGACCGTGTCAACAGTGATTGGTGAAAGATGTTTTTTAGAAGCAGATTGGTTTAGTAATGACATGTAACGATGTGGTTTACTGACAACCTTGGTTAGCAACACTGACTCAACTAGTGAGTTTTGTTTTGTTTTGTTTTTGGACCTATGGCAGATGTGTGTTTGAGAAACCTGTTTACTATAGTCATTAGTTTTTGCAATTCTTTTGACATCGCTGGTACGGAAACTACACTTTCTGTGTGTATGTACAGTATCTGTGTCATTACTCCTACTAATTTTTAACTGCTGTTAGTGGAGGATGAGCTTCTTTTCTGCACTACTGATGTCGTTCCTGTGGTTGGAGTTGTAAGTGAATTACGGTTTACTCTTGTTGTCACCGAAACAAGTTGTGATGATTTTCTGTGGCAATGACAGTGTCTGAGGTGCTATTAAGTCAGTAAGACTTCACTTAGATTTTTACAAAAATTCACAAACTCAATAGAGAGTACTGAAGAAGATTGAGACGTAGACAACCACTGAGGGTCACGGTTAAGAATACAGTACCTACAATAAAAAAAAATAAAATAAATATATGTATATATATATATATATATATAATAAAATAAAAATACCAGGCTATATGGAAAAATTACATAAAAATATTATATGTAACAATATAATTAAACGTCCATAAAATGGGATTTACTTGAGAAGCAAAGTTTTGTTTAAAAGTTATTAATGTATTAATACGCAATTTTAGAGAATAAATCTTGAATTGTTTATTTTTCTTACTCGGTTGGCTGAAGTGTCCCCCCCCCACATTACAAAATAAACCTAAAATAAAAAGAAAGCAAAGAGCAGTGAACTGATTAGGCTAAATGTACCATTAAGGTTCAGGCATTAAGCATGTATCTGTTTAGTTGCAGTTTGATAGACACTGATAAAGATGATACAGATCATCTATTGCATCTGTTACCAAATTCACCTCATTTATAGAGTGAAAGCATGCGTCACACTCTCCAGGTGTCTGTGGTTGACGAGGCTGGTTGAAGTCTTCTGGACACATGCATCTCACACAGACTCATCCAGTCTGAATTAATGTAAATGTGTGTCACAAACCTCCGTTTAACACGTCCACATGTTTCTCCGTTGAAGGCTATCGAAAAGAAGCTGTGGGTTCTGATCAACTTTAATCTTTAACATATAATCAGTATTCGGTAACTTTATAATAACTTTCATTAATAAATCATTAACATACATTATATAACGCTTAACAGATCATAGTCAAACAGCTAGCAACATGAGATAATGTGCTTGTTATGGTTAACTAATAACCTTATTAAACATTACCTAATGATTAACAGATAATTATTTCATGTAAATTAAAATGCTTACAAATGTCATCAAACTTTCAATTCATAAAAATATGTAAATGCTTTTAATGCATGTTATCCAGTGACTAAAAGCTTGTGTTAATGCACAACACTGTTATCGAGGTGTGATGCG
Source organism: Sinocyclocheilus anshuiensis (assembly GCF_001515605.1). NCBI lineage: Eukaryota > Metazoa > Chordata > Actinopteri > Cypriniformes > Cyprinidae > Sinocyclocheilus > Sinocyclocheilus anshuiensis. The sequence continues at coordinate 189,910 of NW_015552537.1, forward strand.
GGTAAGGTTAGGGACTGGTTTAGTGGTGTGGGTTGGTTTACGGGTTGGTTAAAGTGTCCGAAGCGTACGGGGGTCAGTTTGATCACTATAAGTGCACACGGTTCAATCTGTTTATATCACATTGTTTTAATAAATGAACAATTATTTTCTTGAAAAATTGATTTGTTTTCTCCTGCTGATGTATGACTCAAGGAATACCCTGTTTAATGATATAGTATACTAAAATAAGTGTTGAGGCAATAAAAACACGTTTTGCACCCATGTGCATGATATCTTTAGACAGCTAAACTGAACTAACCACCCTTTACACAAACGTTGTCACAGCAGCTAAACGTCCAATGCTCATAAATGTACTAATGTTTAGTAATCGTTTATAAACATTTACAAATTATGAATAGTTTCCACTTTAGATTGGCTACTGCAAAACATGAACAAATGATTAATAACTGATTTGTTAAGATGTGTAAACAGTAGAAATCTATACAAAGACCAAATATATGACCTTTACAGACTGTGATGTTAACATGAATAGTTTGTGAAGTGCTTAAAATGACTAATTAAGCTATAATCAGACCAACATAAGCTTGTAATCATTGTATAATTTCTGTTAAAATCATTTGTAGATTTTATTTGTAAAAGTACTTGATCATATGAATTTAAATTTTAATGACATTTGTAATCATTAACTAATGATCCGTTAAGCATTATATAATGTTTGTTAATGATTTATTAAGCTTTAGTCTCTGTAAACCATCTGTCATTTGATTTGATTTTTTTAGTGCATTATCACAAGAATTGAAAGTTTGATGACATTTGTAAGCATTTCAATTTACTTTAAATATTGATCTGTTAATCATTAGGTAATGTTTAGTAAGTTCAACATTAACAAGCACATTGTCTCACGTTTCTAACTCTTTAAATATTTATTAACTAATGATCCGTTAAGCATTATGTAATGTTTGTTAATGATTTATTAATGAAAGTTATTATAACGTGTTACCCAGCATCACATAATATTTTTAGTAGATGTTTTACCAGTTCCTGGTTATTTGAAATATAGATATGTTTTTCTGAGGGCTGTCAAAGTTAATACGCTTAATGATGCAGTGATTATATTTAGCACCGTTATATTTTTAAATGGCATTAACACATTAAATCAGTTTGAGATTGAAACTGCTTAATTTCTAGAAACTTTTCAGAACATAATTGAAACTGATTAGGTTATGTGACAGGAGAGCTGAAAAGCAGGGAAAGTTGTTTTGTAGAATTATTAAAGATTAGGCAACGATAATGTTTGCTTTATTATACTTTTGATTTTTTAACTAGAAATCAAAAGGAAACAGTGGAATGCAAGAGAAATCGGATGATTTATCCATGGTCTTGAACGCTACATCTTGAAGTCACAGCTTGAAGACAGTAGGAGGTACCTTAAATGAAATGTCTGTGGGACAATGAAGAATTCATGTTTTATTGGGAGCCACACAATCAATAAAATGTGAGGATCTCAGCCGTCTGGTCCAGTATTTCACAGCAATCCCAGCAAACACTCTCACATGCATTCATCTCCATCCATCTCTGGAAGCACTATGCGATCCACCCACAGAAGGACGGCCCGTTATTGGCTTAATGCATGCGTAAATTAATGACTTTTTATCTGAGGAATGCGCTGTGATCATTTACAGAGTTCAAGTGATGATTATTAGAATGTATTCTCATTATATAGCATGATAGTCAGTGTAATTGTATGTCAATTTGGGACTGATAAAACAATGACTGTTATCAAACACAGAGCCATGATGTTAAAGGCCATTCACAACCAGACAATAACCGCACCTATAAAGTTTGAATAATCCCTCTAACCCTATGCGGATATTGAAATTCACACCACAACTATACTGATAACAACATAGAGGAACGTTATCATTGGAATCACATTCAGAGCAATATTTTTTTCTTTTCCCACCTGATGAACAATAAAAACAGCCAATCAGAATCCACTTGACTTTAAGGAGCTCGAGCATTTAAAGCGTTAGACGACAAAACTGGACACTATCATAGTTACCGTTCTTGGTGTAAATGGACCTTTAAACTCATCAGGAAACCAGTTTACTTTTGATATCATAAGAAAGATGAGAAAACACACATCAGCTTTAATCTAATGACTACAGACGTCCGGCTTTTATGATGGTCACTCTTTAAAGCTCTCACAGATTGGCAGTGATTACATGTTTACTTATACAATGAGAATAAGTTCAACAAAATGAGACACAGCTTGCCTTCAGCGTAGAAATACACGACAGTCAGGAGAGGATGAACACTTGATCCTTTATTAATTCTGTCCTATGTGCGGTCAGGACGCAGAAGCCTTGGGAGATGAGCTGTGATTGGACTACTGCATAATTACAGCCACACTATAATAACATCTATACGCGTGAAATATGATTATTCCTTCAACTTTCAGACGTTATTATGTGTTTCAGCTCATTGCTGCAGGGATGAGGTGATATACTGTGAGAAACACAATAAAGCTTTGCTCCATATGACTGTATAATAATAAATACATCCTCTTGTGATTTGGGATTAAAAGAACACCACAACAAAACAAATATGGTTGCATTTATTTCTGTAAGCTAGTGTTCAGACCACAGTCCAATGGAACGTTCTTATTGGTTACAATTTATTTTGATGGTCCCCTTAATACATTCCGTTGTCTATACTGTAGGCAACTTTGCAATTACATGTCAACTAACTCTCATTAGAGTATTAGCAGACTGATAGGTTATGGTCAGGGTTAAGGTTAGTAGAATATGTTGACATATGAGTTACCTATAGTCATTAGAATGGTCATCAAAATACAGTGTCAGCAGATATTAAGCAGACAGTCACTAATACTCTAATGACTGCTAGTTGACATGTAGTTACAAAGTTACATGTAGTCAACAAAACATCAAATATAGTTACTTTGATATTTGCATTTATTAGAGAGAGAGTTGTGTTTGCTTGTGCAAAACTTTACATTAAGCAGTAGTGATGCCTTATGAATCTGATCTGTGAATGAAAATGACTTTAGTGGTGAAATGCACCTGAGCAAAGTTGTTCCTTCAGCCTCCAAACTGCATAAAAGAGGCTGAGCATCTCCGCAGGAAAGAGCCAGTTTTGAACATCAGTGACTGGAATAGAAAGAGTGTTTGGCATTCAGAGAGAATGGAGAAGTTGTGATAGAGACTGACCGCTGTGTGCCGTGAACGCTCCTCAAGGTCGCAGGAGTGATGGTGTTTAAGGCAGAGATTTATGGCAGGGCGAGCCAGATGTGTCTCAGCGCTGCTGTGAGTGATGTCCTCTGGGAAAAGTCCTATTAGCAAGCCTCTGCAAACACCCGGCTTGTTTGTTCTTTCCAAACACTTCTTCCTTGTTTCCTCCTTATTACCTGGACTGATAACAAAGACCACGTGTTCTGTTTGCTCTGCTCAAATCCCACGAAACTGGAAGGCGGGCAGCTAATGTGTGAGACAGGTTTGCTGTTCCCTTCAGATCGTTTAATCCATATAGCAAGCGTGAGCTGCTTTTCCACATTTACACAGTCTTGTGGCTCTGCTGATGGAGCTGCAGTCTGTTATGGAAGGGGATCCTGCCTTCATAACTCCACTAAAGCTCCTTATTGTTGACCCGGCGAGCCCCCCAAACAGGGAGAGCTCAGACTTTAACAAGATACAGCCGAGACCTTTCAATGGCCTCAGTGCACTAGCTGTCCACAAGATGCACTGTTGCAGCACACATCAAAACAAACACATGATCGAATGATTTGATGGAAAATAAAAGTAAAACAAGCTAAATTAAAGCTACATTTAATTATAGACAAGCAAAAATGAATACATTAAATTAAGATTTCAGATGCAAAAGCCTCTAAGTGCTGTCTGAAATTGTCTTCCAAAATTATATATTTTTTTATGTTGTATTTATTAATCTATGTTACTTTAATGGCAATGTATATGTCCTTTTCTATGCCATTAAAGTGAAAGAACTGAACATAAATATAGGAGCCTGATAAAATCGGTAATTTTAGATGAAAATTTCTGATTGCACTTAGAAGCTTTTGCATCTGAATTCTTCAAATATAAACCACAAAAAGAGTGAAAATATTACAGTAAGTGTTTTAGTTCCTGCTGACGGTGAGAAACAGACTTCTGCTTTTTCCTCTCTGTTGGTTCCAGAGACCCTAACCCTAACGATTCTTAAAAAGTCAGGAGGAGGAACAAAGCCAACAACCTACGAGGAGAATCCTTATAAACATTATAATTTGATTTGAAGCGGAAAAGTATTTGAAAATTAGACAAAGAAACAAGACTGTGAACTTGCAAATGGCATTGTTTTTAATTCAATGAATGAATGAAGTTGTGTCCCAAATGATGCACCATACTATGCACTTATGCGCGCTATGTACTCAAGCGTGTAGTGTATGAATTATATAAGGTTATTTTGATATTCACAATTGGAGTATGATAGCCCCTCCCCCTCCAGTGCATCATCCGGGTATTTAAAGTGCACTTTTCTTTTTGGAATTTTCAGTGTAAACACACTACTCACACTATTTATACTACAAAACAGCACAGTGCATAAGAATGCAAAATGGTATGCATCTTTAAATATAAACCAAGCTGAAATGATGAAACGGATGGCTTTAACAGAAGCATACACCATCTATTAACAACCTCGTAGCTCACAGTAGGTCTCTCTTTGAAGGTTTATGAGTTATCCTTCAAGATCAGATCCTCAGAAAATCCACAGGATTTTTACTGCCAGAACCAGACGTATGCATTTATGGCTCAGGTGATTGGCTTAAAAAAAAAAAAAACGTTTTCAGAACTGAGTGCCCATGAAGACAAGATGGCAGCATCGTGTGTTTTCAGGGTTTTTCCAGCCGAGCAGCTGCTGTTGGGATGAATGAGACTGCTAACGGAGAGCTTCCCATTAAATGCATGAACTGATCAAGTATATACCTTAAAAATATTGTACTTTGCTTTGGATAAGTGTCTCCTACACAGTGTTGGGGGTAACGCATTACAAGTAACGCGAGTTACGTAATCAGATTACTTTTTTCAAGTAACTAGTAAAGTAAGGCATTACTTTTTTAATTTACAAGAAAATATCTGAGTTACTTTTTCAAAAAAATTAAGGCCAGTTACTTTTTCCCATTTATTGACTGACAGCTCTCCTGTCCCCATGTTGGGAGAAATCGGAAGTGCAGAGGAGTTGTGTGCGCTGTGTGAACATGATGTTACTGTAGTTCTAGAATAAATCTGAATGTGCATTAATTCATCCCACTCACAAAAAGCAGATTTAGTATTCATCAACATGAATTAAAACTGATGCAAATGCAAACTCATTAAATATGTTAAATAACACAAATGTATCTAATCCCACTTTATTAACCAATGTGTTTGCTGCTGACCTTTGATGATCCAGTTCAACCATGCTAATGACTAATGACTAATGACTTTAGATAAACTAACAATTGTGCTTCATTGTTTTTTTATTGCTGAAGAGTGTTTCTTCGCCTGCGTTCTACTGTACAGACGTGAATTTATTTTTCCTTCAGCCTGAGGTTTATTCATTACACTTTTTGGTGTAAAAGGGCTTTTACATTTGCTATAAATAGAACTTCTTATATTAAAAATAATCAAGCCCTGCTCATATTTAAAAAGTAACGCGAAAGTAACACAAAAGTAATGTAACGCATTACTTTCCATAAAAAGTTAGTTACTTTTTTAGGGAGTAGCGCAATATTGTAATGCATTACTTTTAAAAGTAACTTTCCCCAACACTGCTCCCAAATGTGTACATTTAAATATAAGGTGTACAGATTACTAATAAGAAAGTCAAGCATAACTCACAGTCAGCCTATTCAGAAATACAGTTAAATACAGTTAGTATATATGGATAACACACTGGAAAATGAGCAGTATTATTGAAACCCTATAGACCATAAGCCCTCTTCAAGGATCCTTGAGTCTTTGAACTCATCTTGGAGCCGGCTGGCAGATTGTGGGATTGTAGGATGTGGTGGAGCCTCATCAGGGAAATGATGATGACCTCGACAGAGTTTCCATTCAGTGCCTGAGTAACAGCTGGAGGAAGGCAGTGAATGCTGGCTGTGTCGCGCTGAGACGCGCTGTTTGACTAGCAGAGAAGGGATGTGGTCAGCACTTCAGAGCTTCACCGATCCACAAAGTCCCTCTTATCCAGAGTCAAAGGAAAGCAGCGAACAAGTCTGTAAGTGTGAGACGGATATTGCAATCTATGTGCTACTGTACTGGTTATTAGCAATTCAGGATTCACTACTAATGCAGTCAGATTTTAAGATGAACATGTTATTTTTAAAAACATTTATCTGAGAAAAAAATAGATTTTGCATCATGATGAGTTGGTGTTGCACACCAGAATGAAGCACTCCAGTCATTACATGGAATTTACTGTACATGTATAACACTGAATTTGTTAAAAATAGGGCTGCACAGTTAATAAAATGGCGATATGTACTCGTGTAAATATTAAAGCACTGCTGAGTAAATGTGAATCTACACACGTGACTCGTCTGCGTCTCACTATATGAGGACGATACAGTTTAATAAGGATAAATTAAACATATAAATTAATAAAATAATATAATAAAATATTTTAATATCACACATTTTCCTACACGAGGAAGGAAATGCTTTCGCATGGGCAGCACTTTATTTGCCAGAAAAGGAAAGGAACTGCTCAAATTTTAATTTCATTACATTGTAAAATATTTATCAAATTGGTAAAGTTTTACACATTAATTTGATTACCAATGTTTTTGATGATAAATGTGTATGAAATCATAAAACACATAATCCAGGAAAATTTAAATGGAAAACACAGAATTTCAATATATTGCCAATATATTGTGAAAGAAAGTTTTATGGATACATTTCATTGGACATGCTTTTTATTATTAAAAGTTATTTAAACCATTAAACCAAAATGTAATTAAACTGAAATGGAAAAATTTAAATGGAAAGCACATAATTTAGAAACAAACAAACAAATAAATAAATGCATACATGCATAATGATTTCACAGGGCCCAAACATTATTATTATTATTATTTAATGAGTGTACATATGAATCAGGTGCATCAAGACCAGGAATCTTCATGAAGAAAATCAAAATGATCAATTTAGATTTTATGTTGATTTTTAAACATTGCACATCATCTCATGTAGCAGTCAATCCTAAAGAATACCTCAGTCTGTTAGGTGCACAAGATGCAATTCAAGCCTAATCCAATAAATCCACCATCACCAGGTGATGCTGCGCCTAATTCAATCCCGGTTTTAAGTAAATCTGGAAATGGGGATTGTAGCGTTGTGATGGGCAAATGTAATTGAATCAGCTGCCGCAGTCATTGCTCGGGCCGGAGGAAACATCCCGCGTCATTATCTGCCTGAGCGATTCATGCAAATGAGCAGCCAAAGGCCTCCATGAACGCTGACTGTGTACAATACATGATGCCAGCAGTCTCTCTGTCCTTATTTATTAAGCAGTAAAGATGGCAGGAGATAAAACATTGGTGAAATCATGGGATTTCTGTGAATCTGTTTAGCTGCTAGTGCATCCGCTCTCAGATAACCATTGCAAAGTGCTGCTGTGAACTGTAGGTCTCATGTACTCCGGTTTACGCTACGGGAGACCCTCACGATTTGTAAGTATTAACACTTCATAGTTCATGCTATAAATTGCACGGATGTAGGAAGGGAAAAAGATGCTGTTCTTCTCTTCAGCCCTGTTTTGACCTGCCAGTACATTTTCAACCTCGGCATTGGAAACAAACTCAATACAGAAGCCCAGTAAGCTTGAAGCGGGCTGTGTGTGTGGCTGCTGTGTCTCAGGGGTCCTGACAAGTGTGTGGGTCCGTGGAAAAGTAATTCAACGCCACGGGCTTGTGTTGTGTTCTGCCTGCCCCGCTCCTCTATAATGAGCTTGAGATTAAAGCAGCCCAAGCTGACATGTGAAACAGGCATTACTGGCAAGCTCCAGACTTCTGCGAGAGAAGCGGCTCATTATTAAAACATATCACCCAGAGCTGGAATAATCGAGGATGCAACATAAGAATCATGTTCCTTCTCTATTTTCTCTCTCTCTTCCTGGTTGATTGTGAGCATGGAGGCTATGGAAATCTAGATGTAGTTTTAGCATGATGTATGATGCTTCACTTGAGCATCACAATTCACTACTGATGTGTTTGTTAGATCCTTATTTTACAGATACTTTACTTTTTCATCTCAAACTGAAATTTGGTAAGAAAGAATTTGTTCCTCATATGCAGTAACAGGTAATTTCAGAAAACTGTACAAAACAGCTTTCCATCATAAATCATAAACAAACATTATAGTGGAGAACATGGCTAGTTGTCACTGATTTTTATTTTTATTTCAGTCACTTTATACAGACACAAATTGTTTTTGGTATTGACAAAAAGCATTGAAGAATGTGTTATTGCTCAGATTTATTTATTTTTTAATTTTGAACATACATTGACCTTTTTCAAAGCAATATAAACTGAGTTTCCATGCAACTATTTTGATGCACATTTTGACAGTGTGTATAATAGATATTGAATGCAAATGCTTTAAATGTGAATAAAGTCACATAAATATTTAATGTGCAAGGCATATTGTATGTGTAGTGGTGGAAACAGATTATTTGCATAATTGATGACACGTTTGTGCCATTTGGCTGCCAGTACACTGGCTTCTTCAGATATGGCTTCAGAGGAAAGTTCTTCACCCACAGCCGGTTGTTAAAGTTCATTCCCACAATGCTCCTGAACTGTTTTGAGCTTGGGTGATCCCAGGTATATGGAGGATGGAGACATACAGGAATTGCAGTTTGAGCCATCGTGATGAAATTCTACTCGAGACACTGATTGTTTTCATGGGAACCGGCGCTTCTGTGACCCGATGACTTTAACAATCGGTGATTGGCGCTTTTATTTAGTAGTTTGGACTTCCTTTACTAGAACCACCATATTGCACTTTGCAGTTTCTCCCATTTATAGTGAAATGTATTGGTATTGGTAAGTCTTTGATTAAAGTCACTCATGTCAGAATGTAAGTCAGTGTTTTATTGTGTTCATTTGTTACCCAACAGATATTACAGAAATGTGATGATATTGTAATCTTAATTTGGAGAGATAAATTCACAAACAGTAATATCTAGAAACTTGAAATCAACACACACACACACACACACACACACACACACACACAAAAACACTGAGATACAGCCCTGTGTGACAACTAGCCCCACTCTCCCTGATACACCAGTGCTAAAAAGTAATTTATGTGCAATCAAATATAAATACCTGTATAAAGATATAAGGTTTCATGCAACTAATCAATGCACTTTTTAAACATTATATAATAATACTGTACCTTTAATATTAAGACAGGCTTTCATGGAGAGAGATAGTTAAAGAATGCTACATTCTAATGTATGTGGTGTTTTGTTTTGATCGTCGGTTCCCATGAGCCCGGTGCTCTCAGTGTCCTCTGTGCTGATCAATAGTCTGAAGGTGACGTTCCACCGGTAAGACAGCAGGCTTCCCTCCTCGGCTCTGGAGCAGGCCATAACTCACTGTCCCTGGAATGTCTCCAGGAGGAGCCGAAAGAGGCCAGATTAATGAGTCTCATTGCTTAAAGTGCAAGCTCCTTCCACCTCTGGATGCAGATTAAAGTACAGCGATGAAGGTTCACGTGCGACTCCTACCGAGGGTTGCCGTCACTGTTATACGCTGATCTCCTGACGGTGTCTGAAGTGTGTGAGATACAGCCTCCTTCAGAATCAGTCGTGTAGTGTCAGAGCTTTTATTTATTAATCATGTTGTCAGTTTGACTAGTTAACATCAGTAAACCACTGGGGGCCGTGAGAAAATATATGAAGGATTGTAGAGAAAGGGTTTTTGGATAACCTTGGACATTGCATGAGGAGATACGGTAACTTGGTGAAGAAAAACAGCATGTCTGATCATCATATGACGGCTGGCCATTACTGTGCTTGAGCGACAGCGCTTTATTATCTTCAGTCATTCTCCTCAGGGTTCGCTCTAAAGCTCCGACTCTAATTATAAAATTGTGCATTAATTAATTCCACTGAATGTACAGACTATATTTAAAACTTCTGTTTTGTAGATGATTGTATTTTAGGAATGTTATTCATTTTTGTCTTTAATAAACACTCTACAATGTAGTGGGTTAGGATTAGGAAAGGGTTAAAGTTGTAAACTATTGCATTGATTGACTCAAACTGTGTGCTCACTATTCAAAATCTAACCACAGGATCTAGTGATGACATTGACGTTACCAGTATTGTCATTATCACCAGTCTTTTTCCATGCATATATTTCCTTTTCTTTCTTACATCTGTGTTAACATTCCCATGCACAGAGAAGCAGAACTGATATGGCATTTCATTTATTCAGGATTAAACACTCTTCTTCTGCTGCCTTACAAGAACTTCACAAAATGCAAATCTAGTATAAATTGAGACAATGTACAATCTTCCAAAGGGAGTTTTAGCAGTGATGCCATAGAGGAACCATTTTTGGTTCCTCAAAGATCATTTCAGTGAACAGATCTTTGTCCCGTCCATTGCTATGGTTATCAGTATGTTAATCATTGCAATTTCGAGGGTGATTCCCAGATTTATACGCAGATGTGACTCCTGAAACTTTTAACCAAGTGTAAAGAACATTTTAATAATCTAAAGAACCTTTATCCACTATACTGAACCCTTTGTGCAATGGAAAGTTTCTCTGGATGTTAATGGTTCTTCATGGAACCATCAATGCCAATAAAGACCCTTTATTTTTAGGAGTGTTCAGAAGTGATCAATGATAACCGGAGCATTTAGCAGCCAAGAATGCTGCAACAAAGCAGGCTGTATTCTGTAATCTTTCTCCAGAGGATATCTGTAGAGCCAGTAAGTGACATGCCAAAGCATCATCCCTACAGATAAAGGTAAAGTCCAGCCTGAATGCCCCTTTCCACAGTCCAGCATCTGTGAGGAAATGGAGTGTCCTGGTGTACGTAATTGTGTTGCTGTTTACATTTCACACACACCAGGCTGCTGCCCAAGCTGAACCCTTACAAGATTGCAGCCTGCTCGGCTCCGTATTGTCAGTCTGTGCCTCATCCTGTGCTGACAGCGTGAAGGTAGGTGTGTCGTAAGGATACCAAACACACTTAATTCACAGGGGAAATACTCTGTTTTTCCGCAGGCTGAATGCAGGGCTGGTTTAATACGTCTGCTCTGCCCCATACTGAGGAAGCTCTTCCAGCCCTGTGTCTGAGGTGCACAGGAGCCATTCATTGGGAGAAATCAGGTTATTTCAAACGTATGATGTTTTTGTATGGATTACACATTATGCAGCTCAGCAGGTGTCATGCTCTGGCTGTGTCTCGCTTCGGGTGTTGCTCGCTACGGGCCGTCATTTTGCGGGTGGCAGGTTTCATAAATAAGTAGATCAGGTAGTAAAGACTTCCTGGAACCATCCAGCTAGGTATTGTGAATTGCAGTTTTGTTTGTTTTTTTGCACCTTGAACTGACTTGGTTGCATTATGCCATCCCCAGCCAAACCAGAATCTCACTTCCAAGGTGTCTAATACTGGTGTCTAATTCTGTCCAAGAGAAATGAACATCACTATACAGGTGCCACAAGTCATGTGGCTGCCTACCCACTGCTTTGAGAAACATAAAATATTGAATACTGGCATGACGGGAAAAATATTTAATAATCATAACATTTTATTGGCTAAAATCTGTAAAAGATGAATTACATTTTTATTACACATTTAATTATTTGCATTTAATCAGCTGTTCCTGAATCTGGAAAAGTAGGAGAAATTACTATATACTGTATATATGTATGTATATATATATATGAGCACCACCCCATCCTGACCTTAAACCCAATGACTTTTCAACAATATAAAATGTAACGGGCAACAGAAAAAAGTACTCACAATAATTACCAAGAAAATGTTTTTTTTTCCTAAACTTCTAAAAAAAATAAGATATTCCACATAGTAAAAGGAGTTTATTGTTAACAATCTTCACACTTCATGAACAGACTCGCATCTCACAAAATTAATCCAAACTTCAGCATGTAGCAATGAAGCAATCATTCACGAGACACACGAGTACCCATGACATTTCACTTCAAACTTAGCCAGTTTCTTAATGAGTGCTGGTTTTGTGTTCAAGCGAATGGAGACACTGTCCAAATCTGGTTTGAGTAAATTATTGAGACTGTACTTTTATCTGCCCGTTATCACCGTTTCTCATTGAAACAGTGGGTTCCAAACGTGACGCTTTTGACATCTATGCAATGACACATTTCATATGGACATATGGCAGTGTTTGATGCCCTGGCAGTGAGAACGGGTTACCCTAAAATAGGAATGCAGTGGTAGTCCATCACAGGAGACAAGAGTGCGGTGACAAGAGTCTCCTCAAAAATGTATTCAGAATAACATGGCAACGAAACAAGCATAAACGTGAAATGTGCTGCTTACTGCATTTATAATCAATCCTTATGAGAATGATGCGGCTCTCCATATCAGTCTTGTATCACCCTGAAGGGGTTTATTTTGTGATAATGACCAACTCTATGTACTCTACATTACCCTGCTTATTACACAGCTACTTCCCACATAAGTGAATAATTGGACACAAACAATTGATCTTTGAGTTAAAATATTTTATTAGCTCACCACACAGAAAAACAGCTCCTAGCAAGTGTTATTTAGCCAAGACTGATTAAAAAGTTCAAACTAGATGAACATTTAAAGAATTTTGGACCGTCGTACTACTTAATTATACTCTGTCATCAGAATTTTGTTTCACAGCATATTTAACAAACTTTGGATTCCTAAACCCCATTACAAACATTGCATTTATCCACCATGTTGATATTAGTGGATATGTCTAATTTTTCTCACAGAGTAAGTGTGTGTGTGTGTGTCGATCCAAGTTCTGTATATCCTAATATATTGGGGGACAACACTGCAGACTTGTAGTGTAAATGTGCTTGAATAAATTATGGGCCAGATTTACTAACATCTTGCATCAGCGCAAATGGTCTTTTCCCTTTAAAATAGTAGTCAGGATTTACTAAAGGCGCCCAGTGAAGAATTAGCGCTGAAAAGGTGTAGACACAGTGTAGACACATTTTTGTGCCTTACCTTATTGAATATGCATTTGTATGAGTTTCTCTTTCAGATGCAAATTTTATGGGAAGAGTGTATTAAAATTAATCTCGCAATGCAATTAACTAACGTTTGCGCTCGTCAAATTACTGGTATTTGTGCCATTGTTTAATGCTCCAAAAAGCATGACCTAAAGCAGACACTAATTTGCGCTGCTCTTGGTAGATTGTGTTGGTCATTATGGAAATTATCTGGCTGCATCTGTGTTCTTTAATGTGCACATTGTCAGTAAATCACACACAGAAATTTCCACTCCCATTGGCACTCTTTTGAAATTGCGCTCTCACACTGATTTGCCGTTTAGTAAATTTGGCCCCAAATATTCAGCTGGAATAAAACATTTAGCAGGAACTCTTTTACTGCAGCTTCTGAAGGCTGAATTTGTTTACAAATTTTGATGAGTTGGAAAGTAATACAAATTATTAAATCAAGATGGCTTCCTAATGTTAATTTAAACATTAAGCATTATTGTATGTATAATGTATGTATGTATGCATGTATGTGTGTATGGTATATACAGTAGACACTCACACACAGTTCATATAAACCATTCAACAACAATCTAGTATTATTGCACATTATACAGTTTTACATTTTATTTAGTTGAAATAAAGACTTGGAGCTACTCTATAGAAATTTGGCCTCTCTATTAAAATGTGTTGTTAAAATATGAAACACAGAAGCATGCAATATCTATACTTGAAATGTTCCACCAAATCCAACCCGTCAGCTGAGTATTACAAGAACCCAGTTTTGAATTTCATTCATTAAAAAAAAAAAAAGTTTCATACTGTACAACATGTTAAGTTCTGATTAGAATGTAGTTATAAAAGTAGGGGGGGAAATATTGAAAACAATACTTTTTTTTAATTGAAAACAATAAAAAAATATATATTTTATGTTTTTACATATTTTTATATTTTATTTTTACTTTTTTTAAGTTAATGTAAGTAAGCCATTTGTAGAGTGATACATCATTCAACTATTATGTTCTGAGTGATTGTGATTTAATATATATATATATATATATATATATATATATATATATATAT
>NW_015552537.1:204412-211940 GCF_001515605.1 Sinocyclocheilus anshuiensis
CTTTCCCACGACATTCTAATTTATTGAGATGCACCTGTATATACATACAACATGTCTAACTTCCTTTTGAAATATCTGCTCACTCTCAGGGTCTATGCCATCTCACACAGAGTCACTGAGGAGTCAGGCAGAAAAGTAAACCCTGTATATAAGCAGTCTTTGAAAGTAGTGTGGTGCGTGTGCAGGTGAGTTAGGCTGTCATTACGAATGCTGTAATATGACAAACTTCCATGTTCCAAGTCCACATAAACTCCTACTCTTCTAGACCGAGCAGACACAGGGAACTCACAAGTAATATCATTATCCTGCCACAGTTTCAGTTTGCCATCCTGACAGAGCAGAGCAGGGAACGGGTTATTAACTCCCATTATATTCACTTTTCTATCTGGAGTCTTATAGGCCACTCCCACTCCAACTCCACCATCACACTCCACCTCAAAGTAACAGCGATCAGTCAGAGCCTCTCTGCACATGGCCTGGGGATACAGCTTGAACCTGTCCAGATGATCAGGATATTTCTGCTCCACTATAGTTTCGGTTATTTTCTGGTTTCCATTAGAAAGTTTTAGGCGTGGATGTACTGTGTTTAGATCCACTGTGAGCTGACAGACATCTGCAGAAAACAGGGCATTTGTTTTCACTGGTTATTTAAATTTGCTTCCATATTGTGATGTTATTCTAATTAAAATGACTATCAAAAAAGAAAAAAAAACATAGGTTGAGACTTGATTTTATCCACACTCTTTATTACTGGATTGTGAAATGTGAGCACTGTATACTGAAATGGAGGCAGATCTGAATGTGATTGGCTGAAATGCAGTTATGCCCTGTATACATGTCATAGGCGTCACCTGACTAACACATCAGCTGACATTAAAAACAGAGGAGTTTCTTTTCCCATATAAAAGTTGATTATATGTTTTGAAATTAAATATAAAGTTCTATTTTGTGCCTTTGCATAAAATACCTACATTTTCTCAGACCTGGTTTCATCCGAAATTCTCCTCCTTTCTCAACACTGAGGGAAAGCAAACACACTGAGATTTAAAATACAAAGAACTGCTAAAAGAGCAGCATTTAAAATAAAGCTTGCAATAATGTAGAAACTTATCCATAAAGATAATGAGCAGAACAAATATGATCATAGTGTCAAACTATAATGTCAAAATCCCTACATGTAATATTATGTAAATCAAAATAAGCACATACTGTAGTGTCTCCAGTTTACAGCTTGGATCATCTTTTTTAGCGTAGAGCAGTTTCACTCCTAAGTCTCCAGGGTGGTTGTAGCTCAGATCCAGTTCTCTCAGATGACCAGTGTTTGAGGTGAGAGCTGAGGCCAGTGATCTGCAGCCCACCTCTGTGATCATACACCCCGACAGTCTGCAGGTAATGTTAAAAAGAAGAGTGTTTTTAGAGCAGCAGTTCCCAGCAGGATTGTGGATGTCTCTCTCATCTGACAAAACCATTTCAGGTCTTGGATTCTCTACTAACATGCTGACGAGTTGGATCGTGTGTTTTATTACAGAATGTGCAGAGTTGGGAGCACTCCAGGACCTGGATCTGGAAACTCTGTTCTAGAGCAACTGATTCCAAAGTTACAATAAAAACCAGACTCCAAAATGAACCCAAGTACTTTTTCGATCATTACAAATCACTCTGTCAAATGTGTTTTACACCTTACCACACAGTCCCAATGCAAAATTTGCCACCATGATGCTTTGGTGTTGTAAGTGGTTGACAGTGTTTTATGCAGTTGCAAAGGTGTTTTGAGTGTTTTTTATTTCTTTACTGGTTGCTTGCATGTTCCGGCTAATTAGTTAGAACTGTGTGACTTGTCAGTGCAGTCTGCGTCTTTGCCTGTTTCACTGTAAGTCAGGTCGTTTAGAAACAGCACACCTTTTAGATGCGTAGTTCATGCTTAACGCTTAAGGATTTTTCAATTCTCTAACCTTAGGTATGAACAAAAGTCATATTGATGCATGCAAGAACCTCTAATAGAATAACTACAGATGATATTTTCTGCTAATATTATAATACAGTAATTGTCATAATTTACCCCAGTATCTCTAATTTGCATTGTGGATCCTGTAGTCCTATTGAGAGGTGCTTCACTCCTGAATCCTGCAGATCATTGCTTTTCAGCTCCAGCTCCCTCAAGTGTGAGTTAGATTTCATAACTGTTACTAGATATACACAGCTTTTCTTTGTGAGACCACACCGCTTTAACCTGTTGAAAGAGGCTGATTACATCACATACCAACTTAGCCAATGACAAATCTAAACGCTCTTACCAACAAGACCATACTTACTTGAGTTTCTGAAGTCTACAGTATGGACTAATTAGTCCATCACAGAGCTTATTCATTCCCGTATCACTTATCTTATTGTAACTCAGATCCAGTCTTCCCAGGTGTGAGTTTGCTGATTGGATAGCTGAGACCAAATTTGAACAGAATGCTGATGGGAAATTACAGCCAGCCAGACTGAGATGCAGAAACAGAAAGCAGATACAGCAACTAATCAATGAGCAGTAACCATTTGCTCGTGGTTTTGTCTAATCTTTTTTTTTTTCTACTTTTTTACAATTGCAGTTCTACTGTGAAGGCACAAGAAAAAAAATCAGTGGTCAAATCTATCACTTTTGGTTTATACAAGTTACTTACTGTATCTATGGCTGGTCAGAACAATGCAATTTTGTAATATTCCCACTGCCTTCTTTGTCTACTAAGAGGAAACACCCCTTCCTTGTAGTACATAATTTTACACATTTTGATCAAAGTAGTCCTTCTTCATGTCTAAAACATATTAATGAAGCAAAAATGAGTCTGTGCAAGAAATGACTACGTACACTACTTACCTGATTATTTCCAATTGGCAATGTGGATCTGTTAGACCAGTCAAGAGGATGTTCACTGCAGACTTGTCTAGTTTATTGTTGCTCAGATCCAGCTCTCTCAAGGGTGAATTGACTGACTGCAAAGCTGATGCTACTATTCTACAGGACTCAACTGAAAGATCGCAACAATCCAATCTGTAAACGAGAATACATTTTATGTTTTATTTATTTTTGTTTGTTTGAATTAATGCTCAGTGACTAAGGTTATTCAGACAATCCATTCATATTGTTCCTTAAATGTGGAAAAGGAAGTCTCAGTTCACTTGTCTAAATTTTGTTTAAATAACACTTTTAATGGGCATGTAGAGAAAACAAGGTTCCCAAAATATCTGGAGGTATAGCAGTGTATATATTATAAACAATTAATGAACTGACCTGGCCCTTTTGCAGATCCTGAGCACCGGCAGCAGTCTGAGCTGGTTTGCTGTCGATGTGTGAAATTTCTTCATGTCAAACTCATCTAATTGCTCTCCAGATTTCAGCAAGACATAAGCCAGTGCTGACCACTGCTCGGGCTCCAGCTCGCTACCCAAGAGCGTTCCTGATTTCATGGCAGTCTGGATTTCTTTAACAAGAGTGTTGTCATTCAGCTCATTTAAACAGTGGAACAGATTGATGATTCTCTCTGGTGACTGTTCCTGTTTGATCTTCTCTTGGATGAAATGCACTGTCATGTTTTTGTCTACACAGGGTTTACTTGAACTGTCTTTGGTGAGAAGGTCTTGCAGGAGAGTGCGGTTAGGGTCAACAGAAAGACCAAAAAGGAAGCGAAGGAAGAGGTCAAGATGTCCATTTTCACTCTTCAAAGCTTTATTCAGTGCACTCTGATGGACATCAGAAAGATCTGTTGATCCATTTATGTCAAGAACATTTTTCCCATCATTGACACATGCAAAGTGAGCATATATCGCTGCCAGATACTCCTGGTAGCTCACATGCACAAAGCTGTAGACCTTCTCCCTGTACAATCCCAGCTCTTCTCTGAACATCTCTGTGCACACTGAATACTCTGTGACTTTACCGACATCTAAGCCACTCTTTATCAGATCCTCTTCTTGGAAAATCAAATTGCCCTTCTCCAGTTGCTGGAAAGCCAGTTCTCCTAGTTTCAGAATCAATGTTTTGTCAAATTCAGAGAGTTTCTCTGGGTTATCAACATCAGCTCCATTAAACTTCTTATGCTTGATGCTGATCTGAATGAGCAGGAAGCGAGTGAACATCTCAGTCAGAGTTCTGGGTATCTGATCAGAGTTTCCATTACTCATCATATTTTCTAGCACAGTGGCAGAAATCCAGCAGAAGATGGGCATGTGGCACATGATGTAGAGGCTCCGACATGATTTGATGTGTGTGATGATTTCATTCGCTAGCTTCTGATCACTGATTTTCTTCCTGAAGTATGTTTCCTTTTGATGATCATTAAACCCTTGAATCTCTGTGACCCGATGGACACACTCAAGAGGGATCCGACTGGCTGTTGATGGTCTTGTGGTTATCCAGAGGAGAGCTGAGGGAAGCAGATTCCCCTTGATGAGGTTTGTAAGCAGCACATCCACAGGAACGTTCTCATTTATATCAGAGCAGTAGTCATTATTATGGAAATCAAGAGGATACTGACAGACCTCTAAGCCATCTAAAATAAAAAGCACTTTAATTTCTTGAAGATCTGCTTCTTTCAGCTCAGGAGCATATTGCTGAATAAGCTGTAGAAGACTGCAGCTCCCCTTTTTCTGGTTGAGCTCACGGAATTTTAGATAGATGATGACATTAATATCTTGGTTTGCTTTTCCATCCACCCAGTCTAGAATGAACCTCTGCACCGACACGTGCTTTCCAATACCAAATATACCCATCGTCAGGACTGTTCTGATTTGTTTGCTTTTGCTTTGTCCTGGCAGCGTCTTGAAGATGTCATTACATGTGAGAGGACTTTCTGGAGTGGTTCTGCTTTGTGAAATCAGTTCATTCCTCAACACCTCATGTTCGTTATTTATCTCTCCACTTCCACCCTCTGTCATGTACAGATCCGTGTAGATCTCCTTCAATAAACTCTGTTTACCTTGAGATGAATTTCCTTCGTTTATATGCTGACATTTGTCCTGAAGTTTTGCTTTATTGGCTTGTGTGATTTTTTGAAGTGGATTAACTAGGTGAAAATAAGAGCTGTTTAGATGCAGTGAAAATATATATAATTATGTATATAATTTTAAGTTCAATTAAATAATAGTCTCACCATTTGCCTGGAAGTGTAATGTGATTCTCAGTGCTGTCTCTCCTCCAAAGCACTCCACTATATTCACAGCAACATTTGCCCCACACATTTGGCACAGATGTGCATGTTATCTGTCTTACAGAACACTTCCAGATCTCTGTGGTGCCGCTGACAGAAAGTTTTGAAGTCTTCTGACCTCATGTTTCTCAAGACCTGATGGAGCAGGGTTTGACTGTCTGGCACATTAGGTTTCTGTGGTAAAACACAACAGTATCCAACAGAACAATGGTTATCAACCATGAATTATATAATACAAATGCCTCCAGTTCAGAGGTCTAAAGATCTCTAAATATATTAAATTTTCTGTTGGATAACAGCATGGATATTACAATAAAAAACTAACCACAGTATAGATTTTACTGTGTCCTTGGTGCTCTTGGCCCACACATTTGGCACAGATGTGCATGTTATCTGTCTTACAGAACACTTCCAGATCTCTGTGGTGCCGCTGACAGACTCCTTTAGCAGGTGTGGACTCTGTCTGCTCTTCTGTGTCTTCCACACACAGCTTTCTGCAGGAATATTCAGTATTAATCAGTTCACTTAAACTTAAGTTGATAATTTGTTTTTAATTATATAATCATTTATAACTATCTCAGCATGTTTTCTTATATGCATGCTAACTTCTTTGTAAATGTTTCATTAGACAAACCTTTCTTTATTTCTCTGTGCTTCACTGCTGAAGTTCATTGGTAATGGAATCGATCTCCCACTTCTCAAAGACAGATATGATGATGTCGGTGAGTCTGATCTCTCCTGTTTGGTTCTATGAGTAAAACAGAAGGTTTGTCACTTGACTACTCATGTAAATGAGTGTTTTCATATGAAAGTTTATATTTTTCCTCTTTCATGTTAACTTTACTGTAAATGTTTCATTAGACAAACCTTTCTTTATTTCTCTGTTCTTCATCACTGAAGTTCATTGGTAATGGAATTGATCTCCCACTCTTTAGAGACAGATGTGATGATGTCGGTGAGTCTGATCTCTCCTGTTTGGTTCTAAGGGGAAAAATGGGGAATGTATATAAAAATATTAAAAATATATAAAAAATATTCAGGGACTGAAAATATTTGCAAAACTGGTATATTGTATTTTCTATTTCTGAACAAAACTGAATTAATACATTTAATTTCTTTAACAAAATTGTTTTCCTGTATATGCCAAAGGTCATGAAATGGAACTGGTGTCTGCATTTAAGTGTAATATGAAAGCATAGTGCTATATCTGTAGCTATACTGTACATATCAAACATCTCAAAGCAAGTCTCTCTTTGTGTGTGTGTGTGTGTGTGTGTGTGTGTGTGTGTCTCAAATGCAGCATGATCTTTTCTCCTCACTAGTGTTAGTTTTCCTTGTTTAGGTCTGTGTGTTTAATACAGCTGGTTTTTGGTGATTTCAGTGGATGAATGAAGCCTGTTCTGCTGAAATGCCATCTTTACAATAAATGCCACTAAATCAATACAAAGCCAAATTGATCTTGAAATGTATGTGACTTCTTCATTGTCCTCACCGTTCAGAGTGAAGGTCCTCTTTTGAACCGCTCATACTGGCAGAGCCGTCATCACTGTCTCCAGCACTCATGATCAACAAATGGGTTCCTATGAAGACACAAGATTATACCAATGTATAGTTTTATTTCTAAAAGTGGCTTTTATGTCCCCATTTTGAGAAACTATGACTATTTTGTGTGTTCCTAATTCAGTATTCTCCTGTTTGAAACAACCATACAAAACAACTAGAGAAAACACATATTTGCATTACTGAACCTTTGACTCGAAACTTTTCTAGTTACTGATATACAGAGCATACAATGACTAGACCACGGATATTGACTCCATAAATGTATAAAAGTTAGGTATCAAAGGTCAGTTGTATAATGTCACAGCTAGCAACCTAGAATGTTAACTGAAAAACTGCTCTGAATGAGTATATATATATATATATATATATATATATATATTAGATCAGGTAACATTTTAAGCTGTCATATAGTCATGTTACAACGTGCCCCTCAGATGTTACACCCATGGGGCATGTTGTCACATTTCACTTCCATTCTTTTGGGGTAAATAAAGAAAAAACGTGTACACTGTATTCATGAAACAAAACCACATATTTGTACTAGACAAGTGTGACATTTGTGGGGGAAAAAATACTCTGAACCTCCATGTGGATTTACACAAGCTCTACAAAACTTTACAAAAAGTGTTGAGGTGTGTCCCGCTCTCCCCTACGCTTCTAGAGGGCGGTCAGGTTAGTTTCACATTCTATATTTACTGCATATTTCTGTACTGGGAAAGTACCAACCACACAGCTCTCTCTCTCGCTCTGTCTCTCTCTCTCTCTCTGTCTCTCTC
>NW_015552537.1:213006-247625 GCF_001515605.1 Sinocyclocheilus anshuiensis
CTCTCTCTCTCTCTCTCTCTGTCTCTCTCTCTCTCTCTCTCTCTCACTCTGTCTCTGTCTCTCGCTCTCTCTCTCTCTCTCTCTGTCTCTCTCTCTCTCTCTCTCTCTCACTCTGTCTCTGTCTCTCGCTCTCTCTCTCCCTCTCCAATTCAAAATGAAATGTTATTTTCACATTTAAAAGATTGTTGTAGGTTTCCAATGGACAGACTGACGTACTATAGATGGCGTTTAGCAAATATCTCCAAGTACAGCAAAGTAAATTCAAATTCAGCCAATTCAAAAGGCTACCGGTGACCCCTTTATGTATTTAGTGTTATTTACAGCATAGATTTAACCTGTGTTCATCCTACTTATGTGACGAAGGTTAATGTTAAGAGCTTGGCAAAACATACGTCAGTAGAAATATCATAGCATATCTTCAGCATAAGGCAGCTGCTGTATTATTCATAGCCTAACTTACCGAACTAGCGACAGGAATTCCTTATGTCGTTTTTTCTGCTCTGTGCTCAAAAACTGCAGGTGCAGGTTAACGTCACATTAGTGGTGATAGTAGTTTTATGTCGCAATAGATTATATAAATTCAACAGATGATCAGTAGACTCACGATGATAAGTAGTAGTTTCACTTTCGCTTCAGTGTGTTTGTGTCGCAGCATGAAATACTGAGCGATGAACGAGGAGGAGTTTCTTTCCTGTTCCTCCTGTAAACTGTGTTCGACTTGCTCTTCGTGTTTTAATAGTTAGTCGCTCGACAAAACAAATTACAATTAGCGATGATCTCTACCATAGTAAAGAAGTCATATATTCAAATTACATTATTCGTACTAAGTATAGTTCAAATCTATTAACATATTTACTGACATATCGCTAGAGACTTACTGACATCAACATTATAATTCAACTTTATTTGTGCATTTAAGTTCACTTGCAATAGTTCCACTTTAGCACAATCAAATACACCTCAGTATATCTTTATTTGGATTTTAGCACTACTTCCTCACAATTAAAGTGCATTAAGTTCAAAATTAGTTGTTCCAATTTAGCAGACTTTTTCACTAGGGTGCACTGCACTGCAATGCGTGCACGCGATTAGTTGAGGGATTTGATTCAAAAGCCATTTTTGCACATTCAGAACTATTTAATTTGATTTCAGATTGACCCGGTTGAACCAAATTGATTAGATTTGATTAACCATTTTAAAATGCATTTATAGGATCTTTCCCCTGTCTTAGACAAAAAAGACAAACTGTTTATGAAACAAACGTGTGTGTGTGTGTGTGTGTGTGTGAGAGTGTGTGTGTACCTGGTATTTATCACGCTATGGGGACCAAATGTCCCCACAAGGATAGTAATACTAGTACATTTTGACTTTTTATAGCCAATGTCAGTTAATAACACATATTCTCTCGATTTATTTGTTGAATCTAGAATAAGGTTTACCTTATTACTTCCAGGAAACTTCAGTTTATCTTTCCATAAGATATCATTTAACTCAGTCACTTGCATCTATCAATCTTTTGCACTTTATCCATTCATTGTACCCATTTAGTAGTTACATTTACATTTGCATTTAATCATTTAGCAGACACCTTTATCCAAAGCGACTTACAAATGAGAAGAGCAAACAGAAGCAATTCAGACCAATAGGAGGGTAACAGTATACAAGTGTTGTAACAAGTCTCAGTTAGTCCAGCACAGTACACATACATTTTTATTTTATTTTTTTCCAGAAAAAGAGACAAATAGAATAAGAAAATGTTAGCATTAGTTAGTCAAGTGTGTTTTTTGAAGATGGCCAAAGACTCAGCTGCTCGAATTGAGAGCTTTCCACTCTTCGGTCTTCACACTTGGGCTGCCGCGGTATTCTACACAGTTTTATACACACTTGATACAATGTTAATTGGTTCAGCTGACCACACCTTACTAACTCGAGAACAAACGCCACTTGCCACGTGCACAGAGTAAACAAAGATTTCCTAGCAACGACAACAGTGCTAAAATCAAATGAGAAAATATACAACAACTCGAGAACAAACGCCACTTGCCACGTGCACAGAGTAAACAAAGATTGCCTAGCAACGACAACAGTGCTAAAATCAAATGAGAAAATATACAAAAACACTTACAGTATGTTGAACCTGCTGTTGCTTGACTGCTTCTCTCTAATAAATGTTAGTTGCTCTTGTCTATCCTATCTTAATAAAACCCCTTTTATTACACTTGTTTCTTCCTTGTGTTGATAATAACAGTAAGCGACTCTACAAGTTAACGATATCTCTCAAATCCTTCAGATTGGTCAGTCAACAAATTCCTCCAATTTATGTTAGGGTTATGGTTAGGCTAAGCTCCTGGCTGGTACCCCGTGAAATAGTATGACAAAAACTAAATATTAATATTAATATTTAAGCCCAAAGCCATTACACTGGTGGTGCTACTTAAATCTAAAATCGCTACATTTAGTGGTGCCCCGTGTGAGGCTATCTAACCTTAACATCACTACAGAAATGTATACTTTTATTTGGCAAGGATGTGTTAAATTGATTTTAAAAACGCAGTAAAGACTTATACTGTTACAAAATGTTTTATTTTCAATAGAAACGATGGTTATTTTCAAGAGTCATTTTGGTTATGGTTCATTAGATCTAACATTCTGCACACTTTAAATCAGACACAGAGGTCAAGTAGTGTGGTGAAATTATTTGATATTTGCAATACATTATTTAAAATGCAGTTTATAATTGTTCATCAATGCACAAAAATCCATAGCTTTTGTACCATGTTATGTTGAAGCACTATATTTAATGGCAGAAGTAGGGACTGTTTTATTTAATGTTATAAAAATGCTGATCGTGGCTGAGTCTATATCTGGACTATAAATGTTTACCCCAATGCTTTCGTTATTTGTGACAGTTTCTCTGTCAGTAATTAATAAATAAGTAAACATAAAAATACACAAATAAAGACATAAACAACATCAAAAAATATAAAATAATACAAATGTTTAAAAATGGTCTGATAACGTGAGAATTACTTAAAATGTTGAGTAATATTAAATGTAGAATTTCCAAATAATATCAAAATAACTGTCTGATGTGAAATAACAAAATAAAAGCCTCTCATAAACGTACAACCTGTTTTATCTGTAAATTCATATAGTTATTAACAGAAACGCCCTGTTTCCACAGACCAATTTCAATTCAGATTAATAGTCCACCACCCCAGAGCGTAACTCAGTCAATGTCAGGAGTATCTGGTTGCATTACAAAATAAAAGCCCTCCAAAACTCATATATGACCAGTTTTGTCTTGTAAAAAAAAAACAATATATATATATATATTCATGTTCAGATAGCTCTAAAAAGGAAAGTTCCTGTTTCCACTAATCGGTTTCACTTCAGATTGATAGTACACCTTAGCAGAGTTTTAATTCCCTAATTTCAGGACTGTCTGATGTTGCATTACAAAATAAAAGCCTTCCAAGAACTCCTAAATTATCAGTTTTGTCTATGATTTTGGACAGCAAAAGGAAATTCCCTGTTTATCATTTTTCGTGCAAAATGGTTCAAGCGCAACTTTTGAAGTTCTTTAAAAAGAGGCCAACAGAAGGTAGGATTATTCCTTGATTAGAGTTTAAAGACATTCCCCCTGACATGTTATTGTGCTGTATGTGTGACTTGAGGGACTGAGAGACCATAGCAGAGATTACATTATATGAGTATATATGAGTATATGACTCAGACTTTGCAAAAAAACAACACGTATTTAGAGTCCAAAAGCATTCATTGCATGATGAGTTCTATTAGAATGCAGTTAGAATGCCCTTATAATTCAAACAATGAAAGAAAAAATACCCATGTATTGAGTTTTTATGTTTTTATAATCATCGCACAAGCAACGTACTTTCCTGAATATCAGCACATGTACAAACACAAATGTGCTATTCATTTTATACAATAGTGCAGAGAAACACGTGTTTCGTTCCTTGAAGGAATCTGTTTTTGAACGAATCGAGTGAGCCAGTGATTCAACGATCCATTCAGATGGACTCACTTGTTTCGTTTCTAATTTAATCAGCCGTTTTGAATGAATCGTTTGATTTGAGAGGTTCAATAAGTAATTTATTAAAACCGGGACTTGCTGCCACCTACTAGCAGTTTTTACTGTCATATTTATTTATTCATGACAAGCCTAAACCGGCCAAGATGCAGGCACAAAATCACATTCAGAAAAATATCATTTAATTATCTATATTGACCAAAATTCCTCCATTTCAGGCTCCAAAAGGAAAACGGCTCATAAATAAAGCTAATTTTTCATTACATAAAAATCTATTATAATGCAAGCCAATGCAATCCATTATATAGTGCAAGAAGATGGCTTGTTAATTCACTCCTTTCAATTCCAAATAATAATTTCTCTGTCTCAATTTCTACAAGTTGGCTCCATTGTTGACAAAGGGGCTGCAGTTCAGTTTCTCCTGCCCTGGCATGTTCTCACCTCCAGACCCCAGAGGCATGTGAGCTCGGTCGTTGACTCTGATCCACAGCTGCAAACTGCTACATGCAAATCACAGCCTGGGATCCAGAAGAGGTTTCTTTCTGTCTTATAAAGGGAACAGTCTACACATCTCTGATTTGAGGAAACAGTGCATTTGGCCGTTTGATCCTTTTAAAGATGCATATATTGCAAACAGTGGTTTTAGCAAAATATCTCTTTAAAAGGCCCAAAAGTTGAGAGGTTTGTTTGTACACATGCAACAACAACTGACTCTACAGTACTGTATTCACTGAGATTCTAAGCTTTAACATGCAAATAACATTAAAAAATATAGAATAATGCAAGGGTGAATCTTATGGAACCAGTATCATCATTCATCCCAAAGTGAACATGAAAGCAATTATATTATGCAAAGAATAAAAGCTATGTAAAATCATCTATTGTAATGTAAAAATTGTGGTATATTAAAATTACATACTGAAACATTCCTACCCACTGTCTATCTATAACATGATTTCACACTTTTGCCCTGCTGTTTTACGCACATTTGATTTTCTGCAGAACGTGATACACTTCCCATTCAGAATACACAAACCAACTCAATACAAATCAATTATTTTATTGCTTGCTATCCAAGATTTTAAGAGAGAAGTAGCAAATAAAATGCATGTCCTCATTTAATCAAGCTTGTGTGATTTGGTTTTGATCTGAACAGCTGCCGAGGGTGATGTGGGTCAGGACTGCCACCGCTGCTGGTTCTCACTCGTTCAGATTCGCCTCGGCTGACGATACACGCAAGAACCAGAGAAGATTGCGCACTGTTTCATCTCATCTTCTGTAATGCAGTGTGAACAGTGCTTCCAGCATTATCAACGCTATCTTGCTTAGTTGTCGCCTCTGGCTTGCTGTCGCCTCTGGCTTGCTTAGTTGGGGACACTTCATTTCCAGCGATACCGTTGACTTGATTGCAAAGATACTATTTAAACTGAGCTGGATGTTGACATCACTGAATTCAATGATGAACTGTCTTTAACTGAAAAATTAGTGTTTACTATTGTCATTTTGCATTATTGACACACTATTTTCCTAATTAATGCTGTTCAGTTGCTTTGACACAATCTGTATTGTTAAAAGCGCTATATAAATAAAGGTGACTTGACTTGACTTGACTATCTTACGTCCAATTCTTACGTATTTTATGAGGTGGCTAATTCGTACGACCTCACTCGTACGATTTTGTACGATTTGTGTGAGAGGCAGGTTTAGGGGTGGTCCTTCATACGAATTTCTAAGAAACTGTCACCTCATAAAATACGTACGATTTTTCACAAATCGTATGAATTCGTACGAGTGAGGCCGTATGAATTAGCCACCTCGTAAAATATGTACACAATGCTGTGCGATTGGGTTGGCATCGTCCACCTTTGAGTTTAAGTCACGATTTAGATTTAAGGTTAGATTTTGTCCTGCATCCATCTGTAATTGTGTTGGTTATTTGATTTCACTGTTGCTGTTGTACACTGAAACAATGGTGTGGGGTTTACTTCAGTGAATTCCATGAAGACTAGTGCATTTCACAAAAAAATTACAAAGAAACACAATGAATTGAAAATGAAATTTTGAAATTGAAAGACTAATACAGTATTTTTGTATAATATGTGTGTGTGTGTGTGTGTGTGTGTGTGTGTGTGTGTGTGTGTGTGTGTGTGTGTGTGTGTGTGTGTATTAATTTATTTTGTGGTTAAATTTTTTTTACATTTTTTTTATATTTGTCACTAGCAAATAACAAAATCACATAAAATGTGATTAGAATGTGATTTATGTCCCGAATTGTGGTGCAGAGATAACATGCAAACTTCATAATACATTCATAGAAAACTATGATCATATAATATTAAATTTGACCCTTTGAGGTCAAATATTCTCTGAAGCACCTCATTGTACTGACCATTTGCTGAAAAAAAAAAAAAAAAAGTAAAAGCTTGAGGAAGACATTTTTGGTCCCCTTGAGGAAACAAGCTTCAAATCGTACAGAATGAAATTTTTTGAAAATCTAAAAATGCAGAAAGTTTCCTGTAAGGGGTAGGTTTAGGGGTAGGGTTGGTGTAGGGCAATAGCACATACAGTTTGTACAGTATAAAAACCATTACGCCTATGAAGAGTCCCCACAAGGATAGCAAACCAGACAGTGTGTGTGAGTGTGTGTGAGTGTGTGTGAGTGTGTGTTTGTGTGTGTATGTGTGTGTGTGTGTTTTGTGAAATAGTTTCTTGTAAAACATACTCCAGTAATCTTTGTTTTATTCGCAACTTCAGAAAATATTTTAGAATTCTTAGAATATATCATTTGAATTCTGTACAGGTGAATTCTGCATATGTGCCAGTGCATAAATAGCACATAAAATTAATGTGTGAGAATCTGAAAAAATGAATGAGAATCTGCATCACCAAAGCTTTTGATAAACCTAATATATACTCATTTAAATTTTGGGGGAAAAAAGCATTGTGTCCACATGATAATTTCAGTAATGAGGTTGAAGTAATGAGATTTTATCTTACATGAGTTGCAAAATAGTTGAAATTGTTGTTTAATTATCATGAAAGTAATTTCGCAATGCAAAAGGCTTTTTTTTTTCAATAGATTATTTCTTAAAAATATATTTATTCCTGAGGGTTTCTTTCTTTCTTTCTTTTCATAATTTAAATGAGCATATATTAAGTTTATCAAAAGCTTTAGTGATGCAGATATACACTTCCATCTGATTTTGGAATGAAGAATGGCCCAGACAGATTCACTCACAAAGATTCTCAAATGGTTTAAGAGGCCTCAAAATCAATAGCATAATGTGTTTTGTGAGTACACAGATGAATGTGCGCTTGTTAACAGCTGCTGGAATCAGACGAGCGTGGCGTGAGCTGCTGATAGCTGATGTCTCACCTCCAGACTGTGTGGGTCATTCCATCAATGAGTCTTCAGCACGGCTCGCCTGATAGCATTGTGTACCAGATGAATAGGGTTTTGTTTGTGACTCTACTGCCCTTTCCTTACCTCCATTTAGAGAGGGGGATCAGGAACCATCAGCACAAATGGACAGCTCGAAGAATAGAGCAATTCCTCCTGGGATGATAATGTCAGAACAGAGAGGACAAAAAGAAAAAGGAATGACAGATAAACCAACACATTCATGATGGAGGCTCAACTTCTCTTTGCCTGTTGACAATGACATGTCCATCAAACCACATGCACTTTCTAAACATTCTCCCTAATGCAGAAATGCATGCAAGATGCATGCAATGCAATGCATTTTAGAAGACACGTCTGAATATGATATCTAATTTGAGACTTATTTGCACTGTGATTCTGAAAGGGTTCCTTTGTTTCTGCTAACCCGGATTCAGTTTGCCACGTCTGCTGCTTTATGTCATTACAGAAATAGAAATCATAAGGTCTGCCTGTAATGTGTGCCGTAAATTGCACCTTTAATGACAAGCTCTCAATCTTGGGAATTTGACAACGTACTTCACGCGTCCTGGAACAGGTCTAATTTAATTTTTCAGTGGGATAGTTTACATGTATGTACTTGGGACCACATGTTCTTTTACGAATGAGAGTGAAATGGGTCTCTGTAAATCCAATCCGACCGCTTGAAGGCAGTAAATAACATATCATTAAACACATATTATAATAGGCTGATTCACGAGACATATCCTTCTCCATACAGCCATCAGAGGGAAAACTAAAACCCTCCATAAATTCAATATATGAGGAGAAGGCTCTAAACAGAGATGTGGACCATTATATCACACCATTAAGCCAATATAAGGACTTGAGTACCTGACATATGACATGCACATTCAGGACATTTGCTGTGGAGACTGACTTAGTGCCAAAGAACGATATCAAATGTATATATATACCAGGCAACAGGGTTAAATAATCAAGCTTAATGAATGCTGTCAACACAACAATATTTGTAATAATTTAGTAAATGCATTGGTGACTGTTTAATAGTTTTCATGCAGGCTGTAAAATGTGTTCAAATTACGTCACAGTTAAGGATTGTTAATTTGTAATCATGCAATAATAAGTTGAATTTCAATTGAAGAGATCACAATTATGATACTGTTTATTGATTTTGAGATGCTACATTGTGTCTCACTTTACGAATAAGCAGAAAAATCCTGGACGTTCCCTTTGTGTTCAGCCTCAGTGGACCAATGTCATGTTGAACAGGTTAATGTCACAGCAGAACATTATTCACGCTTTCCTCTGATAAGATTTTGAATGATAGAGCTGTTGCTTGGGGATCACAAACATATTCCCCTGCTTCCACCCTTCTCCAATCCAATCCTGTGGATGTATTTTTACCAGGAAGGTGAAAGGTCAGGCCTGGCAATTTGAGCATAAGCCAACAAGAACTGTTCAATCACGTGGCAAATGTTTCCATATCTCTCTGAGTCCTTGAACTCACAAGGTGACTGGCAGTCGTGTTGGTCCAGCAGTTCACCCCTCGGAAACATCATTCATTTTTCAGCGCACTTTCACATCTAATAGAATTTCTTATGATGGTACATCTGCGCACAGAAAACCTCTAGAGCTTGCCTTCCTGAAATTCACTATCCCATTAGAGTGAGAAATCAAACAAAACAAATGATATTCCTTTGGAGTGTCACGCCACTCTTCTGTGCCACACTGGATGTGCTGTTTGTCCTTTAAGAGATGCCAAGAAAAATAAATACTGAAAGACAAGCAAATGTTTTAGCCAGTAACATTTTAAAGGGAGTCTTGCGTCAGAGGTGTGACCTCCGTCCCATCGGCTCCATAATGCCTTCTGTCAGGACAGGGAAATGAGAAACGGTTATCAGCAGCCCAAGAGAGCGGCGCTGAGCTCCCGTGACACACGGCACGGCTTGAGTTCACACAGGAAACACAGACCAAATGAAAACTTAATATATATGTTAATGGAAGCATGCGTGTTTAAATAACCAAATAAAACAGCACATGAACTTACATGGAGGTCACAGAGATCTATCTATCTATCTATCTATCTATCTATCTATCGTCTGTCTGAGTGACTATCTATCTATCTATCTATCTATCTATCTATCGTCTATCTGTCTGTCTGTCTGTCTATCTATCTATCTATCGTCCGTCCGTCCGTCCGTCTGTCTATCATCTATATGTCTGTCTGTCTATCTATCTATCTATCTATCTATCTATCTATCTATCTATCTATCTATCGTTCGTTCATTCGTTCTATCGTTCGTTCTATTTCTTTTACATGTTTGCCCTGAAGGCAGATCACTAATTGGCCACATGAAATGTAAGACAGTTGTTGAGTTTGATTGACAGTGTAATCAACCTATAACACTCGTATAGTAGAGGAGTGACCTCAGTTCACTTCATTCATGCTTTATGACAGATGTCAGTCGGCAGACTCGCATCGCATATTAGGTTTCTGTCAAGGTGACAGATATAAAACCACACGGACACACAATAAGATTCACAAACATATTCACATTCATCTGTTTTATGAATATTCTCCCTGACTGTTTAACTGTCCTCTTATGCTTCCCATCACTCCCACATTCTGTGTTTGTCTGGCCAGAGGACAAACCAAAAGTCAAAGCCCTGCTGCTTTCACTGCTGGAGTAATCCTGATGTTTTACTGCTGATCTCCATGTCCCTCACGGTAATATTCATTCCCCATGTGTTGTTATTTGTGTGAAGTGCATCATTAATTCCTGCCTTTTTTATCCAAATATATGTATGTAGATGGCGGCCATTGCTTTCCCATTACCTCTTCTGCTGCTGGTGTGTCAGAGCGAAACCTTTTCATCCTGATTTAATCACTGGAGATCAGATAAGTGGATCAATGTTTTATTAGGTTAACTGCGCTGCTTTGGGTGCGATTAAATGACACAGGCCTAATATTCAAATTAAACCCGTGATTTAATTTCTGGTTGCCAGTGTCGTAATTGTTGTGGGGAAATCTGATCACAAGAAAGGACATTAGAGGTTGTTCTTTTTGGCAATGTTTGTGTTGGCTTTTACAATGCTTTTAAGTCATGATAAAGAGATTGTATTAAGTTTAGTTCAATTCAGAGGAATCATAATAAATTCAACTAAATTCCCTTCTTTCTACAACTTAATAGATCATGTCAATTCAGATAGTTCATGCTTTTACAAAACGTTAAATCGTTGTCATATACATTCGTTTTTGATTGCATGATGCACTGATCTACTAGTAAAGGATGATGCACAACCAGCTGTTCGTTACCCCAAAACAAACCCCAACAGGATCTTGGATCACTCTAGAGGAATTATTGTAACCATACTACATGAAACATTGTGCTGGCTTTTTACTCATTGTCCTTGTGTGTCTCCAAATGGCCATGACAAACACAGCATCCTCATTAATGCTGCTCTGAATTAAATCACATCTCTATTGCATTAAATCACAGTCAATTTTATTATGCTGACAGTATCGCTCGCTGCTTTATAGCCTTCATGAAGAGAGAGGCGAGATGTTACAGTTTTTCTCAATTGCTTTGGCTCAATTCTCGAATGAAACTTTTTTTTCCCGAAACAATAAGTTCAGATCTCTGAAAAAAATGACAAACAGAGGTGTCAAGCAAGGATGAAATGATGTGGTTATGGGCTAGAGAGGAGATTAAGACTATATAAGAGCAATACTGGAATCAAACTGCATTTCATGAGGAGTAAAGAGGTGAAACTCTTCCTCAAATAGTTCATATCCGTTTTTGACTTTATGTAACTATACAATTTGACAGCCATGTCCCCCTCTCAAGTTCACAAGCTGATAAACTCCCCATATTATAATCTGAACTGCCCCAGTCAGTGTGACTATTACTGCATCCTGGGTAAACTTCACCCTCCATTAATTAAATCATCACCTAAAAGCAAAGTATTGATTTCTCTAATGGTTTTACAAATCTGTGAAACATCCAGCAGGGTAATTAAAAGAATATGGAGCTCTAATAAATCGTGGAAAGGGACAAAAGTTGCCACCCTCAGTTCGCGCTGGAGTGAGATGAAACACGGAGGCGTGTCGAGATGGAAAACTCCTCATTAGTCCTCTGGATTTTCTCCAGTTGGAATTTCTCTGAAAGTTTGTTAAGGAACTGCAATTGCACTCGTTTGTAGATCATTACAATAAAAAGTACACAGAGAATATGAATACTGATGCATAGAATGTTTGGTGGCAAATATTGCCTTGATTTCCATTGCTGCAGAGGCCACATAAAGAACAAAATATTGCTGTAATACCGCAAAATAAACCACAAGGGAAAAGTGTATTAAAGAAATAAACCTTCTTCTTACAGACAATTTACAATCTACCACTCCCTATTTACACATACAATTACAAGCAACCTGTTTCATAAATAAGTACTCTGGCAAAGTTATTACAGCAAACACTGCCAAGAAAAATAAATAGAGCAAAAGTAGAAGAAAAAAGATGCGGTAGACAGCCACAGTCATTGAAACACAGGAGGCGACACAGCGAGCGTGAATCACAGGACGGCTGTAATTACTGTGATATAGGCAGTGAGCTGCATACATTTGCATCAGCGCAATGACAAATGCCCATTTTAGTACATGTCATAGGATCCCTGTGTCAGGACATGCCGGTGCGCATATAAATCTAACAGGTCCGTCTTCTAGACTCCATAATTACATCAAATGGAGGAATTAGTGATTTCCTACACGGCAAAAGTGCCAGTGCCCCTCAATTTCTCAGCCGCTGCGGAGTGGCAACAGACTCACCACACACCCTTTGTGCAGGAACAGTGGAAATAATAGCGGAGCTGCATGTGGTGTGTGAGATAATCTTTTCATTTTAAGGAGCCTCAGCACTTCTGTGACGGATACATCAGTTAAATGAAGACTCTTAAGTCCACACATCTGCTCTGCTTATATGATGTGTATTATGCTGAGGTTAGAGTAGAGCCCAGCGCAGCTCTTCTGGTGACTCTTCATTAGTTCATCATTATTCATTTGACCTTTAGGCCCGGATATCATTACCCAGAATGACACACGGATCTGTCCTACAGGTCCTTTACATGATAATGATAGTGTTGATGACGCAGATGGTGATGATGATGATGACGACAATGATGAAAATGGCATAATGATGAAGCAGATGACAGCCGTGAATGATGCTGATGCTGATGTTGGATTTATGAGAACCATACAGACTCATCCCTCAAACAGGTAGTGTGATCATTAGAAAGCCTTGATACAGCTGTGTATTGTACACAATGAAATACAGTGGACTACATTAAGCATAATGACTGCATACACATCACCATGAAGATAATAAATGATGAGTTATGTGTTATTAGGAGCAGATTGTCAAACATAACTCTCCCCAGTTTGTAATCCCTGTCATATCCCGCTGGCTCCATGTGGAAGCTCAGGATCTGTGACGTATTTGTCCTGCATAACACAGCAGTCAGGGATTTTTTTACTCACAAACTCTATGTGATCATACTCAGATACGGCTTTAAGGAAAAAAAATAAATATATAAAGGTGTCTTATGATAAAGTGTATAACTTCTGAAGTATGAAGAGATTTTTCTGCAGTATGACTGATTTTATTTTCCCAAACTTTGAAGATTTCAAAAATTGGTCTGCTCTTTTTTTTTTCTTTAAAGCAGGAAATAAATAACATATATTTCAAACTTCTGCCTTCATCAGTCCAATGTTTGTGTTTTGAACTCATTTTCAAGTGTCTCGACCAGCACATCCATGGAAATCAGTAGTAAAGCTCCATTGTAAATTTCACACCGTCACAATTCTAATTCAGTTCAGATGGAACACAGAAAGACAATTTCCACTGTAATTGTATGCCACCCTCATGTGCAGAGGCCATTTCTGTCCATGCACCAATTTCATACAGCGTATGTGAGCGCGGGCGATCTTCATTTCGCTGTGAAAACGAGCCTTTCAGCTATTTCCTGAAACTGCACTTTCACAATATCTTATTTAATTGGGACACTTGCTTGTCAAACAAGATGACTTCAAAACGGCTGACGTGCTCCGGTGAGGACAAGCAGCTATTGATTTCCCGTGTCGTCTAAACAAAGAAAGCGCCACTTTCATATAGTCTCCTCCAGTGCTGTGAAATACCGTCATCAATGATCATTCATGGTGTGCAGGTGTGGGACGATGAACCGCTTCTTCCTGCCAATCTCTCCATCTATTCTAAAAGGCAGTATTTCTCCACCTCTTTCTTCTTTTCTTCCGGCATAAAAGCGAGCAATTACCCATATATTGGTGAGGTCTAGCGGTGGCATGATTGCTGTAACAGTCCAGTAGTCACACCGGCATGTGCCCTCTGTTCATGAAGTCAGGTGAGGGTTTATACACAAAGGAAACATAGCATGCCCTTTATTTTCCCTGCTATAGTGACAGTTACATCAGAAAAAACATGTAAATTCTCTTGGATTCACAAGAATATTGTCTTTTCAAATTATATTATTTATATTAGTGCAAATGTTCAACAGTGTCTTTGTTAAAGTGTTATGCGTGTCTCAGAAACAGTTCAGATAACGACTTAAATGTTGGTCAAATTAACATTTAATTCAACAACTTTTAACGTTAACATTTAATCTCTAATGCAAATTGACATGCTAGTAAAAAGCCCAAAAATGTGGCTATCCAGACTGTTGGCTGTTGGATGTAAATATTATTTCCAAGCATTTATACTGTCACTCTGTGCCTTTAGTTTTAGAGGCGTGTATTGTAATATGTATTGCATGTCGTTTTCAAATCAGTTTCTCATAATAATCCCAGATATATGTTCATGCTTAACATTTCCTGCATAAATGCATACATACAAAAATACAGTATATTTTGTGTCAAGTCAGTGAGCAGTAAATACAACCATGTTAATAATTTCTAAATGATGACCATAAACATTACAGTCATCCACAGGAACAATACATTTACAGACTTAACTCATCTAATCCTGTCTGACTGAGCAAGACACATCCATTCTGCCTTCAGTGTTGCCTGTCAATTACAGACGTTGAGAAGATGGAAAATCACACAGCTCAGCATTCCACACAGTGAATGATTCGCTAAATCAGGTGTTTCAGTGGGAGATGAATATATGGAGCTCTTAGATTCCAGAAGGTCTGAGATGCTGGAATCATGTGCTCTGGGGAAATATGAACAGAGACTCATATCAGCTTTGAAGTTGCAAGCACAAGTTACATGGGCTCTAGAGCTTAGAGATGAAGTGTCATATCTGGCATGTATTCAAATATGCAGAATCCCACCCATCTGCAGAGTTCAAGCAACAACAACTACAACAGTCAGTTGTATAATGTCACAGCTATATATATATATATATATGGCCCTAATAGCACTATATATATATATATATATATATATATTTCAATTCACAGGCACCCATCATCTCAAGACAAAAAGATATCAAAAGAAATTAGATTTATCAAAGCTTTGTGAAAATATAAGGTCTGGCGTTGCCCATTTTGACTAATTGAATTATATATGTTATATATAATGACCAAACTTATGAAAACTTGATACGCATAAATAACAGGTCATTCTCAAGATACACACCAAGCTGCATCAAAATATGCCCATAGGGGGCGCTACAAAAAAAAAAAAACGTATCATAACTCTACAACAGTTTGATCAAGGAAAATTCAATTTGATATATAACAAGCGCTAACCGAGCCATGAAAAGTTATTGTACAAATCAACAAAAATGAAAAGTTTTTTAGTTTTCAAATTTCATTCAAATTTCAGTGGATAATAACCTGCACTGCACTGATCATTCTAAAATTTAGCATTTTTAGCATTAATTTATTAGGTTGTTTACTATATTTGTTGAGAACTGGCCACCAGGTGGTGCTACAACAAGCTAACTTACGCTTTTGCTAACAACTTTGGAAACTTGATGGCTAGAATAAAAATAAAAAACACATTTTTCAAACTTATTCTGGGTCATTGTCTGATTCATAAAATTGGTATGAACCATACTGAGAGAAAACTTTATCAAAATGATTTAAATTAATTTAATAATTTAACAGATAAGGGCCAATATATTTTTGGGGTGTGGCCTAGAATGACTCATAGGCCTATTTCTTGTAAGCACATTGTTTAAACCTCTCCAAACCTGGAAAAAAAATGAAA
This sequence comes from Sinocyclocheilus anshuiensis, assembly GCF_001515605.1. Classification (NCBI taxonomy): domain Eukaryota; kingdom Metazoa; phylum Chordata; class Actinopteri; order Cypriniformes; family Cyprinidae; genus Sinocyclocheilus; species Sinocyclocheilus anshuiensis. Next base: position 228,690 of record NW_015552537.1, read on the forward strand.
AAAATGGGACATTTTGAGAGCAATTCAATATTTCATGCATTTCTGATGTTCTAAATGATTAGCCATTTTATATCAATGTGAATGACAGCGGTAGGCTGTAATACTAAAATCTGTGATCTCCAACATGCTTAACAGATCAAATTATTTTCTCAGATTATTAACATGCATGCAAGCAATCAACATCTGCTTGTTCTTGTGCACCGGGAAGCTGTGCGCTGTGAGCTGATAATAAAAAAGTCAAGTCAACTCTGATTCCCGACTCCCACCATAGGTACAAGTTGATGCCCCTAAAAAGTGTACTCAACCCTGAGGCTCAACCAACCCAACACAGCATCGTTGACTCAACCAAATGTGTAAGTTTGGGGTGCGACTATCTGTTTGTCCAACCAGTGGCGGAAGGGGGAGTGTTCAGAAACCATTTTAACAGCTTGGCTAACTCATAAGCACACCGTTACCTGAGAAACATTTAGCGGTTATCTCTATTCACCGGTTACCTGTGTAGACTTGGTGCCATAAAAAGTACACAAAAAAAGTTAATAGTGTTTGAATCCAATAAGTGATGAGCGATTTGTGCAACACCTGACAGGGTGGATTAAGACAAGCAGTTTTCTGTGATGCACGAGCATCTTACAGTTCCAATTAACCTTCCTACTGCTCTAATTAATTAAATTCCAGCAAGGTCAAGCGCTATGAATTGAACAATTAAGCACTTACCCGGTTTGAGACATTTGCAGTGTTAACTTAGTTAGGTTCAGCCTCGAGTGCAGCAGAAACGCGTGAATGCAGGGGGTTTGGGTGTGTTTCCAGCAGCCTGCTTGGCACATCTGCTGATGGTGGCTGATGGTATGTTCAGGAAGCGCTCACATGTGTTATTCTCTATCCATCTGCCCACAAGTCATCACGTGAAAGTCGACAGAGGGCAAGAAACTGAGAAGAAACCTGGCACCAGCACTTTCTAGTTTTATGGTCCTTGTTGCAACCTGAGCCTGAGACACCACCAGGGTAATGAAGCAGTTGGACACAACAGCTTGTTGATGTTCCAGAACGGCTCTAATAACTAGGTATCATTTACAATGCTGGTCCGTCCAAGACCTAACCCATTCCTGTCTAGCAGTGTGTAACCTGCCAAATGTGACTGCCAACTGTTCCTGTCCTCGGGACATCCTTCTATTTGGCGCTCGTACAGTGTTCGGATGTGACAGCAGGCCTGACACTGTCCTTTGTGGGATTGTTAGCAATATTGTTGTGCCTCCTCATCAAACTCAACTTGGAGAACAATACATAATGTATTATTTCTCTCATCTTTGGTAAAGTATAAAGGACCTTCAAGGCCTTCTGTAACACTTGAAAAAATTATAACTTTCCATCCCTTTCATTTGTCACAAGACTTCACTTGAGTTTATCTGTAATTAAGGTAAAAGTGGTCAAAAAAAAATGCAATAAACTTCAGGAAGTGACTCTTGCAGCCCTTTGACAGTACTTCCAACAAAATTTCCAATTGAAATGCTGTACACTTGCATGTATCTTCTATGTTCCTCCAGGTCATTTGGCCTAAACATGTTCTATGTAAATCATTTTTGCAAGATTAGTGTGTTTAGTTGGGTGGACAAAATGTACCTGTCTTGAATGTCTAGCAAAATAATGTCTAGAAAACAAGCCTTTCCATGCAGCATGTCCATTTTAGTTCACTTAATGAACCAATGACTCTTTGAAAAACACAAAGAGTGCAACCAATGTAGCCCGATTCACAAACAAATGGAGCGGGTTTCAGTCAGAACAAACTCACTACCAAATCAACATCTGACCTCTAACTGAACTGAAAGATATCAATAACTTGTTATAAAACTTCTCTGGAAAAATATACAACTGCTTCTACACACCAAACTCAAATATTTCGATGTGTTATACTGGTTTTCCCTGAGGAGACTGAGGGAATTCATCGTTCACAGACTTATGTTGTGATTTTAATCCCATGTGAATTGAGCACTGTCTGTGATTTTACCTGCACCACCTCTGAAAACTATAGGGGGAAATTCCTGGGTTTTTCGGCCAGCTCAGCGGTCCCCTGAGAAATCGAATCCCGTGCGGATAGAAGGTCTGTGATTGCGGTATATTATTATTTCCCACAACGCTTCTCCTCGTTTGTTTTGACCCTTGTCGAGCACCTTAACAAGCGTTTTCTCAGGGTTTGCAGACTGTCTGACTGCACGCTCCACCTGCATTATAGATTTTGCCATCCAACGAAAAATAGCATCAGTAAGATGATCCCGATCACAGAAACTATGATAGTAAAGTTATATATTTGTATAATGCATCCATATACTGTGTACATGCTGTATTGTATAAATCCTCTATATGTGTATGTGTATATTTTGTATTATGTATATATATTATATACTGTAGATTTATTTGTATTTTGTATATTTTTTGCAACATGTCATGTCTTATAAAGTCTGGAATAGGCAACAAAGACTTTCATTCATCACTACACTTCTGTGTTTTGGTAATGTGACAATAAAGGTGATTTGATTTAGGAAATAATCTAATCTACTACTTAATCCACTAAAACTACTATTATCCTTTGTTTTATACATAATCATGTATATAAGCCTTCTTTCAAAGTAAATATGTTGAATTAAGTTGGTGAAAAAATTAACTTCCTCTGAATAGGCCACTAAATCCAAGTAAGCTATTCATATCAAGTTAATTTTTATCAGTTTCTCACAGTAATTCAATATATTGATTTAGTGTTTTTATTTGTATGACTGTGTATTATGTGAAGCATGTAGTTCAGATCACAGGATCTTCTGTGACGCTCCCACCTCTGTTAATAACTGAAGCTCAGATATTGTTTGGAAAACAAACCCTGTCTCAGTAAACTGATGTTTTCTTAGTAATCTGATATTATGTTATTTCTTTCTAATGTTAGCAAATTTTAAAGTTTTTGTTGCTATTCAATTTGCAAAACATTTTTATATTTGTTATTCAACACTCTAAAAAATTCACATAAATCTAAAAAAACGTCATTTCAACTTAGATTATATTAAATTATTAAGTTAAATCACATATAACTTAAAAATGAAGTTGAAATTTGTGAAGTTGATTTTTAATGAGGGGGGGAAACATGTTTTCATGACTTCTTGATCAGATTTTATTTTACAGTGAAATATGTAAATATATTAATACAACAACTTGCCTTCTCTATGAAGTATTAGACCTACAGTATAAAATCTGATAATATTTTTATTAGACAATGTCTTGGTGCCTGGATATTACAGGGGTCATATGATGTTGCTAAAAAGAACATTATTTTGTGTATTTGGTGTAATGAAATGTGTTTATGCGGTTTAAGGTTCAAAAAACACATTATTTTCCGCATACTGTACATTATTGTTTCTCCTCTATGCCCAGCCTTTTTGAAACGCGTCGATTTTAACAAAGCTCATCGGTCTGAAAAGCGAGGTGTGCTGTGATTGGCCAGCTATCCAGTGCGTTGTGATTGGCCGAATTCCTCTAGCGTGTGATGGAAATGTTACGCCCCTCACCATACTGTGATGATGCCGTGTCCGGCCGGAGCGACGAGACAAAACCATTAAAACCCATTATAAACGAGACATTTGTTGCATCCAGTGGGGACATAATTACTGATTATAATGACTTATACTGTCTTTTTACGCGTTGCGTTGTGTATCGCGCTGCTTAAACATAAAACCATGTCTGCATTTGTGATCGGAGAAATGACAAACAACAAGCGCTACTCTACACTGCTCAAAACTTGCGTTTGAATCATCAGTGGCTAATTTTTTTTATATAAAAAACGTACTTACAGTCTGTGAGTCAGAAGCACCAGACTGTCCTTGCAAAGTTGGAACCGCCCCACTTTATAGAAACAGACACCGGCATTGTAGGCTACTGGTTCAGGAAACAGTCCTCATCCTCCGCAAAATGTGCTGCACACATCTGAATATTTGGGTTGAACTGTTCTAGAACAGTGTTGTAAATACAACTTAACAACTGAATTCTAGTTGTGTCCTCTTTTGGAAGACCAAACAAAGTAGTTTCGCCTTCATAACGAAACACACAGCGTCTTCACGACATGGCGGCGGCAGCAGCAACAATACTACAGCGAGAATAAAATGAAACACAGTGCCTTCACGACATGGCGGCAGCAACAACAATACTACAGCGAGAATAAAAGTTACGCCTGTTTTCTTTGCGTGAACATTTGGGCGGCGTTATGCAAATCTTCCCACATAGTGATGTAGACATGTGGGGGTGTGTTAGAATGAGCCGTTTTAGGTAGGCGTGGCTGACTCTTAACTTTTATAAAGAATATCTCTTTGGATTTGAGACTTTAGTCTTTGCAACTTTACAGATCTTCTTTATGGACCAAGAGCTTGTAACACTCCAAAGTCACATCATCATATGATCCCTTTAATATTTTTTATATTATTTATTTTCTTATTATATGTAAACAGTAAGACTATAACTTTGTGGTCCTTCTGAAGACATGCAACTTTTTTGCATATTCATGGCCACGAATGTTAGGTGATAAATTCTTAAGAGCTACGCATGGATCCCTCATAGACCTCATTCCACTCAGAGATCACTTCATATATCACTTCATATATCTGATTGATTTTACCATTGATGTCCTTTAGCTAGAGATGGAGGGCTTTAAAGATGCTGAAGGAAACCACTGCTTCCAGGATATAGAAGAGCTTGTGAATATAGGCTTTTGGAAACAGCTTATTGATTAATTGCTTAATATTCTCATTATGGTTGAAAAGGCTAAGTTGTGTTCTATAGTTATGAGGCTATAATTAGTTGTATTCTCATAAACACTATTTTGAGAGGTTATGTCATAAATTTGGATGGGTTTTGAACAATCCTTCGGGTTGGATAAATTTATCTGGCAACCATGGTTATATCCAGTTCAGTTGAAAGCATCCTAATGAAAGACGACTGGAGAATGATTTTGACATAAAATCAGGAAATGCTTGGTACCTTTCTATCTTTTCTTTGCCAAAGGTGACTTCTATCGGAGTCCAAATGAAAACCGAAAGGTTCACGGCCTTTGAAACTGTCGCCAGTGGTGCCTGCACTATTTAGCTGAGGGTTTCAATGTAGTTTCACACTGAGATTTATTGAAAGCGAGTCTGTCCCAGAACAAAACAGGCTGCAAAACAGAGCTTTTACAAGCCTGGCATAAATCCACTGGGGTGTAGCTCAGATCCAAAAACAAACCCTTAACATGCATGATACACCCGTCAGGGGAGGGAAAAACGAGGTGTCATTTTGGCCACTTTGAGAAAGTGAATTTACAACAGATGCTTCTTTATATATTTCTCAGAGTTGATGCAATTACGTTGGCATTCTAAAGCACATTTTATTATGGGAAGAGCATCGAGACAAATTAATCCCCTGCAGACACTCAGGTTAATTAGCCAATTACATATTCATTTTATATCATCCTTGGCAGGGAGAGATGCTTTACCACCGCCACCTAAACTGCTTATTAAAGACGAGTTTAGGTGCGCTGAGAAGATGGATGCACGCGTCCGGCTCTATGCATAAGAAAAAAACGAAAATCCCGGAAGAGTAATCTTGAGATAATAGACATTATGGATGTTCTGTTTTCACAAGACACAAAGAGTTATCCAATTACCACCCTGCTTAGGTAGCACTTGTATAAAAAGATTAATGGTCTGCAGGTTCGTCCCACATAGAATGTCTCTTTAAAGCGAATCCCAAGTAACTCATATGAGAACGTAAGGAAAACAAGTCCAGAGCGTTGTATATTAATCAACGAGGGATAACAAATTACTTCTGGGGAAGAGTAACATTAAGTACATGCATGTGAAAGGGCACAGAGGTAAATAACGAGACAACTAGGGAGCGCAAACCTTGTTATGGACAGACTCATACTGTAAGCCCCGAAAGGAGGTTCTTCCCGAGATCATGAAATTTACACTGGTTAGAGTCTGAAAAGTACAGATTCACTATGAATATACACCTCCTTTAGGTGATTTGTGCCATTTTTATGCTGAATTTGCAGAGACAATTATGAGTAAGTGAATCGTCAGTTAATTTCCCCAACAAGCAAAACAATGTGGTGCCTTGAAACATTAGTCGGTATGATCAAGCATCATGACCAGCCTGATCTGAGCTAGTAAAGCAGCAGCAGTGACCATCTAACAGTACTAGGTAGTAACTGATTACATGTAATCTGGATTACGTAATCAGATTCCAAAAAATAAAGTACTTGTAATTATATTATATTACATTTCAAAAGTCCCGTGTCTACAGCTACTTTTTTATTAATTACATAATTACATATTGTTCACACAATGACAATTTATTGATTTATAGAAGGTTTTTTTTTTTTTTTTAATCTTTTAATTTTCCTCTCTAAAATAGCCTACTGCTTATATACATTGAGAAAGTCCAGTTTTGTGGACATTCACACAAAGACCAGTCACTAGTCAGGTGGATATAATTACACAGAAAACTGAGAGGCCACACAGCATTTGACCACTGAATTTACAAAAGTCATTTCAATTTTAAGAAGTGTTTTCTCATCATTTCAACACTGCATCAACCTTCGATGAACACATTATTTTTTAATGTGAATTATCACTGAGTGGGTTATTTAACCATGTATTAATGTCTTTGGAAGGATTTGTGTCTTTCAAACACATTAAAATGCACAAATTAGCATTATTTCTTTTTTACATGTAATGCAGGGGTTCCTAAACTTCACCTAATATATTTATTCAAAGTTGCCCTGAGATTTTAAGTTTAAAAAGTTAATAATTAACACATTTACATGTTCACAGTTCACAGTTCTCTGATGCTGGTTAATGGTCACATGACATGCAGGTAAACAATAAAATATTTCAGCTTTTTTAGTAAGTGTTTATTTTGATATTTATTTTAGTTTTAAATTTTTTATGATTTTATTAATTATTAGCTTTTCGTTAAACTCAAAAACCCCACACAGTTCCTTCATGAAGCCTAGTTTGTGAAAGCTTAATGTAATGTAAAGTTTAATAACAATGAATGGAATATATTTTCTTTCTCTTTGTATTTTTTTATATACAGTATATATTTTTTATTTTGTATTTTCAAATTGGTATGAGATTATCTTTTTTAAATCATTGTGACAAACAAGTTGTCAAAAGTAATTGAAAAGAAGTCTGATTATATTATCTAAAATGTGTAATGCAATGGATTACGTTACTAAGTACAATTTGTGTCATGTAATTTGGAATCAGTAATGGACTACAATTTTTAAGTAATCTTTCTCAGCTCTGCCTTCTATACTGTCTAAGATCATTTTTAAATTGAAGATGGTCAAAACTATTTTTTTCAACATTGTGTTATTATTGTAATAGTTAAAGTTTTGTGTGCACAGCTCCTGTTCACAATATGTGTTGAATCTTCATCCCAGTTACTCAGAAATCGATCAGCTTTATCATTCAGTGTATGTTTGAACCATCAAATTAGTTCTCCATCATTTCTGTCTGATAGACTGTCAGAGCGGTTCATTCAGAATGACAAAGCTCCACAGATGCTGTTTATCCATTCCGTTCTGTCCTCCAGCACAGCTCTCCTCCTGAGACGCTGATCTCAGTTCTGCGGTTAATTAAATGATGCTGGTCCATTTGGGAGGCTAATCTGTGTGACACGTGTTATTGGCATGTGTCAGATAAGAGCTGTCGAGTGAGTGAGCGATAGCTCAACTGCTGTACTTCCTCAGGGAACGCAAGACTGTTTGCTTCTGTGCCATAAAACATCATTAAATTATCATGGCACAATGCGACTGTTATGGGTGATCATATGAAAAATCAAGAATGGCAAACTTACAGTACAGCGACCGCAACAAATGGCTGAGAAATAATATGCTTACAGCTTAAAAAGTCCAAATCGGTTCTTTGAAGTATTAGATACCATAAAAACTGCAAAAATTATGAACTGCAAAAACGAACAGTTTTATTGGTATTTGTAGCATTTGCACTTCAACAGAGCCACCAAGGGCAGAGTTCTCCATCAGTTTTTTTTTTTTTTCAGTAAATCATCAGGATATTGTTCAACAGCTGTTTCATGAACATGAATGCATTCAGACGTCATACTGATTTGCTTTTGTATACTATAATATACACATATTTGGACCATTGTACAGAGGGTGGTGTCGCTAGGCCCTTTTGACAGTGGCACAAGCTTCAGTAAAATACCTCTGTGTCCCAATAAATTGAGTGAGACTTACCTCACATGTATCAACTGGTCACGGGTTCCTCAGGGATCAGTTCTTGGGCCCCTCCTCTTCTCTATATACACTATACAATGGGACCCATCATTCATGCACATGGTTTTTCCTACCATTGCTATGCTGATGACACACATCTCTACCTCTCATTTCAGCCAGATGATCCAACAGTACCTACTCGGATTTCAGACTGCCTGACGGACACCTCAGCATGGATGAAAGAACATCACCTGCAGCTCAACCTGACAAAGACAGAACTTCTCATCTTCCCAGCCACCCCATCAGTTCAGCACCAGTTTACCATCCAACTGGGCTCATAAACGATAATCCCATCGTGTCAGCCAGGAATCTTGGGGTGATCCTTGATGATCAGCTGACCTTTAAAGATCATATTGCAAAAACAGCACGATCATGCAGGTTCACACTACACAAGATGAGGAAGATCAGACCCTTCCAAACAGTGCATGCAGCACAGCTTCTCGTCCAGGCCCTTGTCATTTCTAGGCTGGCCTATTGCAATGCTCTTCTGGCTGGACTTCCAACATGTGCAATCAGACCTCTGCAAATCATTCAGAATGCAGAAGCTTGTCTTGTTTTCAATGAGCCCAAGAGAGCCCATGTCACACCGCTTCTCATCTCTCTGCACTTGCTTCCAGTCGCAGCTTGCATCAAGTTCAAGTCATTGGTGCTTGCCTACAGAACAGCCACGGGCTCCGCTCCCTCCTACCTCCGCTCTCTCCTATGCGTCTACATCCCCTTTAGAAGCCTGTGGTCGGTAAACAAGTGGCAGCTCGTGATCCCATTGCAGAGAGGCACAAAAGCACTCTCCAGGACGTTTTCTTTCACTGTAACCTGCTTGTAGAATGACCTACCTAACTCCATCTGGACAGCCAAATCCCTGACAATATTCAAGAAACAACTGAAAACTCATCTTTTCCGTAAGCATCCAACTGCCTCCTCATGTGTGTGTATATATATATATATATATTTGTCAAAGATGAAGCAGCTCTTTGTTGCGTATGTAGCTTGTGAACGACATGAAAAGACTATGTATATCCAAAATAGTATCAAAAAGAAAATTTGGGGACACTTTTTTGCTAGGAGGACTGTGAAAGGCTAGAAACACCTCTGTTTGATGTTGATAGTAATTTAAAGGTTCGATCTTAAAGGAATATTTCAGGGTCAAGATGTGTTCTAGAAAGGACAATATTTCTCATTCACAAAGTAATGTTTTAAGTAATTCTGGTAATGCTAAAGGCTAGAGCAAACCACAGGAGGCAAAGTGTCTTATAATGCAAATCCTGATATTAAAAATCAATTAGCCTGGAATCAAATGCTTTGTTTACAATGTAATTCAAACATAAACACTTTTCCTCTGCAAAAGGGAGACAATAAAGCAAAGGTCAGGAGTGTGATGATGCTCCGGCTATTAACTCAGTGAGAGGCAGTTATCTGCACTTGAATTACAGCAGCAATCTGACGTGCTCTCAGCATGAAACCAATAAGCACTTATGGCTGCCACAATGCCTTTTAGAACCAATCGCTGGAATATTGTCCTCATATTGCATTTCAGTAGTCAAAACAAGAAATGACAACATTCATGCATGCATTTGTTACCCTTCGGTGGTTGCTTATGTCAGTTTTGAATGCTCTTTGCCGAAAATGCTCTACTGGAGTCAAAGTATACTGACAAAAACACATCTTACAGTTCAGTGAATCTGTCTGCTGTGACACCCCCATCAAACCACAAGATCAGGAAGATCAGACCCTTCCAAACAGTGCATGCAGCACAGCTTCTCGTCCAGGCCCTTGTCATTTCTAAGTTGGCCTATTGCAATGCTCTTCTGGCTGGACTTCCAACATGTGCAATCAGACCTCTGCAAATCATTCAGAATGCAGAAGCTTGTCTTGTTTTCAATGAGCCCAAGAGAGCCCATGTCACACCGCTTCTCATCTCTCTGCACTTGCTTCCAGTCGCAGCTTGCATCAAGTTCAAGTCATTGGTGCTTGCCTACAGAACAGCCACGGGCTCCGCTCCCTCCTACCTCCGCTCTCTCCTATGCGTCTACATCCCCTTTAGAAGCCTGTGGTCGGTAAACAAGTGGCAGCTCGTGATCCCATTGCAGAGAGGCACAAAAGCACTCTCCAGGACGTTTTCTTTCACTGTAACCTGCTTGTAGAATGACCTACCTAACTCCATCTGGACAGCCAAATCCCTGACAATATTCAAGAAACAACTGAAAACTCATCTTTTCCGTAAGCATCCAACTGCCTCCTCATGTGTGTGTATATATATATATATATATTTGTCAAAGATGAAGCAGCTCTTTGTTGCGTATGTAGCTTGTGAACGACATGAAAAGACTATGTATATCCAAAATAGTATCAAAAAGAAAATTTGGGGACACTTTTTTGCTAGGAGGACTGTGAAAGGCTAGAAACACCTCTGTTTGATGTTGATAGTAATTTAAAGGTTCGATCTTAAAGGAATATTTCAGGGTCAAGATGTGTTCTAGAAAGGACAATATTTCTCATTCACAAAGTAATGTTTTAAGTAATTCTGGTAATGCTAAAGGCTAGAGCAAACCACAGGAGGCAAAGTGTCTTATAATGCAAATCCTGATATTAAAAATCAATTAGCCTGGAATCAAATGCTTTGTTTACAATGTAATTCAAACATAAACACTTTTCCTCTGCAAAAGGGAGACAATAAAGCAAAGGTCAGGAGTGTGATGATGCTCCGGCTATTAACTCAGTGAGAGGCAGTTATCTGCACTTGAATTACAGCAGCAATCTGACGTGCTCTCAGCATGAAACCAATAAGCACTTATGGCTGCCACAATGCCTTTTAGAACCAATCGCTGGAATATTGTCCTCATATTGCATTTCAATAGTCAAAACAAGAAATGACAACATTCATGCATGCATTTGTTACCCTTCGGTGGTTGCTTATGTCAGTTTTGAACGCTCTTTGCCGCAAATGCTCTACTGGAGTCAAAGTATACTGACAAAAACACATCTTACAGTTCAGTGAATCTGTCTGCTGTGACACCCCCATCAAACAACAAGTTCCCAGCTCTTATCTATCATCTCTTTGCTTATATATATTGTTTTTCACTCTGCACTACATAATTGAATGTCAAAGAATGATGAACTGAGAAGATGTGCTTTCTAATGTATGATAAACCTAATCACTCCTGAACTGAAATGCTGGTTGTGGATAAACAGGGCTGTGGGTCTGTATTGTATTCAGACCATCAGAATGGTGATCTTTGCCCAGACAGAATGCTTAAACTTCAGGAAAATAAGAATAATACAAATGTAAAATTACTATAAAGTGAATACTTGTTAAATATAGATGTTGCAAGGTTATTATAATAAACTAAAAATTTAACTAAAATTAAAACCATAAAACAAAAACAAACTACATTTTTGTTACTTGCAGTACATGTTAACTGTAATAAGATAAACGTTAATGGCATAACCCATGTTCTCTGAATAGGGAACGAGATGCTGCATAGCTATGACACAATGTGTGCACCTTGTGTGTCGATTGTCTGAAGCCTGTATGGAATCGAAATGACAACATTCATGCATGCATTTGTTACCCTTCGGTGGTTGCTTATGTCAGTTTTGAATGCTCTTTGCCGAAAATGCTCTACTGGAGTCAAAGTATACTGACAAAAACACATCTTACAGTTCAGTGAATCTGTCTGCTGTGACACCCCCATCAAACAACAAGTTCCCAGCTCTTATCTATCATCTCTTTGCTTATATATATTGTTTTTCACTCTGCACTACATAATTGAATGTCAAAGAATGATGAACTGAGAAGATGTGCTTTCTAATGTATGATAAACCTAATCACTCCTGAACTGAAATGCTGGTTGTGGATAAACAGGGCTGTGGGTCTGTATTGTATTCAGACCATCAGAATGGTGATCTTTGCCCAGACAGAATGCTTAAACTTCAGGAAAATAAGAATAATACAAATGTAAAATTACTATAAAGTGAATACTTGTTAAATATAGATGTTGCAAGGTTATTATAATAAACTAAAAATGTAACTAAAATTAAAACCATAAAACAAAAACAAACTACATTTTTGTTACTTGCAGTACGTTAACTGTAATAAGATAGACGTTAATGGCATAACCCATGTTCTCTGAATAGGGAACGAGATGCTGCATAGCTATGACACAATGTGTGCACCTTGTGTGTCGATTGTCTGAAGCCTGTATGGAATCACGTCAATTTATTGCTGATGGCGCGGGCGTGGACATCACTACATCACCTACTCTAATACTAGTGACCGCTCCTCAAATTTCCTGCCGAAGAAGTCCTGTCGGCAGTGCGAGGAGCTTGGCAGTGAACGCAGCATCTCGTTCCCCATTCAGAGAACATGGGTTACGCGAGTAACCCGAGATGTTCTCTTTCATAGGTTCACTCAACGCTGCATAGCTATGACACAATGGGAACGATATACCACACCGGCAAAGCTAATCTAATATCTGGCCTGATGAAAAATAGACCAGGATAACCTCAAATGGCTGGCCAAGAAGAAAGAATCTGGGAACCAGGAGCCACGTCTAAATCCAAGCTATAAACTTGATAAAAGTGTGAGGAGAGGACCATCCTGCCACCACACAGATATTCTCCAGCGGAACTCCTCTGTAAAGAGCTGGAGAAGAAGCAACACTGGTAGAATGAGCTTGAATAACTAGCGGTGAAGAGAGACCTCGCACCTCATACACAAGTGAGAAGTGTCCCTTACCCAATGAGTTTTGATGTGGAGAGCCCTCTGCGGCCAGCACCAAAACACACCAACAATTGGGAGGACTTGTGCCATTGGCTAGAGAGGTCCACATAGAGTTTCAAAGCTCGAACAGGGCATAGAAGTTTAAGCCTCTAGTCCTCAACAGAAGCAAAAGTAGGAGGACAGAAGGAGTGAAACATGACCACCTGGGAGCGAAATGACGTGGACAAGACCTTGGGGACATAACCGGGTCTGGGCCGTAGGAATACCTTAAAAAGTCCTGGCGCAAACTCCATGCATGACTCGCTAACAGAGAGAGCCTGCAAATGAACCCGCTCCAACATTGAACCTGAAGAACTTCCTGTGCCGCTGAACAACCTGAATATGAAAGTAAGCATCCTTCAGGTCTGCAGTAACAAACCAATCCCCCATGCGAACCTGAGCGACTGAAGAAGCCGTGATTCACGTCTGATGAAGGGACCTCCTCTATCGCACCCTTGAGGAGGAGTGAGGAGACATCCTGCTGCAGAACAGAAGCCTCCAAGCTGCAGTTTACTGCAGTAAGATAAACCCTGTCAGAACGGGGGTTGCGACAAAACTGAAGCATGTAGCCGAATTGGATTCCTTCCTCCAACACTGATAGAGAGCGAGGCTGACCGATTATTGCACACCAAGAAATGGGGAAAGCTCTCCTTTTCCTGACACGGAGATCAGGAACGAATCAGAATCAGAAAGAGCATAATTGCCAAGTGTGTTTACACACACAAGTAATTCGTCTTGGTGGCAGGAGCTTCCGGTACAGAAAGTACAAATAGTGCAGACATACATATAATTTAAGGTAATAAAACACTAATAATAAAGAGAATAGACAATAAGTTATAAATAGCAATATAGTAATAAAATATAGATTATAGATACATATAGATAAAATATAGATAGAGAAAAAGAAATGTCAGTAGACAGAAATGTGAATGTGAATGACCCGACAAAGCTAAAGCCGCGGGTTTATCTGAGCACTACAGCTCTATCCGCTTACGGCGGCGCTGATGGGTCGAAGGATGACTGCGAGTTCCCCAAACCGTAAAAGCTTTGGCAGTACGGAATTTGTCCACCACCTAGCTGACCACCTCGCTGAACAATCCCAACTGCGAGATGGGAGTATCGAGGAGAGAAGCTTTCTCCAAGGTAATAAAACACTAATAATAAAGAGAATAGACAATAAGTTATAAATAGCAATATAGTAATAAAATATAGATTATAGATACATATAGATAAAATATAGATAGAGAAAAAGAAATGTCAGTAGACAGAAATGTGAATGTGAATGACCCGACAAAGCTAAAGCCGCGTAAAAGTTTTGGCAGTACGGAATTTGTCCACCACCTAGCTGACCACCTCGCTGAACAATCCCAACTGCGAGATGGGAGTATCGAGGAGAGAAGCTTTCTCCTTCTCACGTATTTCCGTGAGATTTAGCTAGCGGTGGCGCTCGGCAGCCACCAACCCCGCCATTGAATGCCCAACCACGCATGCAGTGTGCTTAGTTGCACACAGTGCCAGGTCCGTACCCCTACGGAGCTCTTTGACTGCTTCTGGAGTCAGGCCCCCTCCCTCGTCCATCTCCTAAAGGACGTCAGCTTGATAAGCCTGAAGGATGGCTGTGGTGTCTCGCCTGACCAGCCACCATGTAGGACTTTATGATGAGGGGGGAAGTGGTCCTACACGACTTAGTTGGGAGGAGAGGGTGGGACTTCCTTGAGGGGGACGAAGACAACGAGAGGTGAGCGGCCAGCGTGTCCTCGATCACTGGAATAGCAGCATAACCTTGCTCCTCAGAACCCACTAGGTTGGTGAAGTCAACGGTTAGTAGGGTGAGCAGAGAAATGCTGCTTCCAGAATCTAGAGATTTCGTGATGCAGATCACTGAAAAATAGCACCTTTCTTCATGGAGGATGAGAAATAGAGCCACTCAAGAAGTGCTCGTCAAGCTTAGAGGACTGGGACTCACGTGGTTTGTCTGGCCACTCAATATTAAAGGTGTCGTAGGAGATCTTGGAAAATGCTAACTTTAGCCTGATAACACTGAAAGTGAATGTCCCACCCTCCCTGCAATCGCCGTCCAAAGCCACGCCCCCTGAACGCATATACGCTCACAGACCAGAATACCAGATACAACATTACTACAATAGGCTACATCAGTGGTTCCCAATTCAAGCCCATGTTTCGAAGTGAAGTAAACTTCAACGGATTTCCCCTGCTCAGGGAGTAGGGAGCAATGAACACTGTGTAGGAATCATATGGATCGGAACACAGTTCATGCACGTAGCTCACTTCTAACGAGCTGGTTATCTAAATCGCGAGGACAGGAATTGGGAACCGCTGGGTTACATCATGTGTCATTCACCGGTGAGAAAACTTTAAAAGTACTACAATACCAGGAAGGAAGATCGGGTTGTTGATGTTTGTCTGCACAGCGTGCGTGAACGCGCTGATGACGTATCCTGTCTGCACGAACCGGGTGCGCAGAGGTATGCAGATACATGCGTTGACAGGCAGGTAGGAAAGTCAGTTAAAACGCTCGGATCGAGCGTTTTGATTGGACGAACATTTCTTGGTCCTACGCCTTCCACAGAATATGTAAATAAAGATAAATACATTTAGACCACTTAACTTAATGATTGCAATGGGGATGTGAAGAGACTTTCAACCAGCATAACAAAATGTTTTTCTGAAGACAATCACCTATTGCACCTTTAAGCTTTTCAATAGCACGAGCTAAGACTTCCACTAGCTCAGTATAGGCAGCACCACCTCACTCTCTATAGCCTCGAGCTCCACATCTGAACCCCAGGCCGTGGATTCATGGAGGGCCTCAGTGGCCTCCGGAGCAGGGCAATGGGGAAAGCAGATGACTTCTTCTCAAAAACCACGAGCCTCACACAAAAGGTTTTGAGACAGAGATCCTCACAAAATGTACAGTTAGAAGCACCGTAAAAACCCTTGTGCTCATGAGACAAACCCATTCATTTAACACATGTACTGTGCGGGTCATCGCTCACAATAAAGCGAGAGCACGGCGGCTGGTAGCAATGAAACTCAGTAGCACTTCACTGCGAGGAGAAACGAGGTTCCACTGAATGCAGCTGCTGAAGTGCAGAAGAGAAACTCAAAGAAATAAGCCGAAACACAGGCCAGATAAATCGCTTCTGAAGGATGGAAATCTGAGGAGTGGTTAGCGCGGTCGCTAATATTAGAGTGGGAGATGTAGTGACGTCAAGGTGGCACCTGTGCCATCCATACGGGCTTCAGACAATCGGCATACCCAAGGGGCGTTCCCATTGCGTCATAGACATGCAGGATTGAGTGAACCCATGAGAGAGAACATAAAAACTTCTTTCAGCTAGTTACCAAGCAACTTCCTCAATTTTCCTTGATGTACTAAAATAACTCAAACTAAAACTGAAATAAAAATGAATAAAAACTATATAGATATAGATATAAAAAAGTGATTTTTAAAAAACGGACAAAAACACACAAACTTACTAAAACTTTAAACATTTTAAATTAAAATAGAATATATATTGCATATAAATTTCATATTGCATATAATTGCATATAAAATTAAAAATATTTATAAAAATATAATAGCATTTCAGTGATGCTAAAATAACACTGAGATGGTGATTTAATTTGTGTGTCAGGCATATATTAATACCTGAACTAAACAAAGATATATGGATAGGAAAAAGACACATATTAATATTATTATTATTATTGTTATTATTATTCATAATATGAATAATGCATATTTATAATTGATAATAGTAGTAATATTTGTCATACAATGTATACAATAATTAAAATGTATACAATAATAATAGTTGTTTTTATTTTATAATAATATTTCCTTCCATTCACAGAGCAAGAAAATCTAACACACTATCTGTACCGGCAAGAAATCTAAAAATTATTTTATTAAGTGCAACGTTTTGGTCCCATGATCTTCATCAGTCAAAGACAAACAGACAATTACAAGTACATATTTAAAATCTAACATGACCAATCACTGCGTTTAATGACCACATCTTGGCTTATCACCACCAATAACAATTTCAGTATAATTGCAATCACTGTGTTAAAATTATGATGAATGTCATCCTACATCTGACCCTCAGATCATTAATGCTTTCATAAAACAAGTATTTGAGTTCACTCGACTCCTCACTGAGAATGTACCAATTCAACACTCCAGCTCCATCATCCCGCTGGATCCCAGAGATGTGTCATTATCTGGAGCAGACAGCCTCTCGGAGGAGTCCCGGCACGTGCGGTAGGGAGACCTGCCATACAGCTCAGTCGATTAAGAGACAAACTGACAAGAGCTGGATGGATGGACTTGTATCAACGACTTCACTCTATGTTTCCTCTGAGACCTCGGTGAAATGTCTATTTTCCACTCAGTGTCAGAGGATCACGCTGACTGTTATGTACCACCAACAAAGAACCAGTGACAAAAGCAACGGCTAATTTGCTGAACACGGCATTTTTTCTTCCCCCACAAGAGGTCATTCTGCAGTAATAGTGTCTGTGTAAAATAAATAAATCAGCAGTAATAAATGGAGATGAAGACTCCAGACACAGCTCTTTCTTGTGGTGCCAGATATGTATTGATTTTCATGCATATTTAGTTCTGTTTGGCCTCTTGGCTTCGCTGTGTTTTACAATCAGTGTTGTTCAGCAAATGCACAGTAGATCAATTAGGGGAAGAACTTTGGGGCAAAGCTGATAGGATCATTTGAAAATTGCTGATTATTGGTATGGATTATTTTCTGGATGATATACTGGAAAATAGACAAGCTACTTTGTATGTGTGCGTGCATGCACTTGCTCTGAAGTAAACAAATGATCAGACAATTCAAACAGAAGAAGAAATCGAGTGATGACAGAGAAACGTCTGGAGATGAATATCTCATAAATGAAGGCACATCTAAATGAGACATTTATTATTATGGGTTAATGGGATGATCGTTGCAAGGATTATTAAAATTGTAAGGTGTTATAAATGTAAAATAACAAAGGTATTGGAAATGGCAGTTCTAACCTTGGTGGTACCTAATAAAAATGTCATCAGTCAAACGTTATTTAAAATGTACTTTATTTTTTTTGATTGTACATTAAATTAGGGCATTAAATGTGTATATTTGTATGGCTGTGAATCGATTAAAAATGTTAAGTCCCATACTTGTAATTTGTGCGCCACATTTAACCCATCCAAGTGCACACACACAGTAGTGAACACACACCCAGAGCAGTGGGCAGCCATATTGCTGTGGCACCCAGGGAGCAGTTGGGGGTTCGGTTCTTGCTCAAGGGTCTCACCTCAGCCGTGGTATTGAGGGTGAAAGACAGTGTTGGTTATTCACTCGCCCCACCAACAATCCCTGCCGGACCTGAGACTCAAAGCCCCGCAACCTTCAGGTTACAAGTCCAACTCTCTAACCATTAGGCCACGACTGCCTAAATATGGAGAACCTGCTCTAAGTCAGAAGAATACCTATACAGAATACCTGTCTAAACCTGAGGGATTCAGTTCTAGAATTTAATTTTTCTTTAGAAATTTTCCAAATTTCCTTTCCCTCAAAGGATCAAAATTACTGGAGTCATTACGCTGTATGGCTTTTCCGGATCTGGACACAACTGAACTCTGATTATGTAATTTATCAATGACCTAAATATTTCCAAATGCAGTGCAGACTGACTACCTCTCGTTGGTCCATTCTACAGAAGATTTTCAATATTGCCATCATGCAGGGCCGTGCACAGACATTTCGAGGGGCAGTGGCCCAAACCAAAAAAGGGGCACTAGGGGGGTGGGTGCTTGTTTATACAAATTATCCAGTTGTTACAAATA
>NW_015552537.1:247675-266928 GCF_001515605.1 Sinocyclocheilus anshuiensis
CTCTGTAATAATTTCAGACTTTATTGTAGATGTTTTGATAAGTGTGGGTTCTCCCTCACTCTCTGAGCCTGCTTCTGCCTCATCTTCAATGGACGTAGGGGAGCGTGGGGTAAGTTGAGCCAGTGGGTAGTTGACCCACCCCCTGTTTCTTGGCAACTGTACACTTTTACTGTCATGTGACCATGTATTTTGGAACCACCCATCATTTCTGCCAGACTGTGAAAAGGAGAAACACATGGGGGAATGGAAGGCACCCATTTACTTTAAAAACTGTTTTTGGCTTGTCAAAAGTAAACTTTTAGCATAACAGATGTAATGGTTGTTACATCAAAGCAAATGTATCCATTGTCTAAAAATATTTGATACATATAGGTGATTTAGCAACATATAAAACCATGCAAATCATTTAGCTAAATATTAGCCTGAACTGGTAAGCTACAGTAGCTATTTTTTTCAAAAATGGCAGCTATGGGGCAAAGTGAGCCAAATGTTGTGGGGTAAATTGAGTCAGCATTTTAACTTAACCCACCATAAGGCACTGTAGTTAAGTTATATTTCTGAATTATAAACTGGTGTTTTAATGTGATATTACTGGTTTAGTTTATCATATATACATATTATTTGTAGTTTATTTGATAGGGACAGTGTACAAGTGCACCAAATCCTTCTCTGATAAGAACCAGAAAATGCTTTTCGTCACATTATAATCAGATATATTTCCACCTGTAGTCACTAATGGCCAATAAACTCTCTGTTTAGTCTGTTTTTAGGGAGGCTACAACTTTGGTGTTCAACATTGTTTCAGAAATGCAAACAAATAAATACTGAAATTTAAACTTCCTTTGGTTGGTTTTATGTTGTTAAAGTTAACTTTATGAAAATAAATATGACTGTTTGTAAACGAAAATTATTAAATTTGTTTTTAAATTGTTATTTATTTCACATGAGTTTGAATCAGATTTGGTCAGATGATCATTTTACACCCAGATGACGCATCTCACCCACTGACTCGACTCGGGTCAACTTACCCCTAACCCGAGGCAAACTGAATGATAGGAATACTTTCATTAGGATAGGATAGATCCTTTCTTTGTATTTCTGCGTCATTTTCCCTTGAGGACCACATAAGTAAAAAATGGCTAATCTTAGCCCACTCTCCCCTATACGTATTAGACATTTATTTTTATATTTGACAGCATTAATCTATATTATATACAAATAAACAACTCATTTAGAACATTTATATTACTTTTAAACTATTTATAGGCCTACTATTAATATGGTTTTAATAAAATATGATGTGTTATAGATTACTAGTATCGAGACAAGTGATTATAATGGGTAATATACTTAATTACAAGAATTAAAGCTAATGCTAAATATTCAATATGATGATTTACCTGCTGGCTTGCTGGAGCTTTGAATTCATGGTTGCAATGTTGAACTGCCTTTAGCAGCCTCCCTTCTTTTTTGTGAAGGCTTTTTTTTTTTTTTTGTCTACAAAGTGTGCCAACAACAGCGAATTTTGTGTTATTTATGTTAGATCTGATCGGGTAGCTATAATAAATTGATCAGACATTCTAATTCTAAGAATGTGGACATTTTATTGTAATCACTTTACCGACAGAAATACAAAAACAAACTACCAAATTATTAATTCAGCGAACCATCCACTGACTGTGATGTGGATTGTAATGCATCTACCTGTTAATGAACGACCTTCGGAAACTGTGGTCTCCACTAAAGATAGCGGCACACCGATTGTGAGTGATGCTTGCGGAGTGGGCGGGAAAACACGGAGCGGATTTGCGGATCTTTAGCGGAGCGGCAACAGAACGCTTTGAGCTGGGGTGAGGGTGGGGGGTGGTGAGAGGGGCAACTCAGCCGATGAGGGAAAAGGGGCAGTGGCTCTAGCCACCGGGCCACCCCCCTGTGCACGGCCCTGCCATCATGTCTGGATGACCTTGTTCTTTTAGCCTTCCTGGGCAATAAACCCCAGAGGGTCCCATCTCAGACTGTTGATCATGGTGGAGGATCTCCAGGGTTGAGCTCTTAGTCTGGCCTAATTATGTAATGGAGCACAAAGGTTGTTCAAATTACCCAGTTCCAGCTCGTCTCCTAGGAAATGGCCTTAAGTGAGATTCGATCAGTCCCAACATGAAGCTCTCACACTTACCCTCAGTTCACTGTTAGGTGAAGTAATGTCTCTCATGGCTTCAAGAGTAGTTTAGGAACATAAGTGCCTCATGTGTGCAGCTTGATTCATCCCTATAGGAGTGATAAAGTGACCTTTAAGTTTTCACAGGCTAGACCTCAACTCTACCTGTTGATACAGATTTCCTCCAACTCAGGCCTTAACCACTCATATAGATCTCTAGTTGACCAAAGGGTGTGTTTATGAGAATTGAGGATGAGATATCTGACCAACAACCTGGCCGCATACAGTTTGTTCTGTTTTATGTGTCGTTTTGTTTGATAAAAGAAATAGGTCTGTATGATAATGGTTAAACACGTAATCAATCAAGTATTTTGTTGTATTTTGTCATTTCATTTTTTTATTTATTTAATTTTTTTACATTTCATCAGAATTATTGTGCTCTCAAATCAAATCAAATCAAGAGAGCTTGCATGGTTTGTTCACAGATTTAGTCGCAGCAAACAGCACAAACGACCGTGTGAAAGAAAACAGACTGGCTGTATTACACTTTTATTTGAGCAGAATATCTCAATAGCGATTGCTATTTTGTTTTCAGATCATCAGCACTTTTTCCGTAACGAAGAGAGCACGTGCGAATGGTTGCCAGGTTGCAAAGATTAAGTAAACCACTAAGCTGAAAATGCATGTATTTATGAAGAAAAAAAAAGCTCTGATTGGGCTATTTGAACTTTTGAAGTTTGTGAAGACTTTTGTACCAATGCAAGATCATGTAAATGCCAAATTAAAATGAGATATGTTCAGGATAAATAATCAGCAGGCAAGTATTGCAGATGATTATGCTGAATAAATTGAGAGAAGCAGAAATCATGATTGTGAATAAAATATGATTTATCATGCAGCCCTAAAAGCAAAAGACCAAGTCGATGACTGTGCTTCAAGGTTTTGACCTTCTTTCTTGGTTGAAAATGCACAAACAACTCTTTGTTTTGAATCTATATGCTCAACTATGGTTTGGTAAGAAAGTATCGGCCAAGAAAATAAATGCAAATGTAAGTGTATACTTCATTCCCTTTTACCACCAATACGTTCGTCATCAAAATGGAAAAATTGTCAGGGTTGCCATACCGCCTACTGACTGAATGATTTATTGAGCCCACAAATTCCTGGTTGATTCACTGTGAATAAAAGGTTTCCACAGCAAGTTGTTATTTGAGCAGGAAATCTCCGCTGGCCGCCTCGTACCGGGGGCTCGCCGCTAACGTGTCAGCCCACCGCGGCTGATTTATGGCTTGTCATATCAGATGGTAGAAATGCCCAAGGAATGAGGCTGAAGTGTGAATGTCTTTCAGCAGGGGGTTTGAGGAGGATAAATTAACAAGTCTCTCTGAGTTATGAAAGAATGGTGGCCATCATTATGAAGGAACGTGCGCTCTTGCGCTGTGTATGAAATCCTGATGATTCTGTCAAAGGTGCGCAAAGTTATGTTGCTAGCTAAGCATATCCGACCATTGTTTATGATGGATACAGAGGCAAAGAAAGCAAAGAAAAAACTTTTTCCAGGTTATTGCGCTGAATTGAGTTGTAGCTTTGTTGGAAAATGACATCCTGAATGGGCCTAGCAAATAAAGGTGGTGTTTTATTGCTTGTGTCTGCACACAGTGTGGTTTATGAGAGACAGTTTCATGAAACATGAATATGAACAGAATAATCCGTAAACATTCAGGAATCAAAAATCAATTTAAGGTGATCTTTATCTGACCCACAGGAAATTGATTTCACCTTAACCGCCTAAGTTTGTTAGCACCCTCCTTTATGACAGATGTTTGAGCATGATTTATTTATTTATTGTTTGTTTGTTTGTGAGTCATATTGGCTCATTTCTCATTGCAAAGTTGTGTTTTGATATTTTGGGCTACACCACATGACATGCTTGTAGTAGTAATAGTTTGAGTGATTCCCATTAGCTAAAAAAATCTGTCATTTTTAATTCTTATTAAATGTGAGATACAATTATATCAAATGGGATATGTTGTCGCTGCACATATTTTCCTCATGGATCAACACATAATTTCATAGTTCCACACAATGTTTAGGAAAGTGCTTTGATGGTGTTTGTTGCTACTCAGTGTTTTGGGAGAAAATAAAATGTATTTATTTGTTGATTTAATAATGACAATGCATGTTTAAGAACATCAATACAAATGTAAACATACCAGATTATAGCAAAATTTACATCCATAGTCAACACTTTCTCACTCCCACTCGTTTTTTATTTATTGTGTGGTGAACTCTGGTGTGACATATGAATTTCCCTTTGGGATTAATAAAGTTAATCAGTCAATCAATAAATCAATCAATCACATGGATGCTTGGTCAGGACCCATTGGCTTCACTTTTTAATGCACTGGGTACCCAGTTAACCTCAGGGAAGTCCATTTGCTTTTAATTGTTTGCCTTATACGTCAGATCCAGATGCAATGAATTATTTGCATGCATTTGTAAAAGTAGAAAGTATGGAATATATAACCACCGCTACCTAAACACTTCTCAAAACACATAACAGGCAGATAAAAGTACAGTCACATGTATTTATTGCAAAAATTGAGCAGAAAACAGTATAAAATTATTATAAACAACGTATATTGTTGTATTTCAAGTCTTCTAAAGCCATATGATAACTTTATGTGATGAACGGAGTGAACTTTAAGGTTGTAATCGCTGAAAATGTCCCAGCTGTGTTACACAGTCAAATCCCATTAAAAACAAAAAATAAATAACTTTAGCAAGATGCAACCAGTCACAAGACACATAAGACATTTTACAATCAAACCTGACAAAACACTTCTTCACTTGACAATTTTTGAATGTGTTAATGTGTATTTGCCTTGCTTGAATGCTACTGTAGTTGTATCTGCCCTTTATATCCTTTATATCCTTATATTGAGAAATGGTTAGGTTTAGGGATAGGGATTGGGTTAGGTGCTCAGAAATATTTAAATAGCATAAAGTAAATGAAATTGTAGTGGCTGTTTAAATTGAAAACCATTCACAAACACATATGTCACAATGACAGTGTTATTCATTATATCTGTGTATTGATGGCGAAGGGTTCTCATTGAAAGCAATGGGTTTCCCTGCACGTTGAAAATGACACTAAAAGGAAAACCCACTGCATTAAAAAGTGATGCCAAGTTGTGATGAGTTGGGAACATGTTGCATTGGTCCCTAAGGTCTTCATCATGAAGTATGGTCTTTTACCACGCTTCAGCTGTGTTGTACCTATTTTGTGGTTTTTCAGGCACAAGCTTTTGCACTCTGACAACACACTTGTGTGTACTTCTCTGCTGCGTCTGTGTAAGTGCACTGCACTGAAGTGTGCTTTCAGTTTGTGTCCACTTATTAATCTACCTCGACTTCAACAAAACCCTTCACCATAATTATAGCGCCGCATATCAGTCAAATCACCTTCAACAAAGAGGCCCTTGTGAACTTTTTAACTTGGCTGATGTTGGCAGGGTGGTGAGACGGGTCATTTAATGGGATGTTAAGGTTCTTAACCAGCTGCTGACCCTCAGACGTCAAAGCCGTTAAAATGAGCTGGTGAACAGATAAGGAGTTCCTCATCAGAGCAAAGGTTAACTCCAAGACCCGAGAGCTGTGTCATTATCCCAGATCTTGTAAATTTCAGATGAGCTGAACTGATTGACTACATGATTCTGTCTACAAAAGCAGATCTCGTAATGTCTTAATGATCATCTGAAACACATGGGACCCCAGGCCACTGATAGTTAAATAAAACCTGCTTTAGAGGAACCATGAGGATGAATGCACGTCTAAATCTCTCAGCGTGAGCTGGAGTTTATTACGTGAAAGGGGAAGGAGAACAGTCAGAATTGTCAAAAGCCTAAATTAAATTCCTAAGATATACACATGCCAAAATGGTCTCCAGATAATAAGCTGTTAGTTGCAGCTTTAAACTCTGATTTTGTGAGCAGAAGTAGTTTGTGAATAATTTACTGGAAATTGTCCTTGATCTTCAGAGATAAATTCAATTAACTATAAAAATACTATGAAAGGCTGTAACTATCAGAACTCAAAGCACAATTGTGAATCATTTTGCAAAGCATCTGATTCAATTGATTCAAAGTTTTAGAAAGGTCTGTTGCTCCCATGACTATGTGAGTTTGTGCTGCCTCTCTAAAGATACTTTTAAAGGAAAACAACATTAGAAACCAGCAGTTGGAGGTTATTTTCAACAAGTCTTGAGGGTTTGACGTAAGCATGAGTAAATGATGACAGAATTTTCATTTTTGGGTGAACTATCCCTTGAGTGTTTACAATGAAATGCACACAGGTGGGTAAGACTCATTCGAGATCATCAAGACCGTTTTTGAACTTTGAAATAGTTTCAGACTTTACATACAGTATTTGAAATGGTTTCAAACAAGCAGTTACAGCCTGGAACATCCTAAATCACGATAAAGATTTTAAGTCAACATTTTCCTGGTAATCCCTAACCAGTCAAACTCCTCTGCGCCCCGAGCCCAAGTAAAATGCTGTTGTGTAAATTGACAGCTGAGATTGAGATTAGACCTCAGGGCTCACCTCCATCAAATCCTCTGGAGTTACACACTCTCTCACATCACGCTGAAGTTTTCAAGGCAAGGTCACATGCAGTTTTGTGGTTCTCTGTCAGTTTCAGTCGAGACGAGTTAAACATGAATAGTTTTGCTGCAGTGCCACCTGTCACCCGACCGCCAGCATTTCACCAGGAAGAAAATCTCCTGAAACAGCATCCTGAAAATACAGCAAAAATGAATAATATTCCAATTAAATATAAAATATTACATGTGTGATGCATACTGATATTAGAATATATTGTTTGATGTAATTACAGGCATTTTTTTTAACTGAAGCATCGCAGTTTAAAGCAAGTGCATTTCACATCTGAAACAACTGCCTGCCTGAAAAATGAATTAAAATTCAGCGGTGACAGATAATGGGAATGTGATTGAAAAAAAAAAAAAAAAACACTAACTGATCTGGTGTCTGACTCTCCGGCAGGACTTGAAAGTGAAGTGTGTTTGGAGGCTGACATTTTGGCTCAAAGTGACACCTGATTTTGACACCTGACACCTGATTACAATTTGTATTAAACTCCAAAGTGACTCGGTGTCAAATGAGAATCTCTGTATGGTCATTAATCGACGCTCTCTCGCCGCTCGTGTGGTGGAGAGAAGCCAAAACAAGATGCTCGTGAAGTTTGGAAACAAATCTGAAATGCAAATATGCTTTTAATAAGCCAGCAGGGAATATGCAGCATGTTTGGTGAAGCACACCTGAAGCTCGCCTGTGAGTGGAGAGCTGTTTCATCATGTGAGCCGGGAAGGCAGAGGTCACCAACAAATTGGACAAAGCTGCAATGAGGTGATGAATGGTAAACAAACCTTCCCAGCCTCATTAGGAGTCAAGCAGTTCAGAAATCCAGACATGAAATGGGCAACATGCGTCTTGTTGTCATGTTCAATGGGAAGATCAGATCTCCTGTGTAGGATTTATAATTATTTTCTGTCCATTTAGGCTCATATATCTCTGGTGGGTGTTTGTAAACGGAAAGGTCGTTTTTCTGTTGCTTTGCCATGCTGTAGGGCATTGTGTCGTAAAGTTAATTGTGAACTGTTTCGTTCTGTCCAGTTACATTGTATTAAAATAACAACAGCCAGCATCACTACATATTTCAACATATTTAACGTTGTTCCAGCAATAGATATGAGTCTCAAATCTCATTCTCCAGCCTAAGTATTTCAACTGCCGTGTTTTGTTCAATTAAATCACATGAATGCAAATGGGAATTAAATTGCAGAGCTTTGATGGAATAGCAAGTTAAATTTCACTCTTAAATTCTTAAAAGGTATAATATGATTTCAGAGGACTCTGAATATAATACATATGTCATATTTGTAAAGACTCTTCAAAATTTCTCCTTTTCTGTTCAACAGAAAAATGAGCAGCATAGCGGTTTGAAACGGCATGAGAGGGAGTGAATACAAAACCATTTCAGCCAAACTATTCTTTTAAATATAACAAATTTCAAAGAAATGTAAAAGCATCAATAAGTGTCAGTCAGTGTAAACTGTTAGATGTTTGTGTAGTCAGATTCAGATCTAGTTCAAGAAGATTAATTTCCATAATGTCAATGAATCAGTAAAAAACAGGAAACCAAGAGCTCAATTCCCACAATATGGATATTCACTGATTCTGAAAATACTGCTGTGGGACTCCTTAAATATAGGGTAGAGTGGGGTAAAATGTCCCCGTACTGTTTTTCACAGAATAACCACTAGATAAAGTCAAGATTCATTTTTTTTTTTTCATTCATTTTTTTTTTTTTTTTCAAACCTAGTCTGTGGGGTAAAACGCTCCAGGGAGCATAGCTTCATTACTGTAGTTACTCTGTCCTGAACATCAACTCCTTTGCTTTTCCATCAAATGTATTTTAACTAGGAGGTTGAATTAAAATATTTTGACATTATATTTAAAAATTAACTCAAGTTAGCATAAGGTAGCTAGTTAGCTAGCCAGTTAGCATCAGCTAACAATATCGTTCAAATTTTCACATTTTGTAATTCATAATTATTGATTATATTATTTTTAATTTTAAACTAAAACTGTCTGTACTCTGATTTTGTTGTAAATGTATAAAGCAAATTGCTTTGTCAGACTGGGGGCATTTTACCCCACCTGTGGTCTAATTTTTTTATTTTTTTTTGTGTGTGTGGAAAAAAAAAGTTAAATGTGTCCAGAATAGTTATCATAGTTTTAGTGACAATGTACGGAGCCCCTAAAGGGACATGGTGGTGTAAAAAAATTCGGGGTGGGAGGAATTTTTTTTTGCGTTCTCTCGCAAAACCAGTTGAGTTCACTTCCTGTTTACTTTACAGCTAGTAAATTAGTGGTTCATACAGGGGCAGACTTACCCATTAGGCAAAGGTAGGCGACCGCCTTGGGCCCCCAAAAGCCAAGGGCCCCCTAAAATGCTTTTCATATAGGATATGCGCATTAAGCGCGGACACGCGAACGTTTGCTGTTTACGGTGTTTATTACCACGACACCCGTCCGAGTCAGTGGCGCCTGCAGGTGTACGGCACTGTGAGTAACATGAGCGCTCAGACTGACCTGAGATTTGCCCTGCAAACATTTCAGCAATTCATTTGTTGGCTATTTTACAAATGGGGATACAACGAATTCGTGACAATGTTTACATTCACGCTACCTGTAAAATTTATAGTGAAAAGTACTTTAAAAGCGTCTGGAATGCAATAAAGTAATATTTTGATCATGTCTGAGTTTAGGTTCATCATTGTGAAGCGCTCCTGTTCAAGCATGAGAAGGCAGAAAGCGTTTGTTTTCTTTATTTTATAAAAGCACAACGTTTTGTTGATATTGTGAGTGCACACAAATAAAACTAGCCCCTTTACAGTTTAGAATGATGTATTACTCTTACCTTTATGAGCAAAAATGATTGCTTTTTTAAGTTGTTTCCACTGTTAGAAAAAAATGCAAGTGATGGCGCTGGCGCCTCCGTGTCCTGCAGAGCGCGCTTCAGCTTCCACTCTCCGCAAACAATTGGACATGCACATTTATATAGGTTAAACATTTAAACTAACATTGTGATATACTTGAACTGTTTTATATATAGATTTTATTTTAGGCAAGTCCTGATGATTCGAGAAGGCTAAATTGATCAAACATAGGCTATAGGCTAGCCTATCTGTCTCTGTCTGCCGCTGGCCTTTACTTAAAAAAACAAAAAACAACAAATGAACAAAAAATACTCCAAATGTTTTTCTAAATTTACTTTATAAAAAAAATGAACCGAAATATAATAACTTTTCCATTACATACAATACTGAACTATTTTAATAGCTGAAACGGTAGTAGTTTTTTTGGGGGAAAAAAGACGGGCTAGGGCCTATATTTGAGACCCGTGCAGGGCTTTAATCCACTTCATCCAACGCTGTTTTGTTCTGTTTTTGTTTTCATCTGTGAGCATGCTCTTGATATATGTATTTTAGGTGTGTAAATGTATAATTGCCTTTTAATTATTTTTTCAGTTTTATTTAAATTTGTAGTTAAAACAACTAAAAATAAATGTATTTTAAAGTTTAGAATTAGACAGCCTTTGCACACAGGCTTACGCTGAAAACAACAAAATGGAACCTCAAGGTTGATCTAGAAAAATGTGTGCAAATGTATAGGGGCCCCACTCCTATATTTTGCCTGGGGCCCCCAATTTACTAAATCCGCCCCTGGATAAATGTGACACTGGAGGCCCAATTCGGTATTAGGCCTAATAAATACTATCAGTACTAATAACAATTGTAATATTAATGACCTCATTGATAGCATTACTATCAGTAAAGCAGATAGCCATAATGCAACGTTTCTCCCCCATTTAAAACCGTTAGGCTATAGAAAACGCTTAAGGGAGGCTAAGGAACGAAGACAGTATAGGCTAAAACTAAAAATATGGTACACAGTTTATTAATCAAATATAGCATATTATGCACAGGAAAGCAGACAAGCCCAGAATAGCTATAAACAAGACAAAACCTAATTTAAAGTGATCATTGATAGCATTACTATCAGTAAAGCAGATAGCCATAATGCAACGTTTCTCCCCCATTTAAAACCGTTAGGCTATAGAAAACGCTTAAGGGAGGCTAATGGACGAAGACGGTATAGGCTAAAACCAAAATATGGTACACATTTTATTAATTAAATATAGCATATTATGCACAGGAAAGCAGACAAGCCCAGAATAGCTATAAACAAGTCAAAACCTAATTTAAAGTGAAACTGAAAGTATGGGCTCACGTACCGCTCTCATTCAGCACAAATCCAAATGTTTCCATATTCGCAATGTATTTGAAGCTAAACCATTATTTATTAAAATAACTGTGCTTTGTACATTCCAATATCGAAGGAAAAAAAATCATAAATAACAAAAATGTGCCACACTGGAGTGGACTGGGGCTCACGCTGTATGGCACAGACTATAATACAGATTATTTAAATTGACTGTGTAACATTTTATCTGTATTGGTGATTCTATGTTTTATTTTAATAATGAACAGGCCGTTTGCAATGAATATATGCGCATGAGGCGCCGGCGCGATCAAATCTCTGAAACATAAAATACTCAATCACTTACAATAGGGCATAATTCGAAACTGCAAAGTGTTAGCAGTAGAAGATTCAATCATATAAAAGATTATTAGAAATTGTATAAAGCGAGCACTGTTACGTTCTTATTTCGCTCTTATTCACCTACGAGAATGCAATTTTCCCTGAATATCCAAAAGACTGCAAATGTGACATTGATTTTATATAACAGTTCAACAAAAAAGGCAATATTAAGTGTACATTTTACATTTTAAATGTAGCCTACATTTTAAACACAATATTGTCAATATTGTTTGTTATATTTTACAAGGAAATAATAGTTCCAATGAAATCCGCAACAGAGCTGGTGTGTGTCTCCAAGCAGCAGCAGTGTTTCATTAGTGAATGAATCTGCAGCTTTGAATGATTCGGAGAGTACTGATAATCGGAACTGATTAATAACCCTTTCATAACTACAACCATTTGCTTCGTTACTGCATGAATGAATGCTTCGCCTTGCTTATTAGACAGTGACTTGCCGCCACCTACAGGCGATTTTAGTTTTGAATCTACAAGTATAACTTCGTTTTGCCATCATTTATTGCTTTATTTATTATATTAATAATACATTTAATGAAATGTGAAGAATATGACATAAAGCATGACATACAATTAATAAGGCTAGAAAAACTTTGCCTCTATAACAGTAAAAATGCACATGTAAATCAGTTTAAGTCTTTATGGGAAGAAAATGCTTCTGTTCTTACCTGCTCTTCATGTATAATTTATTAATCAACTGAATACCGAATTTGGCCTTTTTATACCACTATCTTAGTCCATTAATTAAGCGTTTTCTTTCTATGAGGGATACTGTTAAAGTGCAATTCAATTTACCGGGTTACGTTCATATTCTGGGCTATTCTGCTTGTCTGTATGCTTTATTAATACTGAATTTAGTCATCCAGTGGTTTACATTACGCGTTTTAGAATGTCCCAAAACCGTGCCTTGATAAGCATGCACTGACTATTTCGTCCAATTTCAAAACAAAACTCTATGAACTGCTCCACTGTGAACGTATGGAGCTGTATGAACCACTACAATCTGTAAAGTAAACAGGAAGTGTTTGTCCGAACTCAACTGGTTTTGCGAGAGAACGCAAAAAAAATGTCCTCCCACCCCGAATTTTTTTACACCACCATGTCCCTTTAGGGGCTCCGTACATTGTCACTAAAACTATGATAACTATTCTGGACACATTTAACTTTTTTTTTCCACACACACAAAAAAAAATAAAAAAATTAGACAGTCCACTCTACCCTAAATCACAGACAGTTTTGTATATTTATACAGCTGACAAGGTCCATGAAATGCTCATTGCATAGCAACAGGTAGTTTCTTGAACATGCTGACAAAACGAAGGCAGCCGCAGCTCATCTCTCAGTTGTGTATGAGCTCAGTATATGAGAGATGCAGTAAATCAGAGATGTTTCTAATCTCTTCATCCAGGTCAGAGGGGAAGAGCACATCACAATGTTGTGTCCTTAATCACAAAGTTATTGAATCACCAAGTTATTATGCCACTAGATTGGATCTCCTCCAGATTCCTGTACCTCGAGCGTTCAGAGTAATTACAAACTCCAAGATGGATCGCTGCAGTCAGAGAGACGAGTTTGTGTTCATCTGCAAACATGAGACTTTATAACATCCGTGTGATTAAGCTAAAATTGATATCATGTGTAATATGATGAAGAAAAAGGTAACACTTTACAATAAGATCCCATTAGTTAATGTTACTTAATGCATTAACTAGCCTTAATTGGCAGCACATTTGTTACAGTATTAATCGTTCTTAATGTTAGTTAATAAAAATACAATTGTTCATTGTTAGTTTGTATTGGTTTACTAAATAACACAAACCAACTCGTATGTTATGATTTATATGCAAATGTAACATTTTTAGAAAGAAATAAAATAAAAACAAAAATGTTTAAGAAGACTGTACAAAAACATTTACGAATGAGATTCAGTAAAAATTCATACAAATTAGTAACAAATCCACCAAAATGTAAAATAGTTATGAATTTTCATGAGCATGGGGAAAACAAATAGAACAATAAAAATCCTCTTAAATTTTCACTTTGATTAATTTGCTCAATCACGTTGCCAAATAACATGTACCTTCAACATACTTTTTTTTGTTTTTTTTAGTGAAGTTTTGCATCAAATAAAATGTGATTTTCACCCCTTGTAAATACCATGGTGTTCATATATGGTAAACGTTGATCACCATAGTGTTACTATATGATTCCATCACTGTACCATAGTACCTCAAGTCTCTAAAACACAAACGTTGCTTCCTAACTAACTCCTAGATCAAGTGTAGAGCTGTTCCAACTGCAGATTGTAATTTTAATTTTAAATGCCCTGAATCCAGAATGAGTCTTCTTAAAGTCAAGTGAAAAGCTGTGTTAAATGAAAAGCTGCAGATGTGCTAATGAACACTCGGAAGCTCTCTCTCCAATTATGAAACACACCCATGTTGCTTCACCCAGAGTTTTCAAGTCACAGATGGCAAGAAACATCAAGCAGTCAGCAATAATGCCCAATATGCACGCTCTCCAGTGGATAGCAGCGATCTGCAGCTCATTTTAAAAGCTGAATGTACTCACAAGTGCAATCATGCATGGCTAATGGATGTCATGCCAGCGCCAGTTTGATGCAAAAAGGTAAGCACATGTATATTCAAGATGTTTGTGGATCACTAAAATCTGTTGACGCTAACATCATTTTCATGCCATGTTTGAATGCACAAACTCCTAAGTCAATAAGTCACCTGTCTTAGGAGCTCCACCAGGGACTGATTTGAATAAAGCATATAATTAAAAAAAAACTAATTTAATTCCAGAGCTCTAGGATCAACATAGTGCATTCCCTAAAGTGCTCAATACAAAGCCTCGGATATGTTCTCAGCCCACCAAATGCATATATTAAACAGCATTTAGTCAGCATGCATCTCTTGACTACATTTATGTTTTCCGGTAGCTCACTGAGGAATAATGGCAGTGAGTGTGATAGGAAATTAGAATTTATTGTACTAAATGAATGTGCTAAATTGACAAACCTATAAAAACAACATTTTGTTTCACAAGATTGCTTCATGTTTTTTACTTCAAAATGTCATATTTCACACACTTTAATAATGAAATAATAACCCCGCCACTGGACTAGGCAACTCTGACAGTTTATCCCAAGCCCGGATAAAGTAGGAGGGTTGGGATAGGGCTAACAACCCCTAACAAAACCTTATATTCTACTGAAACGCCAAGAAACCGAAAACAAACTCACTTAATCAGTGGTGGAGATGACCAAGTCCCTGTGATGGACTTGGATAAAAGCCCCCCTGCGGCTGCCCAACGCCTGATGATTGGCTCATTCTTCTGCACCAAGACTAAGACCCTCATCGGCACGTGAAATGTCCGGTCACTTTACCGAACTGGATCGCTTCGACATCCTTGGCCTCGCCAAGATCCGCTGGACTGTCTCTAGCCGCATCATCAGCGATGGAAGAACGATCTTATATGCCGGCCACGACAACGAGCACCTACAAGGTGCTGGAATTGTCCTATTAAAGTCAGCTGCTGTGGCACTGATTGGATGGAAGCCTTCCATTGATCGAATATCACCGCCCAGTTCCACACCCGGCACACAAAGATTACGGTCATACAATCCTACTCCCCGATGGAGGACACCGATGATGCAGCGAACGACACTTTCTATGACCTACTCCAAGAGGAATTCACTAGCGTCCCTCATCACAATGTCCTCCTACTGATCGGTGACTATAATGCCCAGCTCGATGGCAATCCCACCGGCAAACGAACAATTATGGCAATCCACTACATCTGCATCGGAAAACGCTGGCAGTCATCTTTCTTCAGGGTCAGAAGCCGACGTGGTACAGATGTGGAATCGGATCATCATTTGCTTGTCACTAACTGCCGGCTCCAACTCTCGCGCCCCCTGCACTAGACCCATTGTTTGCGGCCATTCGACATCACTAAGATTAAGGATCTGCCCACAGCTCAAGAATTCCAACTCGAACTCCGGAACCAATTCAAACTATTGTCAGGAACTGAAGACGATGAGACAATGAGAAAGTATTATCGCTCTTCCAATGTACTGTTGTCGCAAGTGCCGATTCGGCAATCTGGAGGAAACATGGCTCGTATCGAGAATGGTGGATTAAGAATGATACCTGGGACCTCATTGATGCCCGGTGACACCGAAAGCACCTGTGGGACCAGGCCCTTCCAGGATCTGATCGGAATGCTGCTGAAGAGCCGAATCGAATAGTCAATAAGTTGGTCAAAATAAATTGTCACCATGATAAGCAGAACTGGATCGAGCAGAAAGGTCAAGAAGCACAGGAAGCTGCCTACAGAAATGACACACAAACATTATACCGAATCATCTGAGAGCTCAGCGGATCCGCTTTGTGGGAGCGGAGTACTGATCAGAGATAAAGATGGTCATCCACTGCTCACGGATGAAGCACAAGAGAGACGTTCGGTGGAACACTTTGAAGAACTCCTGAACCAGCCTGCACCAGTGTCAGAGTTTAGTGATGAGTTATTCTTGGCCATAGTTGACATACTTGTGGAAAACGGACCGATCTCAACTGTGGAGACTGAAGAGGCAGTTATGGCCCTCCGGAGTGGCCGCGCACCCGGCATCGACAAGATATTGTGGAAATGCTCAAGTACGGTGGCCAAGTTCTAGTCTACGAGATGACTGCCTTGATGAACCGATGTTGGAATACGTCGTCAGTCCCGGCAGATTGGAGATGAGGCGTTATTGGCGAGGTATCACGTTACTCTTCTTCCCCCAC
Source organism: Sinocyclocheilus anshuiensis (assembly GCF_001515605.1). Taxonomy (NCBI): domain Eukaryota; kingdom Metazoa; phylum Chordata; class Actinopteri; order Cypriniformes; family Cyprinidae; genus Sinocyclocheilus; species Sinocyclocheilus anshuiensis. Next base: position 263,888 of record NW_015552537.1, read on the forward strand.
AAGGTTTCGTGCTCAGTTCTTCTTCAGCGCCTCTGCTGAGCAACCGATGCACAATTGCGAGAGGAGCAGTCCGGTTTTCAAAGTGGGAGATTGTGCATCGAACAAGTTTTTGTCCTGAGGAATATTATCAAGCAAAGAACCGGGTTCCAACAGAAACTATCGATCAACGTAGTTAGTTTTACAAAGGCTTTCCATAGCATTCATCGAGAAACACTGTGGAAGATAGCGCAAAGCTACGCAATCCTGGCAAAGTTCGTCGACATTTTGCAGAACATCTACTGTGAAACCAGCTGCTGCGTTTGCACGGAACGAGGCAATTCAGACTACTTCCGGATTAATGCTGGTGTCCGCCAGGGATTTGTGGTCTCATCGTTCTTCTTCATCCTTGCCCTAGATTTCGTCATGTGATGTGTCACCGAACCGGGCTACTATGGCTTTCCTCGGGAGAGATGGTAGACGAATTGCAGATCTGGATTTTGCTAACGATATTGCCCTCCTTGAAGCTACCCAGCAATCCCTCAACGAGCTTAGTAGAGCACAAGGCAGTGAAGATCGGACTCCGGATCAGTGCCTCCAAGATTAAAATCCTTCATGTCGGCTATGCACACGTCCATACCCCCATCCTTGTTGGTCAGCAACCACTTGAAGAAGTCGATTACTTTATGTACCTTGGCTGCATCACAGACCCAGACGGCGGCTCGGACAAGAACGTCTCATGTCAGATTGGAAAAGCATCTGCAACCAGCTACAGCAAATGCCCATCTGGAGGTAAGCGGCCATCACTTTGCAAAAGAGGATTTGCCTCCTAAACTCGATTGTCTTCCCGACGGCCACATATGCTAGTGAAACGTGGAAGTCATCCGCAGTGATCACTACACGGCTGAAAGTTTTCCAGCAAAGATGCTTACACTGGATCTTAAAAATTTAATAACATGACTGAATCTCCAACAAAGAAGTTCACCGCCTCACCGCCATGCTCCGGTTCTGGTTCGCAGATCACATACTATGCAAACCCCCAGACCGCTTACTGAAGGCCACCATACTGTGGATGCTTGCCCAGGGAAAACAAAAGCAGGACATGCCGAGGCAATCCTGGTGCCGCTCATTCATTGATGATTTACATGCTATCGGCCTATTATGGGAAGAAGTTGCCGATTGAGCTCATTGGAGATTGCTTGGCACGTGATGCACCAGTCAGCACAGGAGGAACAAAGTGCTAAATAATAATAATAATAAAATGACAAAAGTGCACAACAAAATTATTAAAACTTTAACTAAAATTTAAATGAAAACAGAAAATATAAAAATAAACCACAAACAGTACAATATTATCTCAATGATACAAAAATAACACTGGTTTAATTCAATGTGTCACTTGCCATTACTTTTATTTCTTTTTTTATTTTTTTATTTTAACTTTATTTTTTTTAGTTAAAACATTACTTATGTTATGATCATATTTGTACTAAATAATTAATCCATTAGCTCTTGTCTTATAGTTTGCATAATACATTTTGTATATTATTTTAATGCAGGGAATCTCACAACTGTGTCATTGCATTGGATGGAGTTGAGCAAACACATTGTACAGCATGAGGTAGTTCACACTTTAGCTTTCTCTCATTCTCAGTCAGCCGTCCTGTTTTGACATTTTAAAGCAGCATCTTAATGATGTGTTTTCCAGTGGACTTCTGGAGCAGCAAACAAGCACAAACAGAATAGAAGCAGGTATGAAATACTGCAGCCGTATTCATCAGCGCTCGCCTGAGAGGTTGTCCATCAAACTGATTGCACATTGAATTAAAGGCCTGTTATCACAGTGATGGTGTCGTCTGTCATCAGCAGGCTGTGGAAGATGAAGCTCTACCTGTTTGGGTGATGTATGACCAAAACAACACACTCACATTAATGCAGCACAAAAGAAATGCGTGAAAAAAGCAAAAAAATATCCCACTGATAGGTTTCCCTTTCTATCAGATGTTTGGATTGATGCTGGTCTGATCAAACCCTCTAGTACCACAATATGAAACCTGGACACCGTGTGAAGCATATGAAGCTCCTCAGCGTGTTCATGATGGATTTATGCAATGTGATCTCATGAGAATTCGTATGTATTTCACCTAAAATGTGGTTCTACAAAGTGTACATTACTTAATAGTTTCACAGGCACTGAAACATACAATACTGACGTATTTTTAACATTTAAACGTACAATACTGACATATTGACGACACCTAAAATGTAATTTATTTACGTATTAACAACTTTACAGCCTTACAAATGAATCATTATGGATATTGAAAACGCACTATTAACATTTTATTATATTCAGTTGTCATATCAGTGGCATTACCTGAGGGGGGAAGGGTAATGCCATTGATATGACAACTTGTATGTTTTGTGAGGGGGGAAGTTGTGGCCTAATGGTTAGAGAGTCGGACTCGTAACCCAAAGGTTGTGGGTTCGAGTCTCGTACCGGCAGGGATTGTAGGTGGGGGGAGTGAATGTACAGCGCTCTCTCCCACCTTCAATACCATGACTGAGGTGCCCTTGAGCAAGGCACCGAACCCCCAACTGCTCCCCGGGCGCCGCAGCATAAATGGCTGCCCACTGCTCCGGGTGTGTGTTCACGGTGTGTGTGTGTTCACTGCTGTGTGTGTGCACTTTGGATGGGTAAATGCAGAGCACTAATTCCGAGTATGGGTCACCATACTTGGCCACATGTCACGTCACTTTCTTGCTTTTCTTCTTATGTTTTCAAATGCATTATTAAATTAAGTTTACTCATTTACTTCATATGAAATGACATTTCGTTATGTGATTTTTGCTGCCAACTCATTTCGAAGAATACATCATGTTAAACAAGACTACACTTTAAACCCTTAAAATGACATTGACAAAATAACATATCTGCAATCGTTTAACCATCACTTATTATGTAATATGTACTTTGTTTGCCATGGGACACAAAAGGTGCTTTATCCGACATGCTGTGACTGACAATAGAAGCATAAAATAGAATACACCAAAAAAAAAAAAAA
>NW_015552537.1:267350-270653 GCF_001515605.1 Sinocyclocheilus anshuiensis
CAAGCCCAGGGAGGGCCACAGTTCCCGAGGCAGGCCCACGGATATTTTCCCCAAGGAATTTTTTTTGGGGGGGGGAGTTCCCTGCTCCGCCGTGGCCCCCTGAACTGTCTGGTCTGCCATGGCTCCCTAGTCTGCCTGCTTCGCCATGGCCCCCTGAACTGTCTGCTCTGCCATGGCTTCCTAGTCTGCCTGCTCTGGATGTAGTAAACTTGCTTGGTAGCGCACCCGGTACAACACTGCACTTGTGAGGTGAAGCATTTGGGTAGAAGTCCCATGAAACAGTCATGTTTAAAAGTCACGTTAAAAGAGCTCAAAGACTTGTAGAAGCCAGATAAAATGACATGTCTGCTTCAGCAAATGCGTTGTTATCTCATATTTGATTTGTTAACACTATCGGTTTGGTTTAGTGTAGGTAGTGCATTATAATAGTGCATTAACCTTTTACAGCCACTCACCGTACATTTTTATGCTGATACATACAACAAACAATGTAATAAAATGTTGAGTTATGTGTAACTGTTTATATTTAGCGACAGACACTGGACTTTATATATTCACATACAGTATACATATATTCAGATAATATTTTGATGCACCTCTTAAAGTGGATATTTTGGCTTCAATTAAATGTTAAAAACTTATGTGTGGATGCTGTGTTCATAGCATTGTCAAATATGCATACAAATCCCTTTGTCCAGTGAGCATGCATGTTGGAAATGTTATAAATGATTTCAGATCTGACTAATAATAATGTTATGCTTTCTTCTGTTATAAGCATTAAATAAGCATTACGGCAGCGCTGTGAGTGAGTCATATGAAGCTGTATTTCATCATGCTGCGCCTGTAATTGCTTGTTATACATTTGAGCGCTTGACTCTTTCCACAGCACTGAATGAGCTCCATTACATCTGCATTAAGGAATTACATCTATGTCTAAGAGGGAAAATGTAAATTCAATTATGGTGCCATTGATGGCTTAGATTTATCCGGGCTTTTAGCTTTTGAGAAATGTCTGTCTTCAAAATGTCAATGATATCATCAATTGCTGCATAAAATACTTCAATCAGTTACATTCAATGTTATTACGTGCACAACTTCTATTCCATCATAAACGGACTCTGATTCTGATTGGATGAGAGCATTTGAAGTTGCTGTAAATGTCTGTCTGCTCACATCTGTGATGCACATTCTACAGTAAATTTATGAACAAAGCTGCTGTTTCTTGGCAACCGTAAACAGCTATGGTTAAGTTAATGAACTGTATTACCTGTTAATTACAATTATTAATAGTATTACATTTTTACTGTTTATTGAACATTACCATAGTTTATCATATTGTTATGATTTTCTATGATTTTCTGCGGTTTTCTAAAAGTAGCATTACAGTGATTTTATCACAGGTAAAGGATGTTCTTGAAACTGATGCCACAGTGTGTCTAAATTGCAATGGTATTCATTCATTCATTCATACTGGCACATTTTTTTCTTGTCAAAATTGCACCGGGCAACATTTAAAATGGCCTGTTTAGGTTTCCAGCTTAACCATTCATACTTGAAGCTGAACTAGTCACCAAACAATCTGTAGAAATAATTTTTCAAACAGGTTTCCTGGAAACACCGCTGTCTGCCGCTGGTCAGTCAAACAGATAGTCTTTCTCCATTGGCTGGTTGTGAAAGTGTCATAATGGTTTATTCACAGTGACTTAGCATATTTTTGCAGAACATGAGAAAGTATTTTAATATAAAAAAAAAATAATTAAACACACCATCTTTAATTGGTTTTGGTTGAAATAATTTTCCTTCAGTGTGATTACTCAGCTTCATTAGCACCTTAGATCAGCTTGAGTTTTACATGCTCAAACATATTTTTGTAGCAACAGTGGCTTTCTTATTTTCATCATGGTTGCATCTTTCGGCCTCTGTTATCAGAGCTTGTCTGTCTGAGTTCAGTACGGTCTGTTTGAAGTAGGTCAGGCCTGCATTTCTAATGATGGTACGGTCTGCTGACCTCATAGGCCGTCTGTCTGCCCTGCCCCATAATAACCTCAATTGCCTGGTGACACAATGACATACGACCCTGTTAGAGCTGCAGTCAAATCAGTGGACCTTGCGTCGGCTTGTGGATCTGACGGGCCTCCAGGGCTCCGTTGCGCTGGCAGAGGACCAGCATCAATCAAGGCCACACGGGATCGTCATCCTACGGCTACGTTACAAAACTCACCGGCAGAGGGACACGCGAATGCCATGTGTGTGTGATGACCTGAACTCAAGGAGTTTCTTCACGTGCAGGAAGATGGAGCACTCTTCAGGCTTTGGGAAGACGGAGGGTTTTCCACAAAAACAGCAAAGTGTCACGTCATGTTTGAATTACAGAGATACTGTCAATGAAAGTCAATAAGAAGAAAATGGTAATTACTTTATTGCAATTGCAACACTGAGATGCGGCTAAATGGAAATTATGTTTGTGTAACTGATTGAATTTGCACATCAAGCAAACATTTACAGTACAAATTCAGCTTAACATCTGAACATCTAAAATTATCACAGCACAATATTTGAACTGCATGTTTTTCTTGCTGAAAAAAATACATTTTCTGTACTATCATAACCACTACCATAAACATACATCTATGCCTTTAAATAAAGTATTCATGGCTACACATGACCCATACGTCTAGAGTTGGGGGATCATAGATTTTCTAATGGGAACATATGTGGAATGTAAAGACATTATAAAGATCAGCCGAGTTCAAATGTCTCTTTCAGAGGCCTGAGAAAATGACAGAAACACACAGAACCCAGGTTCAGACGACTGTTTTTTCTACTCACAGTGTGTCTGTTCGTTTCATTTTTCATGAGAGCAAGTTGGCAAACTCTGGCTGTTCCATGTTATTTGATTATTAGAAAACCATCCAACTGTGGATTTGCACTCATCCATATCTGGATAACAATCTGGAGAAGTGTTACTGTCACAAATAAGTAACAGAAATATTAATGCCATTTCAAGAATCACATCCGGCTGTACTTCTGTCTGACAAGCAAAATACATTACAGACATATACAACGAAAATATGGATGAACATTGCTGGTGGAGCTACTTTGAAACTGGTTTCTCATGATATAAGTGACTAATGTAGAGCAGTTCAACTACATTCCTTAAAAAAAAAAAGTACAGTACTTACTAAAGCTACTAAGTACTAATAATCAAGTACCAGAATATATTTTTAAATCTTTTTATATTTGCAGAAAAACAGCATTTGATATGTTGTTATTATATATATATATATATATATATATATATAT
>NW_015552537.1:270915-274918 GCF_001515605.1 Sinocyclocheilus anshuiensis
CATAAGTTGAAATTGAAATGCATAGCTTTGACCCATTGTGTAATACTATATGTTATTAAGGATTTAATACATGATGAGACATTTAATTAATAGCAATTAATATATTACTTAATCTATTAAACAGATTTTATAGCAAATGTTATTATTAATTTACTTTTTATTAATTGCTGATTTAGTAATCATTAATGAATGGTTTAGTTCTTAATTAGTCGTGCATTAACTCATGATTTTCTGTTGATAACTTTGCAAGTCATTAGCTAATGATTAATTAAAGCAGATAACTGGAAGTTGAAGTACTTTGACCATTGTGGTAATTATCATGAATTTACATCATTAGTTAATATAATATTTTATAAGGGAATTAATAGATTATGACACATTTAACAAATAAGAATGTATTGATTACTTAATGAAATATAGAATGTTAATTTGTTGCTGAAGCAATAATCATTCATAAATGGTTTAGTTCTTCATGAGTTATACATTAACTCATGATTATCTGTGCATTAGTTAAGAATGAATTAATGCTTATTACTGCACCCATATTGTAAAGTGTTACCCTGTTTCTCTGCAAATGCAAAAAAAAAGAGCAACACCATTAAATTCATCTTACTGTACAATAAATACAAATATAATACTACAAAACACCAATTTATTCATATATTTTATTTCAGAGTCAAAACCGTAGTAATTAACAGCAGGTTTGAATTATTGTGCTAAGATGTAGGGGTTCAGATGAATCGGCTGATTGTTTATTTAATCAGTGAATTATTTACATACTGTGAACTGTGCAAATAAACCATTTCACTAAAACGAGCAAGGCATACCAATGAAAGGTTTGAGAGAGTGCAAAGAGTGATTATTTATCATTGTCTTTGCTAGCTGAAACTAGCTGAACTACTGTAGCACTACTGTGAAATGTGGTTGTTTTAGTAGCAACACTGCTTTAGTTAGTAACAGCACTGAAATAGAAAAATGAAGAAAAAAAAATAGTGAAGTAAAGAGAACCTGACAGAGGAAAACAACAACAAAAAATGCTTGACTCCAAAAGTACAGTTTTCATTCTATCACATATACAGTATAACATTTGCCCTAAAAATCTCTTGCATCATCTAAAATTAAGCCAATTTATTGGTTTGAAGATTATTATATTTCCTTTTTCATCTGTTTTGAGCAGAGACGCTTCCATTCCCCCTTCAGTCACAGACAAATAATTAGGTTAACGACCCTGTTTCACTGAGATGATGCAGTTAGGCGAAAAACTCCAGAACGAAGCTGACCGCCAGCATTTCCCAGGCATAATCAACTTGGCACTGAATATCATGTGCCGTGACAGAGGAAAGGCACATATGCACACACTGATACACACACACAACACTCGTATACACACAAACACACATGGAAAAGGAGACACGTGTCAAAAATACTGTATCTTATGATTAAACCTAAGTGTTTCCAGGGCTAAAGCAACATGACAGAAAAAGTAAAAATTGCCACATCTGCAAGCAGAATTCAAAAAAATTAAAAAATCTGCCAAACAGTTGTGTTACTTTTTCTAGAGGTTTAAATTAAATTATTCACTATATTTAAATCAAATAGTAACAATTATTTGATCTTTTCAGTGTAAATAAGGCTGTGCCTTTTACACAAATCTGTGCTGTTTGCCTGCCGCAATGAATGTTAAACAGTAACATTTGCATCTGTTGAAAGCAGGCACTAAATAAATATCATTTAAAAGCAATGTTTTATTTATTTTCTATTGATCATAGAAGCATTTATTCAGTAAATCATGTTGAAGAATGTTCTAACCAGTTCCAAATCCAGACTCAAAGTTGACAAATTCAGTTTTCAGCATTGTAAGGAGGTGATTGGTTTGGCTGGATTACAGTGTTGAAGTGATGATGTGCCAATAAAGTACAGCAGATTGCAAGAGTCCGCTGCATCCTCTACATCCTAACATTCAGAACCGACCCGCAATGTCAGAAACTTCACCATGCCAGTTGCGTTCAGCACATCTGGGCACATTTGCAGAGTTACCAGATTCAGGTCATTTCTTTAGTGAATTGGGCTCTAAAAAACTGCAGACAGTGCATGCAAATAAACAACCAGCTATGAGCATAGAGAGGACTCCATAGACAACAAGGGATTGTACATTTGGGCATTACTTCTGTCCAAAACATCTTCTGTCTCCGCCTCTGTCTCTGTCTTTCTTGTATGCACATGTGGGAATATGAATGCACTATAATTCTCTAAGTTGTCTAAAGCTCTCCTGGGATGAGCAGTTTCTGTTCCACTGATGTTAGACATCCTTCTGATGCCTGGTCCAAATAGCAGACCTCCGGTCACGCATCCACGGCTGCCGAGAAATTGGAGGAAAGCCGGGGAAGCGATCGAAAGTGTGCATTTACACGTCTGTTCTCCATTCCTGACCTTACATGAATTCACGGGAGGAATATATCAGAATGGCTGATTGTTTATCCTTTTCCTGCAAACTTCACTGTGTCAGATGCGTATTTCACTCAAATTTTAATCCCATCGAAACGCACGAGTGCCCAGTCCAGGTTTTACCCACCTTTATTTTTACAGTCTCTCGTCTCAACGTCCCGGAGCAACTGAAATCTCTAACACACTCCATCACAATCCTGAACCCTCCAAAAAACTGCAATCTTCTCCTCAGAAGACAAAAAGGATGCAAGGTGCCGAGACGATCCCTCATGAGCGTTTTTGTAGAGGAGCAGATAGCCAGTGCAGATGTGGGTGGACGGAATTGACATGTAATGCATGCTCTCAGAAAGAAGGCAGACTGCAGCCAGAGAATCATCAGCAGTGTGTGTGTGTGTGTATTGTTTGACTCCGGCAGACAGACAGAGGCTGAGCCGGCAGCGAGACACACAGTCAAACACACACAGCACACACCGCCGCTTGACGAGCTTCATACACTCCAGCACTGCTGTGCTGACTCTGTCTGAGGATGGATGTTTGTTGGTTTGGAGGGAATGAGCTGTGCTTTTTTCTTTCTTTCTCTCACTCACACATGCAGAGCTCAGGGATGGAACAGCATTTGAAACTGAAGCAGGCTTCACAGTCCCGTGTCTGTCTGTCTCTCACTGATCACATGCGGGATGCTGTTCCACACACTCTAGCTGGATGGCAGCAGCATCCGCCTGTAGGAGACGACAGAGTCCCGTCTGAAAGCTTTGTCTCAGATGACGAGAGACACAAATATCACAGCATGCAGGAATTTGATGATATTCTCATCTAACTGAATAAAATTCTATGAACCCCCTCATTTCAGATCTGATGCATGTCTTATGAACTCCAAAACACGGATTTGTAAATGCTTGTATATTAGTTCCATTTTTAAAAGGTTCAGTTTGGGTTGATTCAGGTTTATTGCTTTTTCTGTTGGGCTTAGACACAACTTTTACCTAATGGTTGTTCTGTGTGAATAACACAAAATGGATTTCTATGCAATAATTCCTGCTTCAGGACAGATTTTAGATGTTGATAGGTTATAAATGGCTCTCACGTTCTGTGGAGCGAATCCTCCTCCTCACAAGCCGCCAGCGAGACTCCTGCAGTTTGTCGTGTCTGACTAGCGTGTGATGATGTAAGTATGTGTCATTTCAGGCCGTGGCAGATAATCAGACACATTCAACTGGCAGAAATCCAGCCTTAATCAGACATTCACCTTAGAAGATTAATCATTTCATATTTACAAGCATCAAATTCATTGCCTAAAGGAAGAAAAAAGTTCTGTCATTACTTACTCACCCTTGTGATTTCCCAAAGCTGCATTCTGTTATTTTCTCATGGAACACAGAGCAGAAAAGTATTAGAAATCTTTGAAAAATCATCACACAGCTCTTCGTGTAAAACACCAGTTCATAGTGATCAGTAGCTAACTCGGAGCATCATGTGACTTCAGAATATAGCGCACATGAGTCTAGTGGACTACTGCTATGATATTATGGTGTATTTTTTTTTTTTTTTTTTTGGTTTG
>NW_015552537.1:275855-278939 GCF_001515605.1 Sinocyclocheilus anshuiensis
TTATGGTGTATTTTTTTTTTTTTTTTGGGGCTGCTTAATTTTATTTTGATCTTGACAGCCGCTGGTCACTATGAAATGCTCTCTCATTTTACGGCATGAAACTTCAGCTTGAAATGACATGAGGAAATAATGACAAAGCTCATTTTTAGGTGAACTACTTCTTTAAGAGTAAAGTCTCATGCTCTCTAACAGGAGCTGTTCCCAGGGTAGATAAAAGTGCCACCGTTGCAGATTAATGCCATTGGTTTGTGAGTGCAGCTTTACCTCTGTAAAAGGTAGCAGTGTTTGGGAGGGGATTCATGGCATGTCAACGTGTGTTTGAACACCTGCAGGAAGTCTCACACTGGCAGCAGAGGCACAGGAAGTCAGCTTTTCCATGGCTGACTTGGTCAACAAACACAGCCTCACCCAGAACACCCAGTTGGGAGTGTCCCGCACAGAACTGTTAGTGTGCTCATTTCCCAGGGTGGGACTGGACTGGACCACAGTGTTATCTCCAAACATTTCCTCGGAAAACTCTGTTTTTGAATCTGATTTGGGGAGAAACCGTGAGGGCTGAATATCACTACTGTAGATGAGTAAAGATGGATTAACATTGGAGAACATCCCAAGATCTGTCAATCAATCATTGATTCATCTTTCAATTTAGGCTGACTTCATTTTACAGGGTTTGGGCTGTGCTGTAAAATAAGAACAGCTCAAAATGTTCCAGACGAAAATAAACAGGCTGAAAAAACTGCATGTACCTATAATACCATAAACACGTGGTTTTACTTTAAAGGTGCATACTGGACGAGTGCTTAAGATTCCCATCCTTCGACAAGAATTCAAATAAGACTTTCAACAAGACATGCTTCTATGTGATGAGGACACTATTATCTTGACAACTGAAATATCACATATTGGATGGAGCCAAATAAAATATTACCATACAGGGAGCCTGCAATTAGCATACATGTTACTTCCTATAAACTCCAGTGAATAAGATCTCAGTTTAAATGCAATTGAGTTTATAAAAACAGCTCTCGTAACAAAAGAAGATGGGATTCAATGTTAAAATAAGTCTACTCAAAAGCATCTGAAGGGTAGACATCCCTAAAGACTGCACCGGTTGTCTCTCAGCATGGGATCTGGCGTGGGATCTTCTCGAGGAGTTATCCCTGGCCCCCTTTGAGCCATTGGAGTTAGTGTCAGAGAAACATGTCACGCTAAAGATGGCTTTCTTGTTGGCCATTACAACCCTTAAGCAAGTTGGGGGACTTTTAAGCTTTGTCTGTCGATCTATAATCACAATTCCATCCTCCACCACATGTGTCGGCAGACGAAGAGAGACTTCATTTGCTTTGCCCTGTGCGAGCATTGGAGATGTATGTTTGAAAGTCTTATCAGTAGAAGAGATCAGACTAGTTGTTGGTGTGTTTCTGGTCACCCAGGAAGGTATCCCCAGCCTCTAAGCGTTCGAGAGTCTGGTACTCTACACATCATCATCTGCAGGGTGCAATTTGGTGACAGAAACGGCACGCAGTTGTCAGGCGGGCCCAAAATCTATCATATCTACCTGGACAGAAGGTCTGGCTTTCAAAAAGGGATATCTGGCTCAGCTTGCCCTGTAAAGAAATAAGTTCCAGATTCATTGGTCACTTTGAGATCGCAAGGGAGATCAACCCAGTCACCTTTGAACTGAAATTACCAGCCAGTTACTGCATTCATTCTGTTTTCCATGTCTCACAGTTAAAGCTATATCACTCACCTGTCTCTCCTGTCTTCACAGAGCCTGGCTCCGTGGTCAAGCCCCCCCTACCACCAATCGAAGAGGAGTAGTATTCACAGTCAAGGAGATCTTGGACTCTCAACCTCGAAATTGTACTCTGGAGTATCTGGTTGACTTGGTGGGCTATGGGCCAGAGGAACACTCTTGGGTACCCCAAGATGATATTCTAGATCCAGCTTTACTCACCGCACTCCACGAGAACCATCCTAATCTTCTCGTGTCACGTAGCATAGGACAACCACCTCAATGTCAGGGTCCTCGGCCCTCAGGAGCGAGCTGTGGAGGGGGGTACTGCCACAGAATTGCTAGGCTCCACCCTCACTTTATCTCGCTGCTCACCTTCCTCAAAATTCTGATCACCATCACCTGGATCTCAGTCAATCTTCTCATTAACCACCCTACATATAAACCCGCACCACACACACCTTCTTTGTCTGGTCTACGACTAGGATTGTCATATGAGCTACTTACCTGTGAATACTTACCTCCGTGTGAATCTCCCATCTCCTTCTCCAGTGTGCTCCAACCCCTGGTTCCATTTCCCTGATTGACACCTCAGTACCTGTAAGACAAGAAGGCTACATTACTCATCTCATCCACTGCATCAAAGGTGTGTGTGCTGCTACTCACCTGGACTGTCCTCTTCACCACTTCTGTGCTTGTTGCAATTACCTCATCTGCTTACTGCTATAATTGCATTGTTGTCAATAAACTGTTTTCATTGAATATACTCAAATGCTTCCTCTTAGTCTGTGTTCTCTTGACATAAATATACCTATATATAATATAAAAGATTCATAAAGAAATTTATGTTATTCAAATCATGCATATACAAAAAACAGTGGCACTTTATTTTACAGTTATTTTCCCCATGTACATACTATGTACTTATTATAGCAATTACAATAACTGGGTAATAACTAGGTATTAACTCTGAACTTACCCCTAAATCTAACCTTAACCCATGTAGTTACCTTAACTACTTTACTACCGGTCCTTTCTTAGATAAGCACACTGTAATTACACTGTAAGAACATGCACTGTAAAATAAAGTGTAACACAAAAAACTTTATGTTTCAGATACTGTCAGAACATCCATATTGTACATTTCAGTGTATATTCAAACATACAAAGTGTTAACATTATGCATGCATAGTTTTTTACATACATATATATATATATATATATATATATATATATATACAGAGCTGGGTAGATTACTTACAAATTGTAATCCGTTACTGATTCCAAATTACAGATTACATTGTAGTTAGTAATGTAATCCATTGCATTACACATTTAGGTAACATAAT
>NW_015552537.1:279393-281427 GCF_001515605.1 Sinocyclocheilus anshuiensis
ATTATCACATGGCACAGCTGATTGGTTCTCTCCTGTATCGGTAGCCAATGAGCTCGCTGCTCAACATTCAAATATGTGCTTGCAGTAGCATTTGCAGCTTGCTTCAGAACAGCGAGATCAACATTTAAGATAAGTGAATGCTCTTCTAATCCATATCGCTGTGTGTATTGTTAACTCTGAACTTACCCCTAAATCTAACCTTAACCCATGTAGTTACCTTAACTACTTTACTACCGGTCCTTTCTTAGATAAGCACACTGTAATTACACTGTAAGAACATGCACTGTAAAATAAAGTGTAACACAAAAAACTTTATGTTTCAGATACTGTCAGAACATCCATATTGTACATTTCAGTGTATATTCAAACATACAAAGTGTTAACATTATGCATGCATAGTTTTTTACATACATATATATATATATATATATATATATATATATATACAGAGCTGGGTAGATTACTTACAAATTGTAATCCGTTACTGATTCCAAATTACAGATTACATTGTAGTTAGTAATGTAATCCATTGCATTACACATTTAGGTAACATAATTAAAAAATTAGCAATCATAATCAAGTTTAAACTAAGTGTCATGTTAGCAGTTTGCATTGTATGCGGGAGTGAATATTAAGCATATTAGCAGCAGCATTTAGCATCTGTGTTTATACAGCTGGAGCAAAACGCAGTTTAGAGCATATGTAATTGTGTATGCATTTCAACGAGGGTTCGCCGTATACATCTGCGATTATCCCAGTGTTCACGTTCGTTATTTCTAAGGTCGATGTTTTCATTGTGATGAGTGTGTGGTTGATTTCAGCTGCACACAGCGTCAGAAGCACGCGCTTATCGCAGTCATATCAATGAAAGTGTTGCGGGAGACGCTTAAGATCACTATCTACGGCTGTACTAGCTTCACTTCCGAGTGAAATGCATTATGGGTAGTGTAGTTCGGAGAAATGTGCTCGTGCGATGTGTGCTCACGCTGTGCTGTGTAATTCAGAAAACGGAGAAAGAACATTTATATTCTGCTTTTATTTCAGTTCATTCAGGTCAGTCCACCCAGGGGTTTTTGTGCACTGTAACTTTGACAAATTTTATCTGCACGAGAGAGTAAAATGGCATGCATCGGCTAACTTTGTCCGTCTCATCATTGCACGATTATGAATTAACAAGCGGTTACGCTGCTGCTGGGACTGATGAAGTGGAGAATGTAACAGCAGTTATCAAATGACTAAATTATGATATTTGCTCAGGTGGGTGCTGGGGTCTTATCTATCAGATTGCAACACGTATCCATTTTGTTAATTAAACATTACACATAGCGCATGTCTAATTAGAGTTAAGCCAGTCGGCGTGGTAGCCCAGGCACACATAGATAGTAATACATGCGCTTCTCATGGCTCTTCGGAGCAGCAGCAATACATATGTCTTGGCGATAGATCTGCTTGTCGGGGGGTGTTTTGTTCTTGTTTTGGCTTGTATTGTCCCTTCTATGTCTCCTGCTTTGTGGGGGGTTATTTCATGTATGTTATATTTGCAGCAGCAATATTTCTTACATGCTCACAGCAGCATGTTGTGGATGTATTGGCAGTAGCAAGCCTCGGTACTTGCTCTGCCGCTGCAGCAGCAGAATAGCAGATCTATTCCGCCAAGACCAAATACATTAACATTGTTATGTACATTACAATGCCAACCCCATTGAGAGTTGTCATGACAGAAATACAGAGTTCTGGCATGAAACTCTAGATGGCACAGTCCGATAGGTCTAACTCAGTCTGACCTAATGACATCATCACATGGCACAACTGATTGGTTCTCTCCTGTATCGGTAGCCAATGAACTCGCTGCTTAACATGCAAATATATGATTAGTGCTTGCCGTAGCAGTTGCAGCTTGCTTCAGAAACCCTCCACCTTCCCCAGCTCCACCTGTATAGATCTGCTACGAGGTGATTCATGTATGCTATATGGGGGTTATTTCATGTATGTTATATTTGCAGCAGCAATATTTCTTACATGCTCACAGCAGCA
>NW_015552537.1:282084-294593 GCF_001515605.1 Sinocyclocheilus anshuiensis
TTACTAAAAACGTAATCAAATTACAGTAACGCATTACTAAGTAATGCGTTACTGCCCAACACTGCAGGTCAGTCAACCCAGGGGTTTTTGTGCACTGTAACTTTGACAACTTTTATCTGCACGAGAGAGTAAAATGGCTTGCATTGACTAAATTTGTCCGTCTCATCATTGCACGAACATGAATTAACAAACTGTTACACTGCTGCTGGGACTGATGAAGTGGAGAAGTAACAGCAGTTATCAAATGACTAAATTATGATATTTGCTCAGGTGGGTGCTGGGGTCTTATCTATCAGATTGCAACACGTATCCATTTTGTTAATTAAACATTACACATAGCGCATGTCTAATTAGAGTTAAGCCAGTCGGCGTGGTAGCCCAGGCACACATAGATAGTAATACATGCGCTTCTCATGGCTCTTCGGAGCAGCAGCAGTACATATGTCTTGGCGATAGATCTGCTTGTTGGGGGGTGTTTTGTCCTTGTTTTGGCTTGTATTGTCCATTCTATGTCTCCTGCTTTGTGGGGGGTTATTTCATGTATGTTATATTTGCAGCAGCAATATTTCTTACATGCTCACAGCAGCATGTTGTGGATGTATTGGCAGTAGCAAGCCTCGGTACTTGCTCTGCCGCTGCAGCAGCAGAATAGCAGATCTATTCCGCCAAGACCAAATACATTAACATTGTTATGTACATTACAATGCCAACCCCATTGAGAGTTGTCATGACAGAAATACAGAGTTCTGGCATGAAACTCTAGACGGCACAGTCCGATAGGTCTAACTCAGTCTGACCTAATGACATCATCACATGGCACAACTGATTGGTTCTCTCCTGTATCGGTAGCCAATGAACTCGCTGCTTAACATGCAAATATATGATTAGTGCTTGCCGTAGCAGTTGCAGCTTGCTTCAGAAACCCTCCACCTTCCCCAGCTCCACCTGTATAGATCTGCTACGAGGTGATTCATGTATGCTATATGGGGGTTATTTCATGTATGTTATATTTGCAGCAGCAATATTTCTTACATGCTCACAGCAGCATGTTGTGGATGTATTGTTAGTAGCAAATCTCGGTACTAGAAGGAGCTCTCATACCTCTGTGTTGCATTTTTTAATGTGCGTTACTCTTACTTAAAATAGATTGTGTGTCATTTCAAACCAATTTGTTGGTCATAATAGCGTGATTAAAAAGTTTATTTGTTACACAAAAGAATGCACTGCACTAGATAAGGCATTAAAAAAAAAATCAGATTACCCACCAGTTAATCAACAGATAATCTGTTATGAGTTTTTTTTTTTTTCATTCGAATACAACATACATCCAGCTTCAGTCAGATGATTTTTGTCCTCCTACATTTACAGTTGCATTTACTCATTTTGCAGACACTTGTATACAAAGCCACTTACAAATGAGGAATACAATATGTGATTCGTCATAAAGATGCAATAAACATGAGAAGTGCTAGTAATGCAAAGTTTCAGACATTGTTTATATTAGTGCAAGCTGCAACAGAGAGGGATTAAAGACAAGTAAAAGCACTAAGGAAGGACTTTTTTTCAGCAGATTGCAGTTAATTGTTGATGGAACAGAAGAGTTTTCAGACTGAGTCTTCTTAAGGTGTTGATGTGAATGTTCCTCATTCTGACTGAGCATATGGAGCTATTGACAGTAGTCTGTGTAATTGTATATCCAAACACATAGTTCAACATGCGTCTGTCATATGGGGTGACTAACACCCATAATGCATTGACTTTGACATGTGTTGCTCTATTAAGTCTGTTGAACTTTGAATTTATTTGTTGTACTTTATCAGATTGTTCAACATTTTCAAATGGAATATTGTCAATGAGTGCACAAAGCTATCCATTGTGATATATAATTGATCTTGACAACATATCTAGAATATCACACCAACGATTTTGGAAGACCTTTCTTGGCAATCACGCAAAACAATGTTCAACACACTGGACATTCGGGGAAGGGTCATGTGACTGAACATTGAGGTGCTACAGTGATGGTTTTGGTGTTTTTTCAGACCAGCAGAAAATGTCCATCCTGAGTTTGGTTGGTGAATTTCTTCATAGTATTGTGGCAGTTTACAGATGTAAGGAATTTAACAATGTTCAACACACTGGACATTCAGGGAAGGGTCATGTGACTGAACATTGAGGTGCTACAGTGATGGTTTTGGTGTTTTTTTCAGACCAGCAGAAAATGTCCATCCTGAGTTTGGTTGGTGAATTTCTTCATAGTATTGTGGCAGTTTACAGATGTAAGGAATTTAACTCATTAATTCTTATAAGGGAATTAATCATACATTTTATTTCTAGCTCAGGTTTTGAGAGGAATCGAATCTGAAAATTCGAGGTCAACCTAATTAAAACTGATTTCAAATTTGATAGTTTACACTTTAAATCAAGGGTTGTCCAGCGAGCCGGTGATTCTTAGTATATTTTAACAACTTGAATCTTTGTATTTCCCTGGCCACGGTCAATACAATTATTATAAGTAAGCTATTATAGTAATTATTATAAGTAAGCTACGAGCTAGGTAGCAAGGGATCTCTGGCAAAAGGTTTTAACCTTAAAATTATATGACACCAAACAATGATTCTTTATAAATGAAACATGAATTTTATTGGCTATTCTAGATTAGTAGCAAGATCTTGGCAAGGTTCAACTTTAAAACTATACGACACCAGACAATGATTCTTTATAAATGAAAACACGAATTTATTGGCTATTCTAAATTACATTGACCTAAGCTAAGACATACACATACACAAACACACACACATACACATACAGTTCTGAAGAATGAAAGTGATGTTAACGGAGTTCTGAGAAGTTCCCAAGTTTTCACGAGTGGTTTTAAATTCAGTCTGAGAGAATCACAAAGCAGAGGTTTGTCTTACGTTTACTGCTTAAATCAATCATCAGCGCCAGTTCAGCAGATAGAAGATTTTGTTCATTACTTGCGTTTTGCTGAAAGCTGAGAAGCTGAATGGTCCTCGTGGCTGCTGGAGGGAGTTCCTTTGCTGATTGGCTGTTGATCTGGCGCCTGAATGACGTTTGGATGACGTCCTTTTGGGAGAGCCCTCGTTGGATTGGTTTGTTGCTGGGTTTTGGAGGAGCCTCGAAGTTCTTCTGAGAGTTCCTTTGCTTGGCTTTAGGCTTTGAAGTTCGGCAGTCGCGGAGTTTCAACTGAAGTGTTTGAGTTTTGGAGTCTCGCTCGTGTATCAGTGTCCGTTCATGATAGAAATCCCTACACAGACTAGGACAATGACTTATTCACTAATGAGATCTGAATGAAAGGTGAAAAATAATAAAAAGCATAATTAAAAATAATTTAGTAAGGTAACATTTCTAGGAAGGTAGGAATCAAGCCTGTTTCATGTCTTTAAGCCAACCTTTAGGTGTTCTCTCTGTTTATTTTTAATAAATAACTCCAGTGCCTGACGTATGAACAGATGCACAGAAATTAAATTGAAAATAAATAAAGTTAAAGACTATAATTTTCATCACTGTCCCGCTGTTGCAATATAATCATTGAGTGTATTTGATGAAAATCTGCATTGGTAAGCCCGTCTCATTCTTATTTATGCATACGCAGTTGAAGGTTATTTTAGTACAGCGAACATTCATTGAAAATCTTCCTTTCAGTTTTCCCAGCATCTGCCTTTATTTGTTCATCTACCATAGGTATTTGAAGTTACAACGCATTCAAGACAGCCTACTCTTAATGACAGGGTGAAAAATATATATATTTAAACAGCAAAAATAATGATAAATGTTATGAAACTGCACATGGACATGAAGGTTGAGGATCCAAGTGCAGTGTTTATTGTTGGGTAATCAAAAGGCGTAATCCAGAAACAGGCAGAAGATCATATACACGGGCAATCGGTCCAAACAATAACAACAGGGCAAAACACAGGCAAAGGGTAATCTAACAGACAGGGAAACAAAACCAGGAAACAAGGTTTAGGCAATGTCCACACATATTTTTATAAACAGTTTTTCCTTCTTCCGTTTTTAAAAAAGTCTCCGTCCACATGAAAACGCAAAAGCATGCTATGAAGCACTGTCAAGAGCATGCCAAGCCAACAGGTGGTGATATAATCTCAACCATAAAGCCATGTCGGCCAATCAGAAGCCTGAAAAAGTTTCCAGTAGGCAGAGATAACAGCACATGCTCTGACATCACAAGCCAAAATCTCCGGTTTCGCTGTCTACACGATAACACTGCAACCAGAATTTTTGAAAATCTTCACTCTGGCAGGAGTTTTCAAAAATGTTTGGTTTCAGTGACCTGGTGCTGCGTTTGCGTGTGGACGAACAGCCAAACCACGTAGAAAAAGCTGCGGTTTTGAAAATACCCACGTTCGTGTGGACAGGGCCTTAGAATTGCAGTACAAACACATACATGACTTAGCAATGAATAATAAAGAGAACCGGGCTTTTCTAGGGTGAGCTAACAAGGCTAACAAGACACAGGAGCAAACAATGAGTGCTGATGAGTGTGTGCAAAGGATTATGGGGAATGCAGTCCAGGATAGCGTGGCAAAGGTATGGGATGGAGTGCCCTCTGGTGGTTATCAAGGACACTCCAGCTGGTGATCGTGACAATAAATATGTCTGGTCATTATTACAGTTTTTCTCAATTGCTTTGGCACATTTTTCGAAACAATCTTAACATTCTCTAAACTGTGAGTGCAAATGTCACAACTGTTTGCTGGAACATTTGCAATTTGCTCAAATCAATAAGAAATTCCAATCTGATGTGAACAAGAAGCTAATTGTTCAGAGATCTGAACTTATTGTTTCGGGAAAAAAAAGTTTCATTCGAGAATTGAGCCAAAGCAATTGAGAAAAACTGTAAAATCATGAGCAATTGTCTGTTGGACATTGGCATACTGTCATATAGAAAATGCATTGATGTCATTATTTTTGTGGTGGCTACATTAGAAATTCTGTATCACCAGGCCAAAAGAAAAACATTTCTCTCAAACACAAATTAAGATTTTATCTTAAAATGTATGCTGGCAGATTTCACAAGATCTGCTAATATATCATGTAAAGTACAAAAATAAAGTTGTTTATTTCTGTAGTTCACTGGTCAGGCCAGCCAAACATTATCTGATTTTTTTTTCAACTGCTAGACATAAACAGATGGTAGATGCACTATTATGCTGAGCAGGGCCAAGTCTAAATACATTCACACATTCAGGAAAGAGGAAAAATAAAGTTGGTTATTTCTGTAGTTCACTGGTCAGGCCAGCCAAACATTATCTGATTTTTTTTTCAACTGCTAGACATAAACAGATGGTAGATGCACTATTATGCTGAGCAGGGCCAAGTCTAAATACATTCACACATTCAGGAAAGAGGACAGAAGTTTAAAATGAAAAGCTTACCGTCACAAAAAAGAATAAAAATAAAAACTCCTACACTCCAGCTCACCGGATCTTTCCCACAGCTTTTAAGCTCTCAGACCTTTAACCATTTGATGATAATAGAACCTCTGAAAATTAAGTTTGACCAAAGGAGGGAAAGTGGCGCCGCGGCCAGGATTGGTGTTGATGCACTAATACACATTCCATTAGACCCATTTTAAGCCAGGTTTGCTGGCAAGGGTATCGACTGACATACCTCTCTGGCCTCTTTTGAGCTTTTAAATGATATGTTGTGTGGTTTTGTTAATTTGGAGGAAAGTAGGAGGTGTTAGACCAAATCCACAGGGAGAGGAAGCCCGGCTTCTCAGGCAGGGTTTGCAGCTGCAGCGCTGAGCATTTACCACCGAGCTTTCAGAAGAAACACAAATAAAACAAAACCTACAGCAGCCGTGACCTTTTCCAAAGTCCATCCACGGTCCACTGCCCACGGCTCATGAACCCTTCAGAAATATGGAAGGTCTGAGTTGTGGGGCGAGAGTTATCGGGGAACATGTTCACTGAAATAATTGGGCCAGCGGCATCTTCCTCCACCTGACAGTCCCCATGTCCCCTCCTGGCCCGAGCTCTGGAGATCAGCTCCCGCTGTACAGCTGAAGTCTCCAGATCACAGTTTAATAAGCGTGGATGATCTACCGTTTGTTTCTGGTTCAGTATGTTACTGCTGGCCTATAAAACAGCTGAGGTTCATTTGTTCCTTGCAAACGGAGTGGCAGATGTTACAGACCAATGGATGGACATGATTCTGTGAGAATTATGGCAAAGCATATTTTACTTTGGCCATTGGCGTGGTGCCGGTATACATCAATTAATAGTAATTAGGTTTGCCATTACACCAAATATCATTTGAACAAAACTTTACAGATTTCATAATAATCCTTGGTGTGTGAAGGTATGGTTTTTGTTACTATTTTTAATTAAATCTTATTTTTATATTTTCTGCTTTCATGTTCATTTTAATTAAAGTTTGTTGTTTTTGTCATTTTTACTATTTTTGTTTGTTTGTGTGTTTTTAAATATGTCTATATAGTTTTTTTATTAATTTTATTTGTGTTAGTTTTAGTTATTTTATTACATCAAGATACACTAAATGAGAATGTTGCCTTGTATTTTTTTTATTTTATTTTATTTTATTTTATGTTTTTTGTTAACTTTTATTTCATTTGAAGGAACATTTTTTTTATGATTTTAGTAGTAGTTATATATAATAACGTTTCCAACTTTACATGGCAAATCTGACTGATTGTTTATATTCACATTAGGATATTATAGATGTTGACATTATGAATTTATGTAAATCTTCTTTGAAACAATGTATATTGTGAAAAGCGCTGTACAAATAAAATTGATTTGACGCTGTTAGTAACACTGTCAGAACTTCGTCAGAGGTTCAAATTCCTTGTGACTATAATTAATTGGTCATCAGTGAGTTTGTCACAATAAGCCATTCGAAACGGCTAATTCTCCACTATAAGAAAATATTTTATGATTCCCATTTTATTTTATTTTATTTTATGTTTTTTGTTAACTTTTATTTCATTTGAAGGAACTTTTTTTATGATTTTAGTAGTAGTTATATATAATAACGTTTCCAACTTTACATGGCAAATCTGACTGATTGTTTATATTCACATTAGGATATTATAGATGTTGACATTATGAATTTATGTAAATCTTCTTTGAAACAATGTATATTGTGAAAAGCGCTGTACAAATAAAATTGATTTGACGCTGTTAGTAACACTGTCAGAACTTCGTCAGAGGTTCAAATTCCTTGTGACTATAATTAATTGGTCATCAGTGAGTTTGTCACAATAAGCCATTCGAAACGGCTAATTCTCCACTATAAGAAAATATTTTATGATTCCCAGATGACAAAAATCATGCAAATAACTTTGTTTTTGCCTTACATAAGTGTCAACCTCCGCATCCATTTAAAAAAACGACAGAGGGAGAAGCGAGAGAAAGCAGAAGAAAGAAAGGATGAAGCAAAAAATGGTAATGCCATATAAAAAAAAAGATGGTGTTGCAGGTTTGCCAGGTTTCCATGGCAACCACTGTAGACTTGACAAAAGCTGGGCCGATATGGCAAGTGTATGGCACAACATGAGACATTTACAGAATACAGGGAACCCATCAACACCCAGTTACCATGTGTTATTATTCACATCACTGATGATGATAATACTAGTTATTTTTCATGTATTTTTTTACTTATTAAGTGATATAGTTTGCCTGTACACTGAGCGATAAGAAGTATATTCATAAATAATTTATATATGAAAAAGCATGTGAATTCATAAAGCTTGCTTAAATAAGGTGAGGGTCAAAAGTGCAAAATCCTGCCATGAATCTCTGCTTCCTCTCTAATCAAACATTCGGATCTTGAGCTATAAAGTGAACTGGACTGTGGGTGGTTGACACGCTCACACACACACACTCACAGACACACAGTTACTGGAGGGCTGCTTCATCTTAATATGCTATAATTTGTCTTCAGTTCTGTAGTTGTTCTTCTCTTTTTGGAAAGTTACCAGCTGCAGCACTTGCATGCACAGCTCCACCTGTGTCTGTGCTCGCATGTGTCTGCAGCGCTGACCGTCTGAATGTAATTACCAGTTATGAAAGCAGCATCTCTGAGCAGGGGGTTTCCCAGCACAGCCCAGCTGACCCTAATGCATCCTGACATCCGCTCAGAACAATGCAGGCCGGGCCTCACCCTGGGAAACATATGCCAACACCGCTACCATCCAGCCATTCGTGGGCCGCATGAGGAAAAGTCCCAACATTAATGCAGACAGACTCATGAAGTGCAAAATCAGCTAATGCCCTTTCACCAGACATAATGCCATGTGAGCAGACGGCTTCCTTGGGCTATCTATATAGGTCAGTGCCGAGCATCCCGTAATCTCACTTCAGATGAGTTTCCATGTTACTGGCTTGGGAGTGTTCCTTAATCCGAAGTGCTGAGATTGCAGCCGTTATATTTCTGGGAGGCAATCTTTCAGAGCAGGCACAAAGTATAATATTTTTAGATGTGCTTTCAGGAGATTTGTGGTAAATTTATATTATAAATCAGTAGAGTATTTTTAAACATCAAAGTGTTAATTTTTAAAAGAATTTATTTAAAACTTTAGGCATACATTTTAAAAGATTGCAGTTAAATAATTTCATGGACCAACAAACAAACTATTTTATTTATTTTTTATTTTTTTTCTCATCATCACTGACAAAAAGGTAAAATGAAGACTGACCAAGACAGGCTGATAGGTCCTTCACATGCAATCACGTAATTTACGTGGCACAAACTGACTGGCTTCTGCTGATTGTACAGTCAATGAGATTGCTTGCTTCCATTCCAACATTCCAATAGTCTGGTTCAGTTTTTGCTGTAAGTTGGTCCTGCAGCACTGTCAGAGTTTCCCTGAAACCCTCCATCTCCCCCAGCACCACCTGTCTATATCTGGTATGGGATTTATATATATGGTTATTATTCAGGCAGCAACAACAGCATATCTTACATGCTCACAGCAATGTGTCTGTGTATCTATTACCAGTAGCAGGTCCATACATGCTCAGCATCAGTATGCGAAGCAGATCTAGTCCACCAAGACCAAATATATTAACAATGTCCTATTCATTAACATGCTCAAATTTAAATATGTATTATACTTTTTTTTTCCAACAATAATGATCAGCTTACTGTACATTATCCCTTAGATATTGCACATCTCTATTGTTTAATTGTATGTTCGTTTATTGCCCAGTCTGTGTCCAATAAGTCATTTTGTCCACGGTCTCTAAGCCCATAAAACTTGTGTTCCCTCATGCCATCTCCTTGAAAGGCAAGGGCAGACAGGTGGGCAGTGAAAGACCAGGATGAGAGAGAGACCCCTGACACTAACCCTCATCTGAAAGCTCATCTGGCAGGATGCTGTCCTCCTAACAAGTACCAGGGGGACACGAGGGTCCTGCCACTGCTGCCATTGCGTCCGAACATGGAGGGGGGTGGCAGCACACACAGGCAGACAAACAGTGACGAGTCAGCCAGGTTTTAAAGCTGTCTGATGGCTGGGCACAGAGTGGTGTCTATGCTCTGATTTTCTTTATTGTGTGCTGAATGTCACCAGCGAATTAATGTCACTTCTCAATGTGAACAATTATATATGCAGATTACCTTGAAAAAAATGCTATAAATAAGTAGTGTACAGCTACATTTTTTTTCACTTTTTGCATAAAATGTTAATGGTGTATGCCTGTTCTATGTGATTTCTGTGTTGTTTACTGTCTCGAGTTATATTCTGGTTTCTAGAAACAGGATTTGTACAGATTTTTAAGAGTAAAATTCATTATTCCTACAACAATCATGGCAGACTGTGTATCCCTCTGAGTGTTTAGATCACTTTGTGTACAGCGATGTATTTAAATAACAAATGCTGTCAATCAGGGCTGGATTATCCATAGACGGGATTGGGCGAGTGCCCTGGGGCAACAGCCAATAAGGGGGCACCAAGTGATTAAGATAATGACTAGACATTTAAAATATTTTTCATGTTTTGTATATATATTATTTTGCTGGAAAAGATGCAGATACAAAATTAACAGTTAATGATACAATATATACAGAGAGAATATAAAATATATGCATATATAAAGAATTGCGATTGGATCAGGTCCAGCCTGGTCTCATTGTTTATACGTAGGTATTAATATGTAACATTTACAAGCACGTACAATTTAGACGTATTGCAACTTTTAAAACGTACAAATCGCTACGTATTTTTAGCTAAAAAACATAAGATATTTACGTATCTTTTATATCATTAAGATATTCATATTGATGCATTTTAATAATTTTATCAATAAGGGATTTAGATTTTTAGACCCCTTAACTTACCCCAAACCTAAACCTACCCATTTTATAGCAAATATAAAAGGATATAAAACGCAATTGACCGAAATATGTAGGAAAATAACCATTTTAGTAACAATATAGCATTAAATATTTTTATAGTCGCTAATCCTACTCCTACCTCTAAACCTAAACATAACTATTTCTGTACAGTATAAGAAAAACATGACAGACATTTAAATGCAATTACAATAATTTATTTATTGCAAAAATGTCAAAAGCAGTACCAAAAGTAATCCAAATGACGATGCGTTGTAGTCGCAGTCCTCTCTGGCGGAATACAGAAGGTTTGTGAGGTGCAGAGCAGAATTTATGTTGTTAATCGCTGAAAATATCCCGATTATTTTCCCGATCCACTCCGTGAAGGCGAGAGGCAATAAGTTGTCGATTTTCCTGCCGTAAAACCTGTAGTTTGAAGCGGCAACATTTGAATTTGTAAAGAGCCCATCAGTCAGTGCGGGGTTTGCTGTTTACGGTCGCTGGACTCGCTGCTCGGGATGGAGATGAAGATCGACGAATAAAGGCTTTGATTTGGGTCTGTTCCCCGCAGTCGTATGGATTCGGAAGATTTTGATTACAGCGCACAAATAAAATTGTTTCATTGCATTATTATGTTGCGTTTTGGTGTATTTTATAGTTCTATTATCAGTCACAGCATGTCGGAGAAAATGCCTTTTGTGGCCCATGGCAAACAAAGTAAACATTACATGACAAGTAAAGGTTAAAGGATTGCAGAAATGTTATTTATTTTAAGGGTTTAAAGTGAAGTTTTGTTTAACATTATGTAGGCCTATTCTTGGAAACGAGCTGGCAGCAGAAATCACAGAACAGAACGAAATGTTATCATTTCATATTATGTAAACAATTTGATAATGCAATTGAAAACATAAGGTCACTGATATGACAACTAAAAACAACAACAATGATAAAATTAATGAAGCGATTTCAATATTCATAAAGGTTAATTTTTAGGTGTCGTCAAAACGTCAGTTCTGTACATTTAAATCCTGAAATTACGTAAGTATTTGTACGTTTAGTTGCTGAAAATACGTCAGTGTTGTACGTTTTAGTGCCTGTAAAAAAGTAAGTAAATGTACGTTTTGTAGAACCATATTCAAAATGGGGGGAGGGGGGGGTGGGCACTTTAAATGTGGTCACCCTAGGGCACTACACTGTGTTAATCCAGGCCTGCTGTGACTCATCATGTAAATCACTGGTTCAGTTATTGGTCGCTCAGGCTTATTTAACAGCTCATCCAATCATAAGATAAGCCAGGCTTCCAGTTGAGACGAAACGCAGTGATTGAAAGTTTAAATGTTCAATGAATGTTTAATGAATAGACTACCATAGAGTTCTATGACATGTCACATGTCACTTCACTTCTATTGAATCCCAGCTTCAGTGCTGTTCTACAGGAGTCCTTAGTACATATTCATGTACATTAAAGCTAGGGTTTGAACGACTTCTGGTTTTTTAAAGTCAACATTTATGTGATGAAAGTCGAGTCGAAGTCGACTAGTTGCTGATGATGTCATTAATGAACAAATAAGTCTGGAGCTGTGATAAACACCTTGTGCACAGCTATGGCATATGACACAGCGCTGCCCACATGGCTGTTGCTCCTATAACAGCTCATTTTTAACAGTTCTTTTGTCTTTGAGTCGCTATGTTTCTCACAGATTTCTGCTCGTTCTAAATCAGATACAGATAAAGTAGGACAATAAAGATTACACTCATATGAATGCATTAGTGAAAGCGATTGCGTGTCTGAATTAATTCTACCTGGCAGCATCTCTCTACTAGTAGTGAAGCTGTGGGATTTAGTTATTGAGACATATATGCTTGAACTTTTCAGTTTCAAAGCTATTTTACTGAGAAATCACAGAACAGTGTTGACAATACATTTCCGCGCTGAATGATTCTGTGTGTG
The DNA here is from genome assembly GCF_001515605.1 of Sinocyclocheilus anshuiensis. Taxonomy (NCBI): domain Eukaryota; kingdom Metazoa; phylum Chordata; class Actinopteri; order Cypriniformes; family Cyprinidae; genus Sinocyclocheilus; species Sinocyclocheilus anshuiensis. The sequence goes on from NW_015552537.1 coordinate 294,386, forward strand.
CGTGATCTGCGCATGATGTACGAGCTACTTTCTGTAATGTGTGTGCGTTACAGTGCAGCAGCGCATTAGATTAGAATGCCGATTGACTTACCTACCTGTACAATAAGCGGTTTAAAACGTCCATTCTCCCATTCAATTTCGAGCATCCAGTAATATAATCTCACATGTCTTGTGGAGCGCTTTCAGAGTATGCATTTATTTGTCATTT
>NW_015552537.1:295313-296707 GCF_001515605.1 Sinocyclocheilus anshuiensis
CATTAGTGAGAGCGATTGCGTGTCTGAATTAATTCTACCTGGCAGCATCTCTCTACTAGTAGTGAAGCTGTGGGATTTAGTTATTAAGACATATATGCTTGAACTTTTCAGTTTCAAAGCTATTTTACTGAGAAATCACAGAACAGTGTTGACAATACATTTCCGCGCTGAATGATTCTGTGTGTGCGTGATCTGCGCATGATGTACGAGCTACTTTCTGTAATGTGTGTGCGTTACAGTGCAGCAGCGCATTAGATTAGAATGCCGATTGACTTACCTACCTGTACAATAAGCGGTTTAGAACGTGCATTCTCCCGTTCAATTTCGAGCATCCAGTAATATAATCTCACATGTCTTGTGGAGCGCTTTCAGAGTATGCATTTATTTGTCATTTTAACTGCTTGGAAACGGAGCGTAAATGTGGAAATAGTGATGTTCGGTTCTTGAATGAATCGTTCTTTTGAGCCGGTTCTCAGGAAGTAACCGGTCGAGCCGGTTTACAAATCGAACTGAATCAAACTTTAGTTCCGTGTTGATGATGCAGGACGCACAGCCGAAGTAGCACATCCAACTCAAAAAGAACCGACTTATTATACCTGTTATCATAGGCGGAAATCCCGGGGGGGTCGGGGGGACAGGACCCCCCTATCTGAGGGTTGTCCCCCCTAAATATATGATTAAAAACCACGCTGTGTATTGTAAATAACAATGTTTTATACTTTAAGTAAAACAACACAAATGGGGCAAAACTGCGTTTTAAGTTTAGAAACATTTTGAGTCTCCCCCTCCCGTGCCTCACAGTGATTTGGTCCAAATGCCTGCTTTCCTCCTTTACATCACCTCAGTGTTGCCAAGTCCGCGGAAATGGGCTACTTTAACACTGTTGCCGCTGGTTGTTTTTCATGTCCACGGGTTGAAGCGACCCCAATAACGCATGTGAATTTTACCGGAGGAGCCCTGCTGAAAAACGTGTATTTTACCCTCGGAATGTGATTTTTATTTTTATTTTTTTCCAGGGAACCCCCCTCGAAATGCAATTGGGCTAGTTTTGAGTAGCAACTGGGCGGGTTTTGTTGCGAAAACCTGGCAACCCTGGTCCTCGCGCGCACATGCTCAAAGCGCGCACGTCAGATGAAGTGACTATTTTCTCTTTAATACAGATGATGCCAATGTATTTTTCAATGAATCTGCTATGTTAGCAATAATGTTACCTGCTTGATGGATATTAATGTCTACAGCGGACACGAGCTCTGTCGCGGCGCGACCACAACAGCTTGAAGTTGTCTAATTTGACACAGTCTCCCTGTTACACTAATAGTAGTAAGGCTTTCTTCTGTGTAAACTTTTCCCTACAAGTACAATTTTAGCTGTATTATTTGTGTCCCCTTCAAACA
>NW_015552537.1:296783-297300 GCF_001515605.1 Sinocyclocheilus anshuiensis
CACTTAAATATCGGATGACGTGATTATTTTCTCTTCAATACAGATGATGTCAATATATTTTTCGATGAGTCCACTATGTTAGCATTAATAACGTTACCTGCTTGACTGATAGTAATGTCTACAACAGACACGAGCGCTTTTGCGGCGCGACCACAACAGCATGAAGTTGTCTAATTTGGCACGGTCTCCCTGCTGCACTAATAGTAGTAAGGCTTTCTTCTGTGTAAACTTTTCCTTACAAGTACAATTTTAGCTGTATTATTTGTGTCCCCTTCAAAAATTGCTTTTGAGAAATTTTATGTTTATTGTCCCCCCTACTCTTAGACGAAATTTACGCCCCTGTATGGAAGTCTATGAGAACAGTCTGGGCGATTCTCGGCCAGAGTGAAATCGGCCAAAAAGGGCCGGTACTCCACAAAACGTGACTTGATGCTGATTGGACTATATATCCAGAGGCAGATCAGTGACATCTGTTGTCAGTGACAACAGTGACAGCAAATGCAATGAGTTTGCATCC
>NW_015552537.1:297357-297656 GCF_001515605.1 Sinocyclocheilus anshuiensis
CATTTTGAGCAATTATAGACCAATATCAAATCTTCCTTTTATAGGCAAGATTATTGAAAAGGTAGTTTTTATTCAGCTGAACAAATATTTAAACTCAAATGGATACCTGGACAATTTTCAATCTGGTTTCTGACCGCACCACAGCACAGAGACAGCGCTCATTAAGATAATAAATGTTATTCGCTTAAATTCTGATTCTGGCAAAAGATCAGTGCTGGTACTACTAGATCTCAGTGCCGCGTTTGACACTGTCGATCATAACATACTTCTAGAGAGACTGGAAAACTGGGTCGGGCTTT
>NW_015552537.1:298057-308657 GCF_001515605.1 Sinocyclocheilus anshuiensis
CCTCACCGGCCTTCCCAAGAAGACCATTAGACAGCTGCAGCTCATCCAGAACGCTGCTGCCAGAATTCTGACTAGAACCAGAAAATCTGAGCATATCACACCAGTCCTTAGGTCCTTACACTGGCTACCAGTTATATTTATGATTGATTTTAAAGTACTCTTACTCGTTTATAAATCATTCAATGGCCTAGGACCTAAATACATTGCATATATGCTCACTGAATATAAACCTAACAGACCACTCAGATCATTAGGATCGAGTCAATGTATAATCATTTTCTATTTTTAACAGTCTTAAATTCATTTAAATCAAATTTTAAATCATTTTCAAAGTTTTTAAATTCCTTGTTTTATTTTTGTGATTATTTTTAATCATTATTTTACTTTATTTTATGTCAAGCACTTTGAATTACCATTGTGTACGAAATGTGCTATATAAATAAACTTGCCTTGCCTTGCTTTGCCTAGCTGTGATAGAAAAATATCCCTCCTTTTCGCACTTTGGTGGTGCGTCACTCAATCGCCCTAATCAAGAAACCGCCCCTGGTGGCCACGAATTAAGAATGGCAGCAGACTAGCGATATATGCTGTTTACATTCATGCCCGTAGCCGCAGCTATGAGGTACAGTCCGGATCTTCAAACATAACATTTGTTCTCTAAATGACTAATCTGATGTTTACAGCTCCTCATATGAGTGTCTGTATGTATAATTAAGTTTAGACAGTTTGCAAGAATGTTTAGAGCCCGTGGTGTGAAAATGAGCGCTGCAAGACGCTGGCGGAGTTAACGTCAGAATTCTTTTAGTCCATGGCTTGCATAGACTGCTACGTTAAAACTGGCATTTCCTGCCACCTGTAGGCTCCGCACACAAAAAACGCCATCACTGTTTGCACCGCTGACACTGAACACTGAAATTGGTCTATATTGTCTATTAGACAATATAATAGATTAAATATTAGACAATGTCTATCTATTTTGTAATTGTGTCTACACAAGGAATTTTTAGATGGATATTAAAAATGTAATTAGAAGGAAAACAAATGTTACATTCAAGTTAAATAATTTTGATATGTATATATTATTCCAATGAAAGTAATAATGATAACTTCACTTTTCTTGTACATCTTTTTTTTTATTATTTTGGGAAAATTTCACATATATAAGAAGAAGGTCAGGGTCCATGCCAAATTGAATCCATTTTCTTCAGGAGACTTAAAGCTGCAGTCCGTAAGTTTTGCCTATTTGTCGCATCTCATATTTGAAAAGCTGCAATTGCAGCTGTGTGTGGAATTATCTTCCTTGCGTGGGTTGTGCTCCAGCAGAGCTCCAGCGCGGATGAATCTAATGTTTTGAGGAGTATGTGTGGCAGTCAGTCACCGCACCGTTATGGACATTTACTGTACTTCGCACTCACAGATTCTAGCCTACGTCTTGGAATACATGACCCAAATAAGAATTTTCACCGTATATTGTCATCTGAACAAGTAAGTAACAAGTCTGCCACGTTTGTTCTGACCAACTGAGGAAAAAAGCATTAAAATAAATTGTGCTACCAGTGGTGATTTAATCTAAAGATTGGTTAGCTCATATCACATCAAACTGTGCAAATTATTATTGTTATACTTTATTTTCAAATTATTAATGTTTACAACATCAGCATTGCGTGACTATGAATATAGTGTGTAGATTTCAATTTCTGTACAGTCTAATCTCTAATTGTCATACCATATTAAGAATCATATTAAGAAATTATTTTAACCCAAAAAGCAAATTAAGCTCCCTTCGAACTGGTTGTCTTTAAAATACAAATATTGTGTAATCCCAGGCTATCTGTAATCAGAAGCACATTTAAAACTGGAATATAATTTAATTTCATTCAAATGGATTACAATACGCCACCAAATTGATACATTTAATTATTCTAGCTGCTGTGAGAAAAGGCTATAAACAATCGGCCACCTGCAGGATCCTCAGTCACATGCGATAGCCTAGTAGCCGGGACAACTTCTTTATGTTCTTATGCAGCATGCTCGAATTTCCTGCGAAAACCTACCCTTACCACTCAAATTAGAAAACATTATTACAAGCTAACCTTTGTGACGGGCTAAAGTAAGGTGATAATTTTGAACACTGGCTGGTTATGTACTTGTTCAAATATAGATTTCGGATAATTTTTAACCAAAATAAGTTATGGAATGCAGCTTTAAGGACTACTGCACCAGTTTGGAGTACATTGTTCATAAAAAAGCAAACAAGACTGGTCTTTTCCACGAATATACAGTTGTTGATTACTGAATAAATGGTTTGTACACTCTTGTGCATTACTGTTGTATATTTTATTCTGGTTAATTAAAAAGAAGAAGAAGAAGAAGAACCGGCATGCACTGCTTCGGTCTGCACAGCGCTGAATGAAATCGAACACACCTATTGGTACCACAACCTGACCACTGCAGATTCATTTCGCAGTTCATAGTGTCGCCAAAGAAATGCACAATCATCTCGTAATTAGGCGACCTTAATTATTATGACATGGCGTGAACCCAGCATTCAGTTCATCCAACCCCAATCAAACACCTGATCAAGATAATCAAGGCCTTCCAGTCAGATTACTAGAAAGCTACAGGCAGGTGAGTTTGATCAGGGTTGGCGTTGACCTGATCTCCTAGGATCTTTAAAACCCCATATTACAGCAGTTGATATTGCAGCAACACGTTTGTTCGTTTCAGTTTTGTGAGCTTTGCTGTCCACTCCTCATGACGCACCAATTTAGCGCATTTTCCAGCGGAGATCATTGTGAAATCGCAGGACTGGAGGATGACAGCTCGAGTGTATTGCTTGTTGATTGCTGTTTTATCGTGTCTGTTCGGATACTTGAGCATAACAGACGCTACTCGAACCACAGGTGAGAAGATCTGTTGACTTCATTACACAGCCTGAAGCAATGCAGAAATAAGTGACTCTCAGTCTTTGAAAGTAATTAACACTGTTTAGTAACGAGTAGTCGGTTTTAAAGTGCTTTTAATTTGGAGCAGAAAAATATGTAAAATTTGTATTAAGGTTTGAGACCCATTGCAAAACCCCTGATTTGTGAATGCTGAAACTGCACTCCCTGGCCTCCCCTAATGATCCTCTTGAATCCTCTAGTGGACGGTTACTGTCCGGTGAAGCTGACGGTCGTGCCATCCCGTCGAGGATGTTCTTCTGATAGAAACTGCTCTGGAGGACACAAATGCTGTCAGTTTGACTGTGGGCCTGTTTGCGTGCCGCCTGTTTCCAGTGAGTTTCAGTTAATAATGGATGATAGGGGGTCCTCCAAAAAGCTAAGCAGAGACCGAAATGTTATGTAAAACTTCTAACTTAAGTGAATGGAAGTGTTCCGCATTCAGTGATGCCTTCTGTCATGTGTCTGTATAACAGCAAAGCCAGGAGAGTGTCCACCCCAATCATCTGGAAGAAGATCGTGTACCAGGTCCTGTAGGAGTGACTCTAACTGTCCCAACAATAAGAAGTGCTGCAGCAATGGATGTGGACGTTACTGTACTGCTCCATATACAGGTATTTGTGTTATGATGTTTTGGTTAGTTGATGATAAATTGTCTTGTTATTCTCGTCTAAAGTAGGTTTGAATTCATCCCTTAGGATAGTTTTAAACGCAGGATGGCTTTACAAAATAAAGAGGAATGATACTTAGAATATAATTCACTCTGTAGGTAAAAATTGCTATTCATGCTTTATATTGAAGTGGCATACTGCGTGAGTCTATGTGCATAAACTAAAGCTGACTGTGTCCATACAGTGAAGCCGGGTCAGTATCCTGACCCGAAGAACATTCCACTGTGTGCTGAGAGCTGTTTCCATGATGGACTGTGTCCTGCCACACAGAGGTGTTGCCCAACCACAAGAGTCTGTGCATGTAGTGAACCACATGGTCAGGGAGGTAGTCGGGGAAGCGGTCAGGGTCATGGTCAGGGTCATGGTCAGGGAAGCGGTTATGGTCAGGGTCAGGGAAGTGGTTATGGAAGCGGTCAGGGAAGCGGTTATGGTCAGGGTCAGGGAAGTGGTTATGGAAGCGGTCAGGGAAGCGGTTATGGTCAGGGTCAGGGAAGTGGTTATGGAAGCGGTCAGGGAAGCGGTTATGGTCAGGGTCAGGGAAGTGGTTATGGAAGCGGTCAGGGAAGCGGTTATGGTCAGGGTCAGGGAAGTGGTTATGGAAGCGGTCAGGGAAGCGGTAATGGCCAGGGAAGTGGTCATGGAAGCGGTCGGGGTCAGGGAATCGGTGATGGTCGGGGAAGCGGTTATGGCCAGGGAAGTGGTCAGGGAAGCGGTCGGGGCCAGGGAAGCGGTCATGGAAGCGGTAATGGCCAGGGAAGCGGTCATGGAAGCGGTCGGGGTCAGGGAATCGGTGATGGTCAGGGAAGCGGTTATGGCCAGGGAAGCGGTCATGGAAGCGGTCGGGGTCAGTGAATCGGTGATGGTCAGGGAAGCGGTTATGGCCAGGGAAGCGGTCATGGAAGCGGTCGGGGTCAGTGAATCGGTGATGGTCAGGGAAGCGGTTATGGCCAGGGAAGCGGTCATGGAAGCGGTCGGGGTCAGTGAATCGGTGATGGTCAGGGAAGCGGTTATGGCCAGGGAAGCGGTCATGGAAGCGGTCGGGGTCAGTGAATCGGTGATGGTCAGGGAAGCGGTTATGGCCAGGGAAGCGGTCATGGAAGCGGTCGGGGTCAGTGAATCGGTGATGGTCAGGGAAGCGGTTATGGCCAGGGAAGCGGTCGTGGAAGCGGTCGGGGCCAGGGAATCGGTGATGGCCAGGGAAGCGGTCATGGTCATGGAAGTGGATATGGTCAGGGAAGCGGTCAAGGAAGTGGATATGGTCAGGGTCATGGAAGCGGTTATGGTCATGGAAGCGGTTATGGTCAGGGAAGCGGTCAGGGGAGCGGTTATGGTCAGGGGAGCGGTTATGGTCAGGGGAGCGGTTATGGTCAGGGAAGCGGTCATGGCCAGGGTCAGGGAATCAGTTATGGCCAGGGAAGCGGTCATAGTCAGGGAAGCGGTTATGGAAGCGGTCATGGTCGGGGTCAGGGAAGTGGTTATGGTCAGGGAAGCGGTCAGGGTCTGGGAAATGGTCATGGAAGCTTTCATGGTCCGGGAAGTGATCATGGAAGCGGTCAGGGAAACGGTTATGGTCAGGGGAGCGGTTATGGTCAGGGAAGCGGTCATGGCCAGGGTCAGGGAATCGGTTATGGCCAGGGAAGCGGACATGGAAGCGGTCATGGTCAGGGAAGCGGTCATGGTCAGGGAAGCGGTCATAGTCAGGGAAGCGGTCATGGTCGGGGTCAGGGAAGTGGTTATGGTCAGGGAAGCGGTCAGGGTCTGGGAAACGGTCATGGAAGCTTTCATGGTCCGGGAAGTGATCATGGAAGCGGTCTGGGAAACGGTCAGGGAAGCGGTGATGGTCATGGAAGCGGTCAGGGAAGCGGTGATGGTCAAGGAAGTGGTCATGGCCAGGGACGCGGTCAGGGTTTGGGAAACGGTCATGGAAGCGGTCAGGGTCTGAGAAACTGGCATGGTCAGGGAAGCGGTCATGGAAGCGGTCTGGGAAATGGTCATGGTCAGGGAAGCGGTCAGGGTCTGAGAAACTGGCATGGTCAGGGAAGCGGTCATGGAAGCTGTCTGGGAAATGGTCATGGTCAGGGAAGCGGTCATGGAAGCGATCAGGGTCAGGGAAGCGGTCATGGAAGCGATCAGGGTCTGGAAAACGGTCAGGGTCAGGGAAGCGGTCATGGAAGCGATCAGGGTCTGGGAAACAGTCATGGTCAGGGAAGCGGTCATGGTCATGGAAGGGGTCAGGCAAGCAGTTATGGTCAGAGAAGCGGGTATGGAAGCGGTCATGGTCGGGGACAGGGAAGAGGTTATGGAAGGGGTCAGGGAAGCGGTCAGGGTCAGGGAAGCGGTTATGGCCAGGGAAGCGGTCGGGGCCAGGGAAGCGGTCATGGAAGCGGTTATGGCCAGGGAAGCGGTCGGGGCCAGGGAAGCGGTCATGGAAGCGGTTATGGCCAGGGAAGCGGTCGGGGCCAGGGAAGCGGTCATGGAAGCGGTTATGGCCAGGGAAGCGGTCGGGGCCAGGGAAGCGGTCATGGAAGCGGTTATGGCCAGGGAAGCGGTCGGGGCCAGGGAAGCGGTCATGGAAGCGGTTATGGCCAGGGAAGCGGTCGGGGCCAGGGAAGCGGTCATGGAAGCGGTTATGGCCAGGGAAGCGGTCGGGGCCAGGGAAGCGGTCATGGAAGCGGTTATGGCCAGGGAAGCGGTCGGGGCCAGGGAAGCGGTCATGGAAGCGGTTATGGCCAGGGAAGCGGTCGGGGCCAGGGAAGCGGTCATGGAAGCGGTTATGGCCAGGGAAGCGGTCGGGGCCAGGGAAGCGGTCATGGAAGCGGTTATGGCCAGGGAAGCGGTCGGGGCCAGGGAAGCGGTCATGGAAGCGGTTATGGCCAGGGAAGCGGTCGGGGCCAGGGAAGCGGTCATGGAAGCGGTTATGGCCAGGGAAGCGGTCGGGGCCAGGGAAGCGGTCATGGAAGCGGTTATGGCCAGGGAAGCGGTCGGGGCCAGGGAAGCGGTCATGGAAGCGGTTATGGCCAGGGAAGCGGTCGGGGCCAGGGAAGCGGTCATGGAAGCGGTTATGGCCAGGGAAGCGGTCGGGGCCAGGGAAGCGGTCATGGAAGCGGTTATGGCCAGGGAAGCGGTCGGGGCCAGGGAAGCGGTCATGGAAGCGGTTATGGCCAGGGAAGCGGTCGGGGCCAGGGAAGCGGTCATGGAAGCGGTTATGGCCAGGGAAGCGGTCGGGGCCAGGGAAGCGGTCATGGAAGCGGTTATGGCCAGGGAAGCGGTCGGGGCCAGGGAAGCGGTCATGGAAGCGGTTATGGCCAGGGAAGCGGTCGGGGCCAGGGAAGCGGTCATGGAAGCGGTTATGGCCAGGGAAGCGGTCGGGGCCAGGGAAGCGGTCATGGAAGCGGTTATGGCCAGGGAAGCGGTCGGGGCCAGGGAAGCGGTCATGGAAGCGGTTATGGCCAGGGAAGCGGTCGGGGCCAGGGAAGCGGTCATGGAAGCGGTTATGGCCAGGGAAGCGGTCGGGGCCAGGGAAGCGGTCATGGAAGCGGTTATGGCCAGGGAAGCGGTCGGGGCCAGGGAAGCGGTCATGGAAGCGGTTATGGCCAGGGAAGCGGTCGGGGCCAGGGAAGCGGTCATGGAAGCGGTTATGGCCAGGGAAGCGGTCGGGGCCAGGGAAGCGGTCATGGAAGCGGTTATGGCCAGGGAAGCGGTCGGGGCCAGGGAAGCGGTCATGGAAGCGGTTATGGCCAGGGAAGCGGTCGGGGCCAGGGAAGCGGTCATGGAAGCGGTTATGGCCAGGGAAGCGGTCGGGGCCAGGGAAGCGGTCATGGAAGCGGTTATGGCCAGGGAAGCGGTCGGGGCCAGGGAAGCGGTCATGGAAGCGGTTATGGCCAGGGAAGCGGTCGGGGCCAGGGAAGCGGTCATGGAAGCGGTTATGGCCAGGGAAGCGGTCGGGGCCAGGGAAGCGGTCATGGAAGCGGTTATGGCCAGGGAAGCGGTCGGGGCCAGGGAAGCGGTCATGGAAGCGGTTATGGCCAGGGAAGCGGTCGGGGCCAGGGAAGCGGTCATGGAAGCGGTTATGGCCAGGGAAGCGGTCGGGGCCAGGGAAGCGGTCATGGAAGCGGTTATGGCCAGGGAAGCGGTCGGGGCCAGGGAAGCGGTCATGGAAGCGGTTATGGCCAGGGAAGCGGTCGGGGCCAGGGAAGCGGTCATGGAAGCGGTCAGGGTCAGGGAAGCGGTTATGGAAGCGGTCAGGGAAGCGGTGACGGTCCGGGAAGCGGTGACGGTCCGGGAAGCGGTCCGGGAAGCGGTGACGGTCCGGGAAGCGTTGGCGGACTGGGAAGTGGTCTGGGAAGCGAGCAGGGAAGCATTGGTGGTCCGGGAAGCGGTCCGGGAAGCATTGACGGTCCAGGAAGCGTTGGCGGTCTGGGAAGTGGTCTGGGAAGCGATCAGGGAAGCGTTGGCGGTCCGGGAAGCGATCAGGGAAGCGTTGGCGGTCCGGGAAGCCAGGGAAGCGGTTATGGAAGCAGTCAGGGTCTGGGAAGCGGTTATGAAGCGGTCAGGGTCAGGGAAGCGGTGATGGTCATGGAAGTGGATATGGTCAGGGAAGGGGTCAAGGAAGCGGTTATGGTCAAGGAAGTGGATATGGTCAGGGAAACGGTTATGGTCAGGGAAGCGATCGGGGTCAGGGAAGCGGTCATGGTCAGGGAAGTGGTCAGTGAAGCGGTTATGGTCAGTGAAGCGGTTATGGTCAGGGAAGCGGTTATGGAAGCGGTCAGGGTCAAGGAAGCGGTTGTGGAAGCAGTCAGGGTCCGGGAAGCAGTCATGGAAGCGGTTATGGTCAGGGAAGCGATCGGGGTCAGGGAAGCGGTCATGGTCAGGGAAGTGGTCAGGGAAGCGGTTATGGTCAGTGAAGCGGTTATGGTCAGGGAAGCGGTTATGGTCATGGTCAGGGAAGCGGTCATGGTCATGGTCAGGGAAGCGGTCATGGTCATTGTCAGGAAAGCGGTCATGGTCAGGGGAGCGGTCATGGTCAGGGAAGCGCTCATGGTAGCGGTTATGGTCAGGGAAGCGGTCATGGTCAGGTAAGCGCTCATGGTAGCGGTCCTGGTCAGGGAAGCGCTCATGGTAGCGGTCCTGGTCAGGGAAGCGCTCAGGGAAGCGGTCATGGTCAGGTAAGCGCTCATGGTAGCGGTCCTGGTCAGGGAATCGCTCAGGGAAGCGGTCATGGTCAGGGAAGCTGTCAGGGAAGCCGTCAGGGAAGCGCTCATGGTAGTGGTCAGGGAAGCGCTCGTGGTAGTGGTCAGGGAAGCCGTCAGGGAAGCGCTCATGGTAGCGGTCATGGTCAGGGAAGCGGTCCTGGTCAGGGAAGCGCTCATGGTAGTGGTCCTGGTCAGGGAAGCGCTCATGGTAGCGGTCATGGTCAGGGAAGTGCTCATGGTAGCGGTCCTGGTCAGGGAAGCACTCAGGGAAGCGGTGACTGCGGTCAGGGAAGCGGTCCTGGTCAGGGAAGCGGTGACTGCAGTCAGGGAAGCGGTGACGGCGGTCAGGGAAGCGCTAATGGTAGCAGTCCTGGTCAGGAAAGCGGTCCTGGTCAGGGAAGCGCTAATGGTAGCGGTCCTGGTCAGGGAAGCACTCATGCTAGCGCTGTCTCTCTCTCATGCTGGGAACGGCAGTGTGTTCAACATCATGCGAAGCTGCGCAGACCGATTGGCGAGAGTTGTAGCTTGCAGTCGTGGGCGGAATTGTGGGCGTAGCTGAAGTCGGACACTTTCTGCTTCCCGTAGTGATGCACAGTGTTTGCATACTTTATTGCAGATTAAGTGAATAAAATGAAATATTTGTCAAATACAGACTTTTTCATGAAGCAACAAAAACACTTCAGGCTTGCTGCAGCACCTGTAAAAGAATAAAGTTGGCACGGCAATGCACGTAGTTTATTTAAATAAATAAAATTTACACTACAGTTCCACGGCAGCTGCGGAGTGCACAAATGCTAAAAAGAAATGTACCTGCCCTGCACATGACATGCAGATTGTAGACAATATAGTGGCCACCAGTGGCGGCTGGTGAAAAATTTTCTAGGTAGGGCACCACGTTCAAAGATTTTAGCATACATTCCGGTATGATTTATCACATAACAAAAGAAGTAGTAAGACTTGAGATATTTTAAATAAAGTTAATTGTTTTACCAAGGTAAAGAGTGATCTGTAGGCAGCTCGACATCACTAGTGAACAGTTCCTCTGTCAGTGTTACGAATCCTGTCCATGGACTTCCAGCCACTTGCCACCAGAGGTTGCCCTCCCAATATATTGACTTTCACATTACACAGACTGTTGCATGTCACTCTGGACTTCATTTCCCATCATCCATTGCACTGATTGCACACAGCTGTAACCAATCACACACACACTATATTACACCTACTCTGATCCTTCTCAAAGGGCCGAGTATTGTTTAAGCATTTATGCTGTTTAGCGTAGCTACTTTACGGAGCCAGTTCCTTGTCCTTGTTTAAGTTTCTAGTTCTAGTTTCCTTATTCTAGTCAAAGTCTTGCCTCGCCTGTTTACTGATCTTCTGCCTGTGTATCTTGGATTAGCCCTTTGCCTTGCTTCTTTTGGACTGTGTTTGCACCTCGCCTGGACTATTGCTCATTTTTATTGTATTACCCCTCTTGTCAAGCCCTTTGGATTATGTTCGCCGTTGATCGACCTACGCCTGTTTATCGGATTACTCTTGTGTCTTGCCCTCAATATACCTGTTGCCAATGTCTGACCCTCGCCTGTTTCTGACCATTCTAATGAATAAAGCTTTGCAAATGGATCCGCACGTCTCTCGTCCCTGTCGGCTTGTTACACACACACGTACAAAATTATTTTTTTTATATAAAAATAAAGAAGCAAATTACAAACCATAAGGCAAATACAATAGATACAAATTAAATATTAAATAAACTCGTATTTCTAATACAGTAGGTTTAACATGTATCCATCTA
>NW_015552537.1:309185-310294 GCF_001515605.1 Sinocyclocheilus anshuiensis
AGGGAAGCGGTCGGGGTCAGGGAAGCGGTCATGGTCAGGGAAGTGGTCAGGGAAGCGGTTATGGTCAGGGAAGCGGTTATGGTCATGGTCAGGGAAGCGGTCATGGTCATGGTCAGGGAAGCGGTCATGGTCATTGTCAGGAAAGCGGTCATGGTCAGGGGAGCGGTCATGGTCAGGGAAGCGCTCATGGTAGCGGTCATGGTCAGGGAAGTGCTCATGGTAGCGGTCCTGGTCAGGGAAGCACTCAGGGAAGCGGTGACTGCGGTCAGGGAAGCGGTCCTGGTCAGGGAAGCGGTGACTGCAGTCAGGGAAGCGGTGACGGCGGTCAGGGAAGCGCTAATGGTAGCAGTCCTGGTCAGGAAAGCGGTCCTGGTCAGGGAAGCGCTAATGGTAGCGGTCCTGGTCAGGGAAGCACTCATGCTAGCGGTCATGGTCAGGGAAGCGGTCCTGGTCAGGGAAGCGGTCCTGGTCAGGGAAGGGGTCCTGGTCAGGGAAGCGGTCAGGGAAGGGGTCCTGGTCAGGGAAGCGCTCGGGGAAGCAGTGACGGCGGTCAGGGAAGCGCTCCTGGTCAGGGAAGCGCTCAGGGAAGCGGTGACGCCGGTCAGTGAAGCGGTCCTGGAAGCGGTCCTGGTCAGGGAAGCGGTGACGGTGGTCAGGCAAGCGGTCCTGGTCAGGGAAGCGGTGACGGCGGTCAGGGAAGTGGGAACTTAAAATGGTTACAGTTCCTGACTTCAGTGTGCTACACACACAATATTGGTGTCTTTAGAAAGAAGACCGTTTGGGCTTTACTATCCATCATCCAGAGTTGATAATGCTCAAAAGGATAAAAAGTAGTGCCTTGAAACAATTGTACCACACTGAATTTTTTTTTTTTTCATATAAAAATACACGAAATCAGCTCATGAGCTTATATTTCAAATCTGAAGAAAGATACTATGAAAAATTTGATCCCTGCAACCATTTTTCTAAGACTATGTCTAGTCCTAGACTAGACTAGAGGCTAGACTAGACAGCATTCACACTGATAGCTGTCATACACACAGTAATCGCACGCTGATGTGCGGTCATACAGACGGTAATCATGCAGATACAGCCACATTCCCCACAAA
>NW_015552537.1:310450-322111 GCF_001515605.1 Sinocyclocheilus anshuiensis
CTGAGGGAAGCGGTCCTGCTCAGGGAAGCGCTCAGGGAGGCGGTCAGGCAAGCGGTCCTGGTCAGGGAAGCAGTCAGGCAAGAGGTCCTGGTCAGGGAAGCGGCCCTGGTCAGGGAAACGGCAACGACGGTCAGGGAGGTGGTCAGGGAAGCGATCAGGGAAGCGGCGACGGTGGTCAGGGAAGCGTTCCTGGTCAGGGAAGCGGCGACGGTGGTCAGGCAAGCTTTGATGGTCAAGCAAGCGTTGACGGTCAGGGAAGCGGTCCGGGGAGCGTTGACTGTCCGGGAAGCGGTCCGGGAAGCGTTGGCGGTCTGGGAAGTGATCAGGGAAGCGTTGGCGGTCCGGGAAGCGGTCAGGGAAGCGTTGATGGTCCGGGAAGAGGTCAGGGAAATGTTGAAGGTAAGGGAAGCGGTGACGGTCAGGGAAGCGGTGACGGTCAGTGAAGCGATCAAGGTCAGGGATGTGGTCAAGGAAGTGGTGGGGGATATGGTCGCGGAAACTGTCAGGGATGTGGTCATTGATACGGTCATGGAAATTTTGCGTAACACCTACCAGGTTTTTTTTTTTTTTCTCTCTGTTCAGTGTTCCATTCATATGGCATGTTTTCCCTGTTTGCTCAAACAGTTTAGAAAGATTTCCTGTCTCTCTCTCATGCTGGGAACGGCAGTGTGTTCAACATCATGCGAAGCTGCGCAGACCGATTGGCGAGAGTTGTAGCTTGCAGTCGTGGGCGGAATTGTGGGCGTAGCTGAAGTCGGACACTTTCTGCTTCCCGTAGTGATGCACGGTGTTTGCATACTTTATTGCAGATTAAGTGAATAAAATGAAATATTTGTCAAATACAGACTTACCATCCATATTACAATGTTATTGTTTCGTTGGACTAAAAGTGCTCTACGGGTTGTTGTTCAGTGGACCCTTACCTTTCTAACTAAACTGGGATTTACAGCTGTGGATGCGTTTATGATTGGTTATTACGATGAATCTGGTACGTACAGTGTTTTTATTATGCATGTTTTGATGTATACTGCTTACACAAATTTAGCAAAAATATTCTTTATAAGCTTTTCATTGAAAAACCGCGATCTATCTTCGATACTTGAGGCTTAGACCTTTAGAATGATATATAGTTTGTCAAGATTAATTATGTACCTTTTCATTTAATCTATTCGTAAACATTGACACGTGCAAACAAAGAGCGTTCAGTGTGCCGGCGTTCAGGTGTGGGTTAACAGGTGAAGTTTCTAGTTCTAGTTTCCTTAGTCTAGTCAAAGTCTTGCCTTGCCTGTTTTCTGATCTTCTGCCTGTGTATCTTGGATTAACCCTTTGCCTTGCTGTTTCGGACTGTGTTTGCACCTCGCCTGGACTATTGCTCATTTTATTGGATTACCCCTCTTGTCAAGCCCTTTGGATTATGTTCGCCGTTGATCGACCTACGCCTGTTTATCGGATTACTCTTGTGTCTTGCCCTCAATATACCTGTTGCCATTGTCTGACCCTCGCCTGTTTCTGACCACACCTTTGAATAAAAGCTTTGCAAATGGATCCGCACGTCTCTCGTCCCTGTAACGTCCTCGTTACAGTCAGCATAGGCAGAAATCCCGGGGGGGGGACAGGACCCCATTTAAGGGTTGTTCGCCTTAAAAATATGATTAAAAACCACGCTGTGCATTGTAAATAACAATGTTTTATATTTTAAATAATTGTGTAAGTAATAAAACAACACAAACGGGGCAAAAATGCGTGCAGCCTGGAATTGAACTGCTGGTTTCGTCTGGCCAGAGGAGAACTGGCCCCCCGACTGAGCCTGGTTTCTCCCAAGGTTTTTTCTCTATTCTGTCACCGATGGAGTTTTGGTTCCTCTGGCTTGCTTAGTTGGGGACACTTAATTTCCAGCTATATCGTCGACTTGATTGCACAGATACTATTTAAACTGAACTGAGCTGGATGATGACATCACTGAATTCAATGATGAACTGCCTTTAACTGAAAATTGAGTGTTTACTATTGTCATTTTGCATTATTGACACAATATTTTCCTAATTAATGCTGTACAGTTGCTTTGACACAATCTGTATTGTTAAAAGCACTATATAAATAAAGGTGATTTGACTTGGCTTGACACCTGTCTTGTTTGGTTCGATTGAATCGAACTCAAGTTTATTTCCCCCTTTGTGCGGATCTTCTGGGCAGGTGTGAATACAGCAATCGCACTCGGGTGCGGACCAAACAACCGCACTGAGACCCAGCTGAAGAGGTGGTCTCGGTCCGCTTCCAAATGAACTCTGGTACGGTTCGTTTAAGCTGTGAATATGACCCGACCTCGATCCGACCCGTACGGTTGAATGGATGAACCAATTAATGGATGACCTTAAGCACATTTGTGGTTTTGTTTAAAGTTTCTGGTTCACTTGTAAAAAAAAAAAAAAAAGGCAGTGTGAAAGCGAACCGCACCAAACCAAAAAAATCATCACTGTATTTGGTCCGGACCAAAGCAAGTGAAATAGTGGACTTTCCTGGTGTGAATACACCCTATGACTTTAGGTAGCTGGCTGGCTAATGCAATCACAAATATATACGGAGTCTATTGAAAGTTAAGGAACTATGTATCAAATGATTAATACATTGAAAAACATTTGTAATGCAAAAAAAAACAAAAAAAAAAGGATGTTGTGGGTTTTGTAATGTCACAAGGGCAAAATACATATAGCAGATGACTGAGGACTAGATTTGCTTTGCATGCAGACCAAGTATGGACAACCTACTGCCAATAGATTCACTTTAAGCATGTAAGATATAAAGCTTCTGCATGAATAGACATTCATTAATGCCGTAACATATCTCAGATCTCGAAAACGTGACTGCATTCTAATTTCAAAGTAATCATTTCAAGTTCTGATAAAAAAACATTTTTACACATATATATATATATGTGTGTGTCTGTGTGTGTGTGTGTGTGTGTGTGTGTGTCACAAGGGCAAAATACATATAGCAGATGACTGAGGACTAGATTTGCTTTGCATGCAGACCAAGTATGGACAACCTACTGCCAATAGATTCACTTTAAGCATGTAAGATATAAAGCTTCTGCATGAATAGACATTCATTAATGCCGTAACATATCTCAGATCTCAGATTACAGCCAACACTGAACCAGTCAATTAAAATGGTGAGCAAGCAGTCTCATTGGCTGTACAATTGGCTGTAAAAGAATGAATGCTAGCAGATTACATGTGAAGGACCTATCAGTTCACGACTGAACTAAAGTTTGTTATTATTAGTATTATTATTATTAAAAGTAACTATATGTGTTCTGTTTTAACACATTAAATGTTATTTTAACATTTAGACTGCTCTTATTATTTAAAAAGGAATTTAAGGCAAAGAGAACAAAATCTGACTGATTTGGTCACCAAAGGAACAGTGCAAAGATTAATATTCTAGTGTGGATTTTAATGTTAATATCAATTAATTTTATTATGTAAATCTTTGTGAAGTATGATTGCTGAGACCATGTCACTAGATCATTAAATGCATTGCCTCAGTTTCCACACGCTTGTCTCTACATGATGAAATTAAATTAAAACGTGACTGCATTCTAATTTCAAAGTAATCATTTCAAGTTCTGATAAAAAAACATTTTTACACATATATATATATGTGTGTGTGTGTGTGTGTGTGTGTGTGTGTGTGTGTGTGTGTGTGTGTGTGTCTGAGGTTACCTTTGAGTGGCTGGTGATGAGAGATGATTAACATAAAAATCTCATATTTCTGTCTGAGACAGGATGTGCAGATGCCATTTGCAAGCACATTTCAAACCTTGGCAGCATAACAGCTAAAATCAAGCATTTTCCAGACTATGTAGGAACCCTGTAGATACGGCTATATATAAATACTGTGGCATGGTCATTAATTGTACCTCAAATCATGTGGCTGGATGTGGTGTGCTGTTACTTTGACTGGCAGATGATAACACAGAACAAAATATAAAACAGCAAACTCGTGCACTAAAGCTAAGCTGTATCTACAGAGTTCGGTTTGACCATTCATAAAGACTGATGCTGATGTGTTCAGTCACACCAAACATTAATTGAACTATAGATAATAGACCCATTTGTTTTCACCGCAGCAAAGTTTCTCAGTATAAAGGCCTGTTCACAGCAAGAACGATAAGTATAACAAAAACTATAAAGTTGTAAAAATCACTCTAACTCTAGTGCTCACAACAGCACAGTTAACAGCTGATGAACAATGAAAACACTGACAGCCAATCAAAATCCTTCATACTTTAAAATGCACACACTGCAACTACGTTGCTTAGAATAAACAAAATGTTATATTTCGTTACTATGGATGCGAATATAGTTATATACTATCCTATACATAATATCTTGATGTGAACGGGCTTTAACTGGTGTCTGAGTGTGAGGTCTTCCATGTGGAAGATTCCATAGGTGAAGCAAATTCTCCAGTGAATGCAGAGAATATGTCAAACTAACCTCTGCCCTGCTCGGCTGTGCTGGGATCTTTGCTGAAGGATGGCCAGACACCAATTACATCGTCTGTGTGGCGGCTGGAGGCATCGGAGGGATGGCCCGCTGCCCCGAGGGTCACGATTCTCATCCTCTCTCAGCCCACCTCTGACGCTCTGCTCCGCTTATCGTCGGACAGGAGCATCTCTCAGGTATATGGCCATCACTCAGCTGCTGCCCCTCGGTCCCTACAGACGGCTGGAAACGTCAGCGGCGTCGCAGGAGAGTTCGGTTATGACTGTCTGTCCGCATCGATCTGGGCAGGACCAAACCCCAGGGCTCATCTCCACCTGGATGTTTATGAGAGAGGCTGACCCCTAGAGAACAACCATCTAATCCTATGAAAAATACATGTCACCAAACTGAAACATGTCAAAACCTCACTGTTTTTTTTCCATTTATTTTATTTTAATATAAAACATTACTATAATGGATGGAGCGGATGGATGGATTTTCTCCAGAGGAAGTGTGATACATGAACAATAGCTTTCTCTGTGCATTAAAATCTAACGACGGATGAACTCTCATGTCAAAGCTTCAGATCAACACCAGCATCATGTGCTGCTTTAAAATCCGTATAAAAACCTTTGCATATAGTGTTTCTGACTTTACAAGTTTCTAGCTGCAGAAAAATGGGTATAAACTATGAAAATAGTGACCAAAAAAAACTAATAAAATAGGGATCAATGCAGAGCACAAATTCTGAGTATGGGACACCATACCATACACGTCACGTCACGTTCAGGTCAGGGATTGAGAGGTTACATGAGCCACTTTTTACTTCAGTTGACCTCTAGTCAAATACAAAGATGAACATTAATGAAGAAAACATGATTTACTAATGCAGCACAACAGCAGTTTAAATCTTATTTTGCAGCACATTATTTAGGTTTTCATCAAGCAGCAAAATAAAAAATATATATTTGTAGTAATATTCTAAATAAAATATTTCATAAAAAATATTATACAAAATATTCTTAATATTTTATAGTGCTTAGAATATTTGCAGTAATGCATATTGCAATGTAGGGAGCAACTGTGGCCTAATGGTTAGTGAGTTGCAACCTGAAGGCCGTGGGTTCAAGTCTCAGTACTGGCAGGGAATGTAGGTGGGGGGAGTGAATGAACAGCGCTCTCTTCCACTTTCAATACCTACAACTGAGGTGCCCACCGCTCTGTGTGTGTGTGTGCACTTAGGTGAGCTAAATGCAGAGCACAAATTCTGAGTATTGGTTGCCATTCTTGGCCACATGTCACTTTCATTTTCTCTTTAGTGAAGCCTGCAGGTAAAAGCTCACGATCACTATTTGAGCCACTGACCAGCCTGATTGCCTTTTTGGGAAATATTAATTACATGGTTTTGTTCATTGACCAGCATCTACAATACAATGTAAATTTTATGCACATTCAAATTTGTATGCTTGCACACTATTCTGTGATATTGCAGCATAAATAGTGTAAGTAATGCATTCACACTGAAAACTCCAACAATAAGAAGTGCACTTCAAATACCCACATGATGCACTTAATTAACTGGAAAAATGAAGTGAGGAATGTTGGACATTCACTCAGCTGTTGGAGCTGTAATTATGTTGGATGACAAAATAACTTTATAAAATTCAAACATGGTTGAGTACATAGTGCATACTATAATTGCAGCAGGTATAGTATGTCATTTAGGTCACAACTCTTGATCTGCAAACATGGATCTATACAGAAATGCAAAATGTTGGGTCTTCACTAGCTGTGCTTCCAAAGGCCAGAGGCGATTGCTGCGTTTATTGACACGACTCATGTGAACGGGCTTTTAGTTGTAGCTTGTAGCTTCCATCTCCCTTGGACTCCGGTGGGCGACACTCAAAGTGCCAACCTTCAAGATTCTCAAAGCGTCAGACACAAAGAAGATCTCAGAACTGAATACATCTCACTCCGTCCTTTGCCATCTCTCCTCAATCCTTTCTTCCTTATTCCCTTTTTGTCGTCTGTCTACTTTTTAGTCCCTTAAGCCTCGAGGAGATCAAATCCAGTCCAGCAGTGTGTGACTAACATCGCTGCAGACAATACGCTGGTACGACGCTTTGATCATAAATCCATTTAACAGCAAGAAATTTAAAAGGAGAGAAGTGTGGGGAGAGGAGCGCGTCAGGCTCGTTACGGATCCTTCACGGCCCATCAGGCATGAGTATGCCAAGCACGTACACAATTAAGGATTAGTTTCTTTGACTGAGCCTCAAACTGGAATATAAAAATCACCTTATTTCAGGAGTCACATGAGTATGCTAATCGCATGTGATAATAGACATTTTTAACAATGTAACCTATATCAAATGCAAATGTGAAATTTGTATTGAAGGATTCTTGCTTAAAGCTTTTACTTTATTTTTGGCATACTGTGGATCTTTGCACACTTAAAAATATTGTTTAACCATAAGCCTCATTCAGACAGGACTAGTTTTCCCTCAGGAGGTTCGCAGACGTACTTTGTGATTTCAACCATGTCAAACACATCTATGTTTTTTATTTCTTTCTTTTTTTCTCTCTGGGTGAAATTTATAGAGCAAATTACCTGCTGTTTTTTTGGCAGTATTCCGGTGTCCTTTGAGAAATCTAATCCTGTCCGGATGAGAATGTCTGTGATTGTGGATATTGTGTTTCTTACCAGTGCTTCTCCTCATTTATGTTGACCTTTGTTGAATACTTTATTTCAAGCCACATTTTTCATTGCACTGTCTGATGCACCTTCATTATGGATTTAGACCTTATATCCAACTTTCTTGGTAAAATAACAGTTGGTGGTTCAAATGCTGCTGGCATCTCATCTGGCATGAAAAGAGAGAATGAGCGTCAGGTCCACAACCTCATTAATTTCTGCTGTTATTCTGCTTATAAAAACAGTTTTCTATACTGCAAACGGCCTTAGATGAATGTGAGTTAGACAGCTTCATGGATTACAATGGGGAATTTTTTTTTAACACTACATGTCATGTGTAGACAACTGTACATGGTTTAACCAGCAACATTCATCACATTAATATAGATTTCAACTGATGTTCATTACAGCTTCCAATGTGGCTCATCCATTCAGACTCACCATAATTTACAGTTTTGAGCCTTTCACTGTGTTTGAATCAGTATATGAATCTTTTTGGTCATTTGTGAAGTATTTCATTCACTAGAACACTGTAAATAGCCTTTAGTAATTATCAGCAAAAAAAAAAATAATAATATTAATAGGTAACACTTTATTTTGATGGTCCCTTTTGAACATTCTGTTGACAATAAATAATGTTGCACCTACATGTCTACTAACTCACATTAGAGTATTAGAAGACTTTCTGCTTAATAGCTAACTCTTTATTGTGATGGGTTTCCAACAGACATTCTACTGACTATAAGTAACTTTGTAAGTACATGTCAACTTATTCTAACCCTAGCCCTACCAGTCTACTAATACTCTGATGAGAGTCAGTAGACATGCAACATTACTTATAATCAACAGAATGTGTGGACCATCAAAATAAAGTAAAACCAAAAAATATAATATATATTGTGGGATTGCAAATTTCAATCTTTTCAAACAACTTCAATCTTTACTACTAATAACTATAGAATAACTATATCACAAAACAGCCAAATTAGTATGAAATGACAGATGGCCAGATGGGTGTTAATAATTTTAACTATAATGCTGTTTACAGTAAAAAAAAAAATGTGTGTGCAAAATCATCCTGTAAATGATTCTGTTAAAGTAAATTATCTTAATCTTAATCTTTGATTTTGTGTAAAAATGTGTTGCATCATCTCTAAAGAAGGGCTTTGTTGGATTCGCAGTGTTGGATTTCTTCATCTTCTAACTGCAAGCAGAATTAAAGAATGGCCCTCACATCATCATCATCATCATCATCATCATGCCAAACCACTGTTGCATATTCATTAGTAATATTTGAATGTTAGTTGAATATATTTTTCAACTAGTCAAACAAACCTTAAATTTCCTTTTCATCATTAAAGCATTTGACAAGAGTGAGAGAGGTTTCAGCGCTTCTCCGAGCTGTCAGACAAGCCACACATCTGACGCGCCACTTTCATCATGACATAACTGGCAAGGTGAGAACTTCCCTGGTGAACGTTTGATAGATTACACATGTTGAAGAGAGAAGGCGTTAGATGGAGGTCCAGATGTCTGGAAGAGAGATGAAGAAAACAACAAACCAAACAAATAAGAAAACCTCCTCTGCATCCTCTGATTGTTTCATCATCTGTCAGGTAACTTCGGTCCAGCCGTCTCTTTGGTTGAATCCTCTGTCTTTCTAACATGTATAAAATAAAGCAATCACATTGAGATGACTGAAAACTCTTTTAAGTGCTCTGAGCTCGAGCAGTTATCTGGCTTTGTTCGCTGGTCGCTCCACGGGCCTGTGCAATGACCATCAAATAAGAGCATTTCAGATGAAGGAGAACTTCACAGGATGCTGAACCGTTTGACATTCAACTCTAATGTATTATGCAGAATAATAAAATAGTGTGCAGCTTGCCAAATGCAGCGGCAAAAGCAATACAATATGAGAGAACACACTCTAATGACACTGTTTTTGGCTCAGCACACTTTTATTGTAGTGACTGGTTGTTACACTGTGGTAAGTAAACAACTACTGTAGACATTGCAGTCACAATGCAGGCAGTTCTGCTCTCTAATGCACCAAACCCTATAAAAACCTAAATCCTCTCGCCACTGCCTCTCACAGATCGGACCTAACCAAACTAACCATAACCAGCCAAACTAAAACGCATCGTATATACAGCTATGTGAAGTGGGATTTTGGACCAATGAGATTTCATTGTGAACAAAACTACCCAAAACTATGTGACAGAAATAGCCAACAAAAGGAAGTTTAACTTATTAAACTCATCTCTCGTCATTGTGAGTAGGATAGCGAGTCATGCCATCATCTTAAACACAGTTTTGCTAGTATTTAGAGATGGTCCTCACCACAGAACACAAGATCCAGGAGGCGTGGTTGGATCCAGATCCAACTCCTCCCACCTTACATAAACCTAAACCTACCCATCTCCACCCCCTGATCCCTAAACCACCCATCTCCACCCCTAAACCTAAACGTCTCCACCCCCTGATCCCTAAACCCACACATCTCCACCCCTAAACCTACCCGTCTCCACCCCTGATCCCTAAACCCACCCATCTCCACCCCTAAACCTACCAATCTCCACCCCCTATATGTAGATCCAACCGCGCCCCCTGGATCTTGTGTTCTGCAGTGAGGGGCTACTGAGTATTTAGGACAAAATACAAGCCTTGATTCCTGTAATGATCATCTCCGGCTCCATTACGATGATCATTATGTAGTTAATGACCTGCACGCACTAGCAGTTTGGCTGACAGGTGAGAATTAATTAGTGTTGGGTCCTCGTTTCATGGGCCCCTGGACCATTGGACCAGATTCGCTCTGACAGCTCCTGGTAAAACCTGTGGTGATGGCAGATGCTCTACAGAGAGAAGGTGCGATCACATTCGGCCATGCTAAATATGGCTATGTGATGCTGTGGAACTTACAATTAGTTTTTAGGTGCAACTTACTAACAATAATTAAAAAAATTAATAAAAAAAGATTGTCCTGCATTGTTTCTGACTGTGTGTCGGCTTTGATTGTAACATCTCTTCATCCCCTTTTACATCAGATTCAAACCCAAATAGCCATTGAAAAAATTAGCCTTGTTGCCATAGAGACATAGAAGAATTAGTCAAGTTTAGATCAAACTATTGGTATTTTGAAAGAAAAAAACAATGCCTCTTGTTTCCACTGCATGTCAGCACATCGGAAAAAGATGATTATGCCCCATTGCGAAATGTTTTTTTAGCATTCAGTTTAACTAAAAAACAAACAGTAAAATTCAAGATGACAGTCATTCCATCCAGATAGCTTGTACGTTTAACCTCTCCTGGAGATGAGCGTAAATGAGGAGCTCTGGGACACTGGAGATGAAGAGCAAGCGAAGGGTGAACAATTTCACAAGAGTGCTGCGAGCAGTTGCATTTGTGTTCATTCACACAGACTGTTTATCTGGTCTCAATACATCCAGAGAATCAGCAGCATTTAAATCCTTTCAACGACAACTGAGATTTATCTATTTTTGATCATGATGCATAAAATATTATTGCTAGAATATGCTACTTAGATCTGAGTGTTTGTGTTGTGTTTAGTTGTTAAATGGTCCCTCTATTTTAACAGTTATGTCATTTCTGTGCCACTAGCAGCAGTACATGGGATTGCAATCTGTTTATTTAATTGGCCTGACAGGCAAATTTGGGAAGGGACTGCCTGAAAAATGTGAGGTTTTAGAATGACAAAAACAACTCAGAAATCAGGAAACAGGACACTAGGAACAGAACCAAATTCACCAACACAACTGCCAATAAATGCACAAGACCTGACAACTGAACAAAGAAAACACTAGGGCTGCATCCCAAATTGCATACTTACCTACTATATAATAGGTGAAAAACAGTATGTAAAGAAAAGTATGTCAATGTACTCACTCAGGGGCGTAGATTACGCGGGGGACGCGTCCCCCTCACTTTTAATATCACGTAAATTCGTCCCCCGCACTTTTTCGGGCAAGTGTGTTCGCATAGAGGTTTTCAAGAGCTGGTGTGAATAAATATAGATTTAAATTCAAAGAGACAGGATAGTCTGTGCATGATCTGATGTTTTATTTGGACCCAGAATAAGGCGAGATGAACATCGCGGAGCGCTAAACACTCATGCAGTGTGTGTTTCATTCACACTCGAAGCCGGAAGGGCGCTCTCGCGCAGAAAGTCCTATGAGGAAATGGACAGAAGCATCCAGCTATCGCTGTATGAAAACAGTTTTTTTCACAGAAAAACAGAAACGTTTGGAAACATGAAGACATTAAAGGTACGATTTCGACAATACACAATATATGGTTTATTTGTGCTTGTCAAGTCATCTCCAGGTAATAAATAAAGTATATGAACAATGCAGTGCTAACTGACATAGCATTTATTACAGTATAGAAACTATTCTGCATTATTATGTGATACAAAAGTGTTTGTAGTATATAAACAAATCATTATTATTGGTTATTGTC
>NW_015552537.1:322127-329124 GCF_001515605.1 Sinocyclocheilus anshuiensis
TATATATATATATATATATATATATGTAACATTTCTGTCCCCCTCACTTCTGAAATGATGGCTACGCCCCTGTACTCACTCCATGCTGGTAAGACCACATTACTGTAATAATTAGCCCCAACAACAACAAAAAATACTTTAGATGAGCATTGTCTTAGTTAGTCCAACCCGCCAATTTGCAAAAGCGAGCCAAGTATTCCAAAAATGAGTCCCTCTTATCAGAGTTTTCTGCTAAATCCAATTTTTTTCATGGTCAGGTCTTCTGTAACATTCAGAGGGTGACTCAGAGGTGAAGGACAGCAGGATTTAAAATATAACGTAGGCCCAAGTAACTCAGAAAACTATATGTTACACAGCAAAACAAAAGCGCAATGAACACAGAATACATTAAACATGTGCAGGGATTGGGAAACGTTTTTTTATTTTGCTCTTCACAAGTTGTGTTTTGGATGCTGGTGACCCCAGAAGGCCTTTAACTAGCTTAACATGCTTCTCTAGAAAGATCATGTTGGTTGACCTGAATTTTTATGCCAGCCAGAACTAACCAGCCTAAACTAGCATGGAAATTCTTGCAGGAAGAAAGAAAAAGAGGGGTTATCAGCCACTGAGGAACTCACAAAGCAAGTCTGCGATTAGCAGAAAAGTGCCACTTCAACCTGCATGACTTCATCAAGCTGTCAAAGCCACTGAACTGCAGCTCGCTGGAGTGACACTGTCACGGTCAACGGAACAAATGCGAGCCCTGGAGGTTAAGACCCTCATAATCACACCAGTCACAGGCTTTTTCTGTCTAATTAATATTAAAATGCCTGATAAAACTCATGGGTGAAGTAAATGTAAACACACAGGCCTGCAGTCCTCTGGAAAAAGAAAATCAACAGAGGTCAAGGAACGAGTCTGAGCCAGAGACAGGCGATGCTAATGAGAGGAGGTTCTCTGGAGATCTTCCTGTGAGCAACACAGTGGCAAGGGCTCGACCCCGTACCTCCCTCATGAAAGATTCATGCCAATGACTGGCAACTCAACGACAGAGGGAAACTTTCTCTTGTGCTCTGAGATGATGCTAAAGAGTCTTTAAAGCACATTAAACTCCAACACTAAGGACATGAATAAATGGAAATAGCTATAATAACTCTCCTGCAATGCAAACATTGACTGGTCAATTAAGAGAAATAGCATGGAACAACTAATGTGAGTGGGATGCATCCATAAACTCCATCATCTCAGTTAATGTGTTACTGTCAGTGAATGTTAAAGAGAGGACAACAGCGTTCTGACATTAGCTGAAGGAAAAAAAATTTTTTTGTGGGTTTGTATGAGGTTTGTAGCTCACACTCACACGCTGATAACCAACACTAGGGTCTTTGAAGCAAGAGCTCACATGTGCTGGGGCTTCATTCCTCAGATGAAACATGCGTAGATACTATCTTCCTGCATTTAAGTTAGATAACGATATAAAATTATCTTCCATAGCGAATATAAAAACAACATTGATTGCAACAGATAATTAGACTGTTATTACAGAACAAAACAGGTTGTTATCCTCATATCTGGCCAACATTCCAGTTGTGCTAAAATATAGTTATATAGCTTTGACTGTTTGCCGTCTCACTGCACAGCTCACATAGCGAATCATTACTTATGTTGCAAAACAATGTTCTCAGGACGAGATCTTTAGCAAGAATGACACATTTTTTATTAATATTTTTTAAAATGATTTATGTATTTAATAATGTAGGTAATATTTAAGAATAACATTTTTAATTATAGCTGATATAGATGCAACAGCAGATTTTTTTTTTTTGTAAAAATCACAGACATTTTAATCATGCAAATATTGCTTACACTATCCCTGAATCAGTATTTCACAGGATGGTGATCAAGGTCCAAAAAGCACATAAAAGTACTATAAAAGCAGTCCATATGAATTGTGTGTTATTCTAAGTCTTTTGAATTTGTTGCTTTATGTGAAAAAAAAGACTGTATTCACTCAAAATCCTTGCTGATTTGAATCTGACAAGAACATTTGTTTGTCTACATAAGCGAAGCACCGTGAACACGCTTCACTCCAAATAAGGAGAAGAAACAGCTCACAAAGCTCACTGATACTGACAGTTTTTCCCTAAAGAAAACCAAGAAGAAAACACCCAGAACACACTATGTGCTAAAAGAAAAACACACACACAGCAACACATCTCTCACATACTGATCAGAACAGGCAAAAATCTGCTTTTCAAATAGTATTGTTTCAAAGAACAAGTTCAGAGCTCAAACTTTGGCTCACGTGAAACAGGCAACTCAGTAAGTGCAGGAAGTGATGATAGAAATCATCCTCGTGTTGGTGGAGTTAAACTCAGTGAGGGCCGCCGCAGGAGTTTGGACGGGTCACCTGGGGTGAGAACAGCGGGAGCCGCAGGGCGAGCTCAATCTCTGAACGCTACAGTAATGGCCTTGATTGACTCTCTCTCTCTCGTTCTGCAGTTCTTCTGACCCCAGCAGCCAGACAGACGAGAGCCGCGTTTGAAAGGGTCAAACCTCGCTGGCCCCGCTCTCGCCACCCTGCCTCTGCACACACACACACACACACAGAGAGAGAGACATGCACGTGGCCTGTGCTCTTTCCAGATGGTGGTCTGTGATCATTTATTAATGAGGAAGTTCAGAGAGTTACTGCCAGCTGCTGCCAGCCTGCGCCATAGGCCTCACACACACACACATGCCCTCTTAATCCAGGTTCATTCCCTGTGGCCACTGAATGCAAAAATGTGTATTTTTCTAATTTTTTATAGAAATGAAGTAGCAGCTTACTCTTTAAATTTCTATCAATACCAAACAGTTGAGAGTAGCCAAACAGTAGCCATTGACTTCCATACTATTTATTTATTTATTTTTATTTTGTATTTTTTCCATACTGTGCAAGTCATTGGCTATCAGCAATTGTTTGGTTACCCATATTCTTCAAAATAGTCGAGGATTGAAACCGGAGCTCTTGATGACTCTTGAGGACATCATGTCATCATCAGGCCTCTGTCATGCTGTCTGTGAGGATGTCAAACAGCAGACGTCCTGCTCT
This sequence comes from Sinocyclocheilus anshuiensis, assembly GCF_001515605.1. Taxonomy (NCBI): domain Eukaryota; kingdom Metazoa; phylum Chordata; class Actinopteri; order Cypriniformes; family Cyprinidae; genus Sinocyclocheilus; species Sinocyclocheilus anshuiensis. The sequence goes on from NW_015552537.1 coordinate 325,201, forward strand.
GAGTGGAAATGGACAACGGTGCAAACAGACTCCACCAAAATAATCTTCTGAATTCTTCTTTAGAAGGATTTGTTCAAATAAAATCCATACTTGAGAGGTTCAGTGTTCAGCCATCCTGATGTTACACAGATAAAACATGATGCTATAGGACACCCGTCTTCTGGATTTATCAGTCTTCTTGGGTGTAACCAACATGCAGGACACCATTTATGGTAATATGAGCAGAAAACCAGAAATTATGTCACAGAGAAGACGGCTGTGACATCATTTCATTTACGGCCCTCATAAAGGTCGTATGAAAAAATGAGATTTAAAGATAACATTGAATGTGAAAGAAATTATCTGTTATTATGAGCATTAAGATACAAGTATTGAAAACCGTAAACTTTATAATTCTGAATGGTAAATTCTTTATTCATAAATGCCGAATGTCCAAAAACTGAAGTCACTTAATCTTGTGAAAATTGTGAAAGCTACATCTATTGTAAATACTATGATCTGTATTTGATGTCTTGTGAATTTTATTTATTTATTTACTTTATTATTATTATAAGGATTAAGGTTTGTATACTAACATGTTTTAAAGAAAGAATGAATGTTTTTACATCTGTGTGGTCATTACATTAAAACGGTTGTTGAAAATAATATGTATCTGTCAATGACAATTTACACTGAAACACTTGATTTTAATATTCATCCAGGGCTCATACCTGAAAGAGGCCACATGTAAAAGCTCTGGCTTATTAAACACACACACACACACACACACACACACACACACTCACACACACACACACACACACACACACTGAAGTGTTTGTCCCGTGTTTTGCCAGATGTGGTGCAGTGAAATATTCCCTGTTGGGAGTGGATTAATATGCCATTTCTGCGGCTGCGTTACATGCCTGTATGTTCTGTTTTCCTGAACTTTGTGTCAAACCCACGTCAGCCGACCCCTCATGACCTTTGTTAGGATTGAAATTCAGCATAGTCATAACCTCACAACCTGCCACCTCAATTGGTCTGATTACATGCATGTTTTATTTATAGTGGTCATATGATGCGATTTCAATTTTTCCTTTCTCTTTGGAGTGTTACAAGCTCTTGGTGCATAAAGAAGATCTGTAAAGTTGCAAAGACTAAAGTCTCAAATCCATTGGTGAGCATACATAAGCTTTAGACACAGAGGAGCTTCGTAACTTCTGGCTTGCAGCTTTTAAAAAAGGAAATTCTGCATGAAATGGAAACTCAGAATGGTAAAAGCACCAAAAGGCTCTTTATTCCATCTGAGCTCCAGCTATTTCAAATAAACATGCCATGAGATGTTGGGAAGCAGCGGATCATGAACGGCTGAGGCTTGTGTCACTCACAACCACTTCAAATCATCAGCTGTGTTTGCTTCAGTGGGCGGAGCTTCACACCACCCTTACTGATTTACTGAAGTCAGGCACATCTGTCTATATGACACCTGTGTTAGCCATAAACATTTACAATTATGCACTTGGCAGATGCTTTTATCCAATGTGAGTTGCATTGCATTTAATACAAATAATACATACATTTGATCAATTCATGCATTCTCTGGGAATCAAATTCATGCCCTTTTGCTAATGCCATGATATACTGAATAGGATTGGATTGAACTGAGTCTCTGCAAATAAGTCCAGTGCTGATTGAGAGCTGAAGAAATAAAGGCTCCTCAGAAGATGTGAGATGTTCTGGAGGCTTGTGAAGATCATTCCTCCGCTGAGGAACAGTGAAAGTAAAGCTTCTGGAAACAAACGCTCCTCAAAAGATCCTGAGGATCAGATTTGAGACTCTAAAACATGATTGATGGAGAATCAAGTAAAGCTGAGCTGCTTCAGTCCAGTAAGTGTTCATCTGGAGATATTACTGCAGTTATTCTGATGTTTACTTGATAAAAAGCAGTCAATATTTGACACGAGAAGCACCAGCTGAAGCTGGACGTTTCAGAATGTTTTGATGTGCTGGTTATTTTCAGTGTTTGATTGGCAGGTGAGTAAGCGGTGCTCACGGTCTGAGACGCATCAGATAAATGAGCGTTTACACTGCAAATGCAAAGTGCTCTACAGTAAGTATACAGAGAATACAAAAGTCTCCGTATAGACAGCCATCTGTCGAAAACAAACTCTTTCTAAGGTGCAGAAGCCTTCAAACGTTCCAGCTGGCATTTTGGTGATTATGCTTTTATGTAAATGCAGTGAGAACTTGAGAGAGACAGGCACTGCCGCCCATATGTTTGAAACATGTCACATGAAACATGAGGCAAATTCTGCCTAGACAAAACAGATATATTTCATTTCCTTATTGCTCATAAAGGGTGATTCAAACATGGAGCATTCTGACGGTCCCAGACAAGCATACTGAACAGCTGAGACACATGTGGGCCAACAGACAGACAGACGGTCTGGAGTGCAACACCTTAGAGAAATGCAGACGTATGTGTGTGTGTCAGAAGCGGCAGACAGGTGACCCAGTGAGGACTTTACAGAGACCCGCATGCGCTTCTGATGTGATGCTGATGGTATCTGGATGTTTTCTCCTCAGCACTGAATGACTGTGTGAGAGGAAGATATAGAGGTCCATTTCTCCTTCTTTGCATGCAGGTAGAAACTCATGAAAAGCCTGCGCTCAGCGTGACTCAAACCAGATGTGTGGAGATCCCGGCATACAAAAGAAACCTGCAAAAACACCATACACCTTTATTTTGTCTTGTAGCGTGAGTTCATTTCCAGTGCAAACCGTCATTTCACACACACTCAAAAAGCATCTGGAATCTGATCTACATGCAAACAAACCTAACACGCACTTGTCGGTTCAGCGATAATTACACCCAAGTAGAGGCAATTAAACAGGTAAATGTGAACTTGACTCAAGCTTTCATTTAAAATAGGAAATCTTAAGTTCACCAACATGCCTGCATTTTTACGAGGCGATAAAACTGGTCGAGGGAACGAACAGAAACCCCGGAGGTTCAAAGTGAGAGCTGCTAAAACATTTCTTCTCTGGAGTTTCCCCCTCTAGCGTGTTCATAAAACATCATTACAGTCGACCTTAATCACGGGAATATGTTTCTTTGAAGCCTAACGAACTCTGTTACAGCTAAATAAACTCCAGACATGTGCATTTGCAACTTCTACCAGCTAGTTTGATAAGCACCGTTCCTGGATAAATCTGATACTTTAAACCTTCGAAGATTAAATGAGCGAGGATTTTCTGCAGACTGCGTCACGTGTGATATTTACCTTTCTCTTGCACTGAATAATTGCTGTATTGTTGGCAGACTGTGTGAGTGTGACTGCAGTGCCGGTGTCTGTTGATAGGTGGCGCTGTTTCACATGCCATCAGACAGGCTAACGGCCGATCCCCTGCTAAACATTTAATAATCAATCATTCTCTTCTGTTCTGTCTCTCTCCACAGCTTTGTGATGGACTGAAAGCGTGTGTTTGTTTCTTCTGAGGCCGCCATCTTTTCACTGCAAAGGACAATTTGCTTCATGACAATTTAGCATGGAAATTCATTATGAGCCCATATTTAACAGTCAGAATATGGTCTAAAACTCTTTTTATTAGAGGCTCTTAAGATTGCAAACTCTTAGCACAATAAAATGCTTAAAGAAAGTCAAGGTTTTAACATTGTTAGCATGTGTATCTGGTGTTTTTAATATGCTTAAAGACAAACCATCAGTCAACACCATCGCTGGGCATTTTCTCCTTAAATCTGCTGTCAACCAAAGACAGTCTCTAAAACGCGGTTAGAAACAGTTCATTTCCTACCGCCACAAACATGTAACCAATCCATCAGCTTGCAGGGTGTTGCTTTACATATCATTAGCAAAGCATTTCTACCTAAGGATGTTGATTTTTAGAAGCTATAGCTTTCTGAGATGGCAAACAGGAACA
>NW_015552537.1:329289-335237 GCF_001515605.1 Sinocyclocheilus anshuiensis
AGTATACTTTCCTATTTTTAGTTTAAAAGAAGTATACTAATAGCACACTTGAATAAACTTCTTTTTCGTAAGGGTTGTGTAACATTTTCCACACATTATTAGCTGTTTGATAACACAGTCAAGCCAAAGGCTTCAGTTCAAGCCAAAGTAAAGAGTACAACTAAGTAAATACTTGACTGAATGTTGATCGGTGCACTGTGCTTGAATGTTACTGTAGCCTGCAAACATGATTTGAATCATGCAGCTCCTAATCACCACAGTGATGTATTCAGTCATGTCTGGCAACTAACACATATGTATTCGGCATCAAGTGTAGCATGGTTGTAGAAATTAAAGTATTTGCATTTGTTATCACGTGTGAAGCTACTGAACCATTTACATTGATGCTACACTATGACACCTAAAGGATTTCTTATCCTGCATCTCTCTATTGGACAACATTAGTATTACAGTAATCACATTTATATAGAATGCCTTGATATTTAGAAGAAATTGCTGTAAGGCGTCAGCTATGACAGGCATTTTTAGAATGTATGCACATCTTGGCATTTACATCCAGCCTTTTTTTAATGCAATATCACAGAATTCACAAAAAAATACTAGGATGGAAACAGCTATTGATCACAAATGGTTTAAACAATGGTGTTAGATTGGACGGGACTGTGTTTGTCAGACAATTGTAGACAGGGAGAGTGTTCAAGAAATCCTGCTGGAAAACAGTGGCTATGTTTGGAATACAATAGTAGTTTCTAATCACTGACCACTTTACAGTATTACTGTCTTCTACATTTAATTACAATAGTGAGCAGGAAGTTTAACAGAGGGCATTATTACACAATAAATGGATATCAATGACCTCATCACGTTGAAATATTGAAATATTCATACTGGCCACAGTATGCATACTACAGTATATGCTGCAGCTACAGTAAGAGCTGTGCAGTGGTAATGCTGTTCCAGACACTATGTGTGCACTTCCATCTGGTGACACTGTGGTGCTGAAAAAACACTCAACACAGAGGTACAGTAGTAGATTTAATATTTTTCCAACAAACACACAACCAAATCAAATCTGGCGTCAATTTAAGTTTCAGTTAACCTAGATTCAAGTTCACAAGGTTGTCTTTCAAGGATGCAGTGGATGCTGGCCCGAAAGCCGAAAATACTCATAAATGTTCTTTTGCATTAATTCATTATAAACAGGAGGTTCTGATGATGGCCTGTGAAGGACGTATGCCCTGCAGGTAGTCTGCAGTGAAAGCCTCTTTTCCTCCACCGCTATTCCCACCGAACGGAGCCCAAGTTTGCTAATTCTCCGAGCCCATGGAGTACGGCAGATAGAGTCAATACGGGTGCCAGTAAGCTAAGACTAGGGGGAGTACAAATCCCTCAAAGAACTTAAGGCTGGCTGCAATCCTGCGCTAGGCTGCGGTGGGAACCCAATCAAAGGAAAAGGTGCCTGTAAGGCAGATCAGCCTAGAGCCCGAATTGATTTACACACACAGAGAGAGAAGCAGGAAGGATTCAAGGCAGTAAAGCAGTGATGTACACAAGTAAATGAACAACATTTAGTTGCCTTTCTTTCAGTGGCGACTGGAGGATGTGAGGTGCTTTCAGACTGATGTTGCAAGCACATTTTAATTCAATTCTGCTTCCTGGGGTTATTTTTCAGATGCTGGACCTTATCACCTAAAGTCTTAATCGATGCAAGAGGAAGCAAAGTGTGCTCCGCACAAAGCATTTGAATAAAGCATTTGGACATCAAAACTTTCGCCGACATCTGAATTGCTAGTCGTGGACGTCTCGATGTCTCAAGCCAAATTTCTTGACTTCCCTGCGTTTGCTCTCTGCACACACTGAGAAATCGCCTCAGACCATGTTCCACATCAAAAACAACAGCAGAGGAAGAGCGATTCACCTGCTCCCCTCTCTGCACATCTGCATTCACAGCGAATCGCTGAGCCACAATAGAGTTCAGAGATCAGCTTTGAAAATAAGGCCAGGGGTCGCAGTTCACCGCGGCTCAACGCCCCGTGGCAACTGGAATAGTAATAGAGTTGCTGGGATCCAGCCCGGGCTGCTGTGAGGAGAGGCTATTGTTTATGGGCCTCTAGGGCTGGAGCGGAGCAGAGAGGCGATGAGGCTCCTCCGGCTCCTCTGTGCTGATGCTGGATTTCTCGGGCTCTCCTCTTGAGGAGTTCAGCATTCCTTTCTGCGTGAACTTTGGCCGTTACGGTTTCGCGCCGCGTCCTGCCCACCAGTGATGAATGTTCATTCTGAGCCAGGCTCCAAAAAGCAGTTTCTGAGGGAAGGAAACAAAGTACATCATGGTTTGCAATATATCTTACAGAGTCCATGGGTAATGAATAACTGCAAATAAAATATACATCATACAGAATGTGAATCACCAGCATAAACCCAACCAGCAATGACATCAGGAGTCGCTGCATCAGGCTGAGAATAAAGGACCTACTACACTTACGCCAATGTAGAGAGCACACTCAGGGAATACTCTTTCCCACAATGCAATGTAACTGTCATTCTGTTTCCAGTGTGACATGTGACAAATAAACTGGAATCAGTACCAGCAGCCATCCCGACTGTTGATGACATTCTCATCTCAGGTTAAATAATAGAAGGAAATAACTACATTTGATTTCCAAGACGATTACTGAATGCTATGCAGTATGTGATGAGGACAATGGTTGTGTTCTTTGTTTCACAGAGTACTTTTCCTCATTTAGGGTCTTGAACATGCCTGTAAAATGTTGATGCTCTGATGTGCTGTAGAATATGCGTACAAAGTTTACATTACGATTACAATATTTGCGGGTCAATTTGACCTGCATATTTCATAGTTAAAGGCAGCTGCACAGAACCAAAACATTTCTTGCATATATTTTGTTATGTCAGTTTATCAGCTACCCTCTGAGGGTGTTTAAATTTACATTTATGCATTTGGAAGATGCTTTTATCTGAAGAAATGTGCTCTGCTTTGAAGGAATACATATTTAATAGTTAATGCATGCTAATTTTCAGAGGGAATCAAACCCACAATCTTGGCACTGTGAACATCATGTTCTACTGTTTAAGCACCAGGAAAGTGCTTAAAATTGTAAATTGTATTTTTATGAAATATAATAGTTACACTACTATTTACAGTATTCATAATTTGTGAAAACAGTTGTTATATACAGCACAGTTTTAAAAATCCCATTTTTTTATGTTTACTTTTTTGCAATATGTGAGATTAATGTTGTAAAACAGTACCCAGAATCTGAACCTAATATAGGAACCAAATTCATCCTGTACAATATTCAGCTAGTAGTTAAGGCTAAAGTAAGCTTGTTAATAAGTTCACAGAGTAATGAAAAACAGCCTTTTCTTTATTGCTGAAGTGAGAATATTGAATCTAATAACAGGGCTGGGAAACATCAGCGGCTCTGAGCTCTGCACCTGCCAACTTCTTGGGGTTAAAAATGGAGCCGTGTGTTTTTCTCATTAGACGCGTAAACTTCAGCTCTGACATCTGGGATCTCCACGACAAATAAACAGACATGATTAAATATCGTAGCGTAGCGATGTTGACTCATAATGGCTGTTCATGCAAAGTTTAAGTACAGTCAGCGGGAGAAGTCCTCGCATTGAGACGACGAAAGCTAAAGATATTCGGGGAATGTCAAGCTGTTGAAACGTTTTGCAGATTCAAGCCAAAAAATGAGCATGTAAACTTGGCAAAATATATATTGGCAACAGTTAGGGTTAGAATCGTGAAATTTAGTGCAAATGGACACGAGGGCAATCTGAGGACATGGGGGGAGTTACAACAAAATCAATGATCCTGACATCATCCAAAGGCAATTTAGTCAAATTGTGGTAATTTCCTCAGTGTGCTCAGACTCTGATAATTGTCGCTTGTGGCTGTATTTCTAGATTCTGATAAGAAACAATTGTTCAATAAGTTTCTGAACCAGACGTTCACTGAACCTTCAGCCCAGCAGCAGCAGATTCATATGTGATACAGGTGGCATATGTAAAGCACAGCTGTAATAAAGCATTACATTCGTAGTGCTGCAGTGGGAGCCCGTCGGTGAGAAAGAGCCCGAAAATGGCTGTGGAAACAATTTCCTCATCCACACCTCAGGCCAGAGATTAAAATGTGTCAATTGTAAATGATGTCAGTCTCACTTACCACGAGGAGCATTTATGCATGAGGAGATAGAGTGGACGGCAGCGGATGATTTCAACATCGCCAGCAGCCGTCGCTCGCTGTCACTCTCCATCGCTGGACATGACAGCCGCTTGCCACATAATGAATAGCGTTCACCAAAAACAACAGCTTAGATGCACTAGCCTTATTTATTAACTCCATCGCTGCTCACACAAACCCAACACCGCCGCTGGCAGAATCAGTGGAAACACGTCTGTACAACCTGACAACTTCCACATTCGTTCTGCTTCTGGAGGGAGCGCGACTTGCTATTTGTTGATCTTGTTTGTCGAGCTTGCGCTCAAACTCTGGCAAAATGCTTAACTTCGACTTCAAGGACATTTGTTTATTCTTGGACGGGAGCCATTTTTATCAGAGCTGTGTGCATAAAGCGGGCTTATTTAGCAACCGATGTGTTGCTTTGAATATGTGGCTCCCCTTGAATCCAGATGTCAGAAGAAAGGAATGCCTGCGAAGGTCTTCTTTATCTGTCCCAGAAAACCTGAGAGGGAAGTGAATTCCCACTGAGCAGGAGCATGGATCATGGTAATTGCCAGCGGTACCTCGGGGCCAGAGCGATGAGCTCATTCTTTTTCCCAAAACCCTTAAGTCTCGCAAAACAACAGCCGGCCGACTGTGGCTCTCGGTGGAGCGGAGGGAGTCGTGGGCGTGTGTTTGCGCGTGTTGGAGTCGTCTTCCAGACATCCACTCTGCTGAAGCGTCTGTGAGTTCTTACTGTTTTCATGATAACAAGCAAGTCAAATATAGCTAGTTACAAAATGAAAACCATTTCTCACACAGCCTCATGTATGTGATTGGAAAAGCAATGCCTTCCCTTTGAAATCATGTTCCGCTTGAGTTGCATCCCTCGCAGTGAGATGCTGAAGAATACTGCTACAGTATCCATCCATCCATCTATCCATCTATCTCTGTCCTGAGCATCGGTCCGTACCCAACTGATATTAATGGCAAATGAAACTGATATGGTGTTGGTTGGCATGGACAACCTTTTAAATCCAATGCAGCTTAATACATAGTAAACAGGGTGATTATACTTTTGAAAATTTCACTATTTCATTTAATTTTGTATTGTAGAAGATTTTCAGGGATCTTAATTCAATATAATACATATAATTATCCCTATAGATAAGACATTATTCTACAATTATTATTTAAAGAGACTATGTGTAGTAACTGTGGGTTAAAAGCTGCAGTGAAAGAACTGAGTGAACTATTTAAAACTTGAAGAGTCAGAAAATGTAACAAACCTCTGTAGTAAATTATTTTACATGTTATTCAGGCAGTCATTCATCTAAATAGGCACTTTGTATGATAGAATACACTGATAAACTGAAGTCAGACTATATTAATTAAATCAAACATGAATCAAACCTTCCATCAACTAAAACCATTTTAAGACAATTTTAGCAGTTTAATATATAGTTTTTATTTGTGTGTTCATGTGCATTTTATTTTAGTTTATTTAATGAGCTTCATTCATGAAACAGAAGGTATTCCTTTGAAAATCATTCATAGAAGGAATAGTTGACCCAAACATGAACATTTCCTGGAAATGTATTCACCATCAGTTCATCCCAGATCAGGATGAGTTTGTTTCTTCATCAGGTTTGTAGAAATGTAGCACTGCATCAGTGTCTCACCAATGGACTCTCATTCTGACGGCACCCATTCACTGCAGAGCATCCATTGGTGAGCAAGTGATGGAATGCTACATTTC
>NW_015552537.1:335249-343353 GCF_001515605.1 Sinocyclocheilus anshuiensis
AGCAAATGGCTGCAATATAACAAAGAGTGAAAAATTGAAGGGGGTCTGAATACTTTCCGTACCCACTGTATATATCCAAAAGACATTCGGGAGTTACCTTTGGCAAACTGTAACTCGACTTTGTTGTTTGATCAATAAAGTCAGATGGCTTCAAAACCTCTCTAGCAATTTATTTTGAACAAGGAAAATTCTACAACAGTATTTGTATTGTCAGTTTCAGTACAAGAGCTGTGATGTCCAAAGCAGCAGACAAGGACAACTACTGTGCAAGGAAAAAGTTCTCACATTTCATGCTTTTAAAAAACCCTTTAAATAAAAATCTGTAAAAGTTATACTACAATACAAAAATAATAATAATAATAATAATAACAACCAAAAAAATGTTTTAAATGCAACAATGTTTATATATATATATATATATATATATATATATATATATTTTTTTTTTTTTTTTTTTAAAAACTGCATCAGTGTCTCAGCAATGGATCCTCTGCAGTGAATGGGTGCCGTCAGAATGAGAGTCCAAACAGCTGATAAAAACATCCCACTAATCCACACCACTCCAGCCCGTCAGTTAACATCTGGAGAAGACAAAAGCTGAAACTAATCCAGCATTAAGACCTTTTTAACTCAAATACCATATAGTCTATAATCCATAATAACTCTTCCTCCAGTGAAAAAGTGTTCTGGTGTGAATCAGGAGAGAAATCTGCACAGATCAAGCACCGTTTAAACAGCTCTAAACAAATATGTGGCTGGATTTTGATGTGAGAGACAACAGGAGATGTGCTTTTTCACTGGAGGAAGCTTTATTATGAAGTTATTATGGAGTGGTGTGGATTACTTGTGGATTATTGTGATGTTTTTATCAGCTGTTTGGACTCTCATTCTGACGGCACCCATTCACTGCAGAGCATCCATTGCTGAGACACTGATGCAGTGCTATATTTCTACAAACCTGATGAAGAAACAAACTCATCTACACCTGGGATGACCTGAGCGTAAGGACATTTTTAGTAAAATTTAATTTTTTTGGTGAGATATTCCTTTAAATATACTTCCACTGTCAATTCAATGCAGAACTTAAAAAAGTACTCATTTCACAACGGATTAATGCAGAAATTTGTTCTGCTCAGTCTGAGGCCCAGCAAAGATGCATTATTATTATTATTAAATATTGTCTGTAATACTTTCATTTAACATTAACAGCCTTGATTTTGAGCCAAAGTTGCATTGTCAGAATGAGGGTGTACACCAGTGGGATAGTATAGTCCATAACTACACTATTCAAGAAGCATCTTTCTTCACTGACGGTCATTCAAAACTAAAACTGTTTTCAGACAAAAACAAATGCAAATGAAAGCAACATATAAATCACAAAGGCTGATTCTCCTCCCGAGGCTTTTATCCATGCTGTCTGTGCCGTCATAGCTCACTAGAGAAGGTCTGAGACAGTGCTGTCATTAAGTCACATGACATCTACAGCTCAGGTGATTGGCTGAACAATCAAAGCCCGGCATCCAGGGATCATGAGCCGAGCAGGAGGCAGGTGCTGGGAATTAGACCTTGGCTTCTGCTGCTCTCTTCTCTCTTTCATCCTGCTCCGTGGCGCCGTTTGAATTATATTAATATTTTGAATACATTTTTTTATTTTCCATTTCAATAACATTTAAAGTATTAGTAATTGTGTTGAGTGCTTTTGTTATTTTTACATGTCTTTATAGTTTTTAAAAACGTTTATTTCAGTTTTATTTTTGATTTTCATTTGCATTTAGATATTTTTTATTTCAGTTAACGTTTATTTTTTTTAAATAACGACACTGGAATCAAATTTGTTTCACAAGAGATGGATTTTGGTTTGGATTTGTATTTCAGAATTTTAATTTGTCTCAAATATGAGATGTTGTTTGCATCAAGTCTGTTATTTTCCTGTTTATTATTGTGAAGCTGCTTTGAAACAATCTGCATTGTATAAAGTACTATATAAAGGTGACTTGGGCCGACATTGAATACATTACTTTATGTCCGATTATGTTGCTGAATTCCAAAAAAATCCCACCTGAGAAAACAAACAGAGCAAAGCGGCACATTCTGAGTGCTGAAGAAAAAAGAAAAGCAGTTTAAGAACAGTGTGTGAATGATGTTGATTTAGTCATTTTAAACTGCATAAGCATGCATTTCTTAAAGGGGTCTTGAATATGAATAGCATGTATGTTAGTAGGGCTCCATTTAATCACAGCTGTTGATTTTAATTGAAATGCGGCTCTCTTGACATTCCTTATAATTACTAATTACCATGTTATCATTTCTGAGAAATGAAATGCAATGCAATCCTCTCATTATTATGAGCTGTGCTGCATTAATCTTGCAGGAAGGAGGAATAAGGAGGAAAGTTGTGCAATATATGCACACACATTTATGAGTTATTACTGTCTACACAAATGATAGAATGCACACTACATATACGAGTCCCTATTCTCACTAAATACATTCATTTGTCTATCTGTGGTGTATTTGATATAAAACACACTCAGTTTTCATCTGACAAATCAAGAAAGCTTGTTTGATAAAGCCTACAACAACTGAAACAAGCTTTGTATTGAATACTTTCCCAAACTGGAGCTGATTATTATTGCTCGCAGCAGAGAAAGACTGGGTCCATTTGCAGAGGTTCAAAGAGTCGTCAGGAATCACTTGTCATGCGTTTCTCTGGAGTGGATTAATGGAGACGTAAGTAGTCCTTTTACAGAACCAATATATATAACAATAACATTAGCATGCGAAGATGTCAATAGCATGTTGAGCTGCTATTTTCTGACTTCTGTCACACTGTGATTCACTGAAGCACTGAATGCTCTCAGCCGGTTGAAGAGCTGGATTTGACGTCTGAACAGCAGCTGTATGTCTGTGGATGTGAATCAGGAGTGAAGACACACTTGTGTTGTTATTTCACTGGAACAGACAGCGATAGACTGGATCGCAGGTCTGAGAGAAAACATCACCCTCCCTTTCTGACAGCATTAACGATGAGAGATGAGCGCTGAATCGCCACTCATTACAGCACATGAATGAAACAGAAAGGCCTGCTCAACAGCTGTTTGATCAAGTGCACCGTCCCTGCAGCAAACAATGGCATTTAACATCAAATTAAAACATGCAGTGACGAGCAGGCCTTCACCTGCACACTGAAGAAAACCAACAAGATTTATTTAACATGGTAAATCATTGCTTTTGGATAATACTCCTTGAATCAAGCTGATTTTTCTTATCCAGCCCCCCCTCCCTTTTTTTCTTGTTCAACACATAAATCTAAAGCAATTTAGGCTTGTGCACAGAAACAAAGAAACAAAATGGCAAATCTAACAGTATTTTGAGGGGTGTTTGTTACAGTGTAATTATACTCTGTAAAATTAATGAACTACTGTTCTTACTATAGAGTTAAGGTTGGGGTTGGTTTTGGGTTATTTGCTTGTGATTCTGCATAATTGACTGTTATCACTATAGTAATTACATGTGTGTTAGCTGAAACTACATTCTTCCAGCTTGTTTTAAGGATATTCCTATGTTTTTGCTGATGAATGCTGATGAGATCAGCCGTACAGTAATTCAGCAGCTGGACAGACGGGTGTGTGTTCGACTCATCAGCACACACACATGTGATCCTGCACTGTTCTCGAAGCCTCGATCCGCTGGATGGATGGGAGCAGCTGCACTGGAGGAGGAAGCGTGGGAGAGAGAAACACGGGAAGAGCACATGAGAAGCACTGTGGGAAATTAAATCCAAACATACACAAGGAAGAAGTTTCAGCTCAAAGATTTCCACATGATGTGAAACTCTTAGTCAAAGCCAGACGGACGCAGTGTTTGCTGACGGCACACGAGAGCAGATTTACCCACAAATCAGAAGAATGATCGCCGGGCTGTTTGAAGCATCGGCGCTTATGCTCGTCGAGACGGACAAGAGGAGCGCAGACTGAGGTTTTTGGAGGGCGCTCTTCACCACAGGGAGGAGACGCACGAGGAGGGCGTGATGAGTCACATGACCAAACAGGAGCCAATGAGACAAAAGGGAATTCAGGTTCACTACAGAGTTTAGTGGGTCAAGCCCGGCTGTGGACATCAGCAGCCAATGCGACGAGCTCAGTGCGAGCGAGAGAGAGAACGTCAGGATATGTGATCGTCTCTTGTGAAACGAGCTGCTCGAGACAGAGAGGCTGAGAGAGACCAGCGGCGACAGAGATATGAATGATGAGTGCTGGAGATACGGTACAATACCACACCGACTCGATGTATTTTCAGTTCTTCAGTTACAGAAACGGAGCTAGACACAATAAATTCACATGAAACATACTGACATCTTCAACGGGCGGCCTAATAAAAATATTATGAATGCTCAGTGTATTCACCTACAGTTTGGTTAGAAACACATACACCTTTTCATTTTTTAAATTCATCTCTGCATGAACAAATAATGGCTTGAACATAATATTCTCACTTAACTTATTAATAAACGAATAATTATCTTGTTCCAGATTCTCAAAACGGACACAAGACATAAGTTACAAACACTGACACAAGACGGACACAACCTGGACACAAAAAATCACATAAAACATATTGAAAGCTTCTAAGAAAAACATTATGTATACTGAGCTTTAAATTACGACTGGCTAGAAACGCATACTTTTTACAGTTACAAAAACGCGGCTTAATTAGAAGAAATGAACATGAAGCATATCGACAGCTTCTATAAGAAATATTATGCACACACACTAAGCTATAACTTCAAATTATAATTATAATTATAAATTCAAATTATTGGCGCATTCTCGTGCGCTAAAGAAATGGCAGCGCATGAGTTATCAAATTGTTATCACTCACGTTTTACTTCTACATCTGGCCTACAATTTAGTGCTGTCACCTTGTGTTCACACATATGCGGGCCACATATATTTTAATAGACAAGCTACGGGACGCATTTTGGACACCCCCGATCACTTCGGACAATTACCGATCATATCATGTTTTACTGTATAGTGGTAAAGAGAAACTACAAGAAGTATCGTTTTTGCATTCGAAAAGTATGCAAAAAAATAAAAATCCATAATAGAGTTTCTATGAATTTACGAATGAGGAAAAATATGGATAGATTGCATTGGTCACAAGA
Source organism: Sinocyclocheilus anshuiensis (assembly GCF_001515605.1). Lineage (NCBI taxonomy): Eukaryota > Metazoa > Chordata > Actinopteri > Cypriniformes > Cyprinidae > Sinocyclocheilus > Sinocyclocheilus anshuiensis. Next base: position 340,417 of record NW_015552537.1, read on the forward strand.
GAGAAAGATGTCACATCTGCCATCATTCCATCAGCTGTTGTGTTACAAAAAGTAACACAGTGTTTACTAGTTTACTGTGATTTAATGCCAAGGAAATAAAACATAACATATAGTCTTATACATGTACATACAATTTTTATGAAAGTATAAAAACAAATTTAAAAAGGTATTTATGATGTTAATAACTGTGAAACGTGTCATAACAGTCTGTAAAAAGTGTCCATGCTGAATATCCCATGAGTCGATCAAATATAAGTCACTCTGACTGACAATCACTGATATTCTGCAGACGCTCCATCCGTGTGGTTTTTGTTCCCATCAGATAATGAATGCAATCAGCCAAAATCCTGCTTCCCGCTCCGTCACAATGGCTGGAAATCTCCCGTTCTCATCACTACACATGAAGAAGCTCAGTGTGAAGGAGAACGGCCTGAATCAGGTGATAGTGTCATGTATGAACTGTATATTGTCTGATATCAAATATAAACACACAGGAACCAGACCTCAGACCTCAGACCTCATGCACACCGCAGACACCTTCCCACAATGCTCTGTGATGAGGGAGAATTATTCATGCTGTTATATGAAACCCCGGGGAATCAGACCTTGAATTTAGTTAAATGTAAGGGGAAAAAAACACAGTTGCACATACCAAAAAACGTGAATCAAATGTATCTGTTCATACAGCAGTAGAGTTATTTCATTTCATTCTCAAACTGAATTCAAATACAAGATTGTGTTTTGTTAACAGCAATAGTGGAATATGATAGAAGTACAGCAGGTGTCAGAGTTCAGCTGCAGATCTGTGGACCAACACACACAGTAACACACACACACACACACACACACTCACACACACACACACACACACACTCACACACACACAATAATACACACGCACACAATAACACTCTCTCTCTCACACACACACACACACACAATAACACGCACACACACACACAATGAGCTTCTACTACAATGAAAACTGTTGTCAGATGAGGTTTTATCTCCTACTCATTTGGTATTAAAGGGAAAAAAAATCAGGTTTGAATCAATTCTGTTTAAAAACAAAAATAATATACATAAAAATGAACCAATTATTCTGTTATATTTAAGTCTAATTATTGCTACAATACAGAAAAATGTAGAGATCTTAAATAGACATTTAAATCGACAACAATCATGAGTGTAAAATCTACATTATAGAAAATGACTTTTCGAGGTTGTAAATAAAAATGTATTGGAATATGTTTTCCTGGAAAATTCTATTTCAGTCCTTTTACTTCAAAATATGACCATTTTCAGTGTGTTAACTGTCATTTCTTTTTAATTCTTTGTGAAATTTACTACCAATTTCTGAGTAAGAGTTTCAAAGTAAAAATGTGTTTTCAGTGTTTACCTTCCGTCTAACTACAGCACTACACAACATACAGCATCTTTTACAGCGGACTCTGTGAACTGTTGTGTAAGTGTTTCAGTAACAGAAATATGATTTAATATGTGACCCAGTAAGCACATTGTCCTCCCTTAACCCACACACCGAGACCCATAAACCCCCTCAGGTCCAAGAAACGTCCCACACACCATGCATTTTTTAAACTAATCTTTCTGTTTGGTGGCTGCTTTGGGACGGGAGTGATCTCGGAAGAGTCTTATGAGGAAGGACATGTTTGGTACTTGTGGCCACATTAGCGCATGGTTCATGAGAAAGCCGCTCCGCGGGCCACGAGGAGACGAACACACCTCACAGACCCACAAATGTCAGAGTGGCTTCCTGCTGAGCAGCCCATCAATGCTGACCCGTGACCCCGGCAGCACATGGCTGCGCTCACACTCGGCTGTTCTGAGGTCAGACTCACACAATTAGCACGAGGATGAGCAGCAGAGCAGGAGCGGGAACTAGAACGAGAGCGGGAGGAACAGGAAGAAACTGAGTAAGATGCTATTTATAGATGAAGCACAAAAACACGCTTAAAAAAAGAGAAGCTTCAGAAGACACATCTAAACTCTTGACAGTAGCTTTAATGTGAAAGTTTCCATCCAAGTACAGCACTAAAAACACTTATTGCTAAATCTGCCTTAAAAGACCATTTATTTCCATGTTGGTCTCGGATGGTAGTGCTGGTTGAGTGAGGCCATACTGTTCGCCGGTTAAACTTATATACATGGCCGTGGGAACTAGGGGTTCTGAGGGTGCTGCAGCAGCTTGAATTTTTTTTCTCTACGCTTTTAATTTTCCACATTTGATCATGAAATTATTTCGTTTTAATATATTGTTGACTTTTGGATCTGAGAGCTTTTTGGCCATTGGATCAGAGTGCTGCCCATCACTGATTCGCTGCCTATTGTAGCCTCTAAATTTGATAATGCTCAACACCATTGGTTCGAAAGGTTGTCAGTTCTTTGTAAAGCCTTTTTACCATGCCAACAAAGCTACCTGAATCTGAATTTGCCAGTCGCTGATTGCGATGCAGATTTTTTCAAACAGAAGGACACAACTCGACCCCAGACCGTCTCTGTTCATGGTATGTAGACACTCAATTATATATTTTAAAATTTCGTCCTGGTCACACTGATATTTTATCCGGATTACTTTCGTGGGGCTGATCACGCTGTAGTATCAGTAACAAAATGCGTTCTCTGTGTCCAGATTTGACTGCAATAGTAAAAACTGACACTTCAAATCAACATTTAAATGTCAAATTTTACTTAAATTAGTCTTTAATAATGTGTGAAAACGTATCCAAATTAATAACCTAATACAAATAATGTGCTTTATGTCTACGTTCTCTCTCTCTCTCTCTCTATATATATATATATATATATATGTCTATACATGGCTACAACATGGTATTGCAGATGATAAATGGTGCATAATTTAGAGGTTCATATTTAGTACAATCTCCAAAATAATAATTATATATATATATATATATA
>NW_015552537.1:343574-363652 GCF_001515605.1 Sinocyclocheilus anshuiensis
AACCCCAGATAAAATATGTTCACGTTGCTATGCTTACATATTTACAGTACATTTATTCATTTGGCAGATGATTTTATCAGAATGTTTAATAGTTTTATTGTAAAAGGGGAAAGCACAAACTTAATTTATCATAAAGGAACCAACATTAGCAGTACCGCAAACCAGAAAAAGTACACAACTAGAGAAGTTAAATTACAGAACAGAAGTGTATGTGTGTTTGTGTGTGTGTCTATATATATATATATATATATATATATATATATATATTGTATACAGTATATATATAGATATAGATATATGAAATTATATGTCTGTGTGTACGGTCTTCTGATCAGGTTTTGCTGGTTAAGAAGAACTTGAACCAGCATCCAACCAGCAATATTTATTTGAAGTAATTGCCACTGCATCTCTAGATACAAATGGAGTGTTGAAATATTGAAAGATAATCTTCCAAGTATCTGTGTCTCTATGCTTCTATCAGAAAGTGTTCAAAACTAGCACTTGATCCATATACTCTGACATCGGATGCATCTCGCTGTAATGCACATAGAGGCAGCGGCGTGTGAGTCATCAGCGTTTAGGGTTGTGAGCACTTCCAGTATATTACGTAATTCAGTCTGGTCCTCTGGGAGACCCTGCAGGACACGAGGCCAAATCCGACCCGGCACCCAGCGGAGTCGTGCGGCGTGGAGTGATGAGCCCAAATGCACACATTCTGCACGGATGCATGCGCCGCCGCAGCTTTCTGTGAATTGCATCAGCCAGGCAGTGTGGGCTATATTTACTGCTTAGGCTATTTGAAAGCTGGTGTTTTTTCTAACGAACATGCAGGAAGCTTTTAGGCAAGATATGTATGAGAAACGAGGCCGTATTGATCCTCGGAGGCTCGGTTTTGACATTTAGCAAAGTTCATTGGTGTCAAGACCAAAATGATGAATGTCTTCTATCCCAAGTCAAATAAACAGTAATTTCAAGTACACTGTCCAAACTAATGCTAAGGGATTTTCTGACTAATATAAAGATAAAGCACAAGAAGGAACACAAACCAGACTCGAACATGGCAGCTTTTCAGACTGAGCTTCTCCCTCCACCTGTTTCTGGGCCATTGGTCCTAATGACCCGAGCCTTTGAAGCGCCGTACAGGATTGACTTTCCTTTGTGACGCTGTTAATGAAAGCCAAGCACTTCAAAAGGCAAGCGTAAGTGTCACCTCGCTGAACCGCCATCGACACACAGCGCGTCTCGTCTCATTGTCTCATTGCACCAACAGTCTGGAAATATTCTTAGTGGCTGAACCCACCGCTTCCTGTTTGAAAGTGTTTGTTTTGAAAGTGTGTCACATTTCTTGAAGCTGTGAAAGGCGACTGATAAGTGTGTTCCAGTGCGAGTGTGGTGCGCTTCTAAAATAAGGACACGCTTTGTTTGTTTGCTTGTGCTTTAATCCAATGTAAATTCATGTTCCAGTTACACTCATTAGACACTTTCCAGGTTAAACATCACTTACGCTCAAAAAACAAACAAATACTATTGTATTTTGTATGTTTACACTGCAATAAATACGTTCTATTTATTAAACTCAAGTATAAATAATATTTTTTACATTAATACCCAAATAATAACTTAACACGGTAAATAAAATCCATGTATGTCTTATTTGTAAACTGATGTTCAGCTGTTCTTTTTAATAATCGGATCATCAGTCATCAAAGCTCAGTAAACACTGCAGACACTGAAATGGGTCTTTAATTTGACCAAACAGATTGCACACTTAAAAAACCCTCAAAGATTATTGTTTTCAGGTCATTTCAAGTTTGAATGTGACATGACAAAGTAATGCTAACAAGTGTGTGCGTTGTTGACTACTTTTAAATGAGTCTTCCCATTAACACCATTATTTGTTCATTCAGACTGATTCAGGCGGGATGTATTGCGTTAAGGCCAATCGTAGCACTATGGAGGCACTGCCTCCTCTCACATGACTTTACCCCATATATTCTCAGTGACGCCCCATCAAACCCAGCGCACGCTTTAGCAGGTCTGTTAAAACTCAATCAGCTCAGTGAGATGAGAGAGACATTGACTTCTGCTGTAACTGCTGGCGTCTCATCCAATGTTATTGAGTCCCTCTTTGTTTGTAACTTTGTAAGCGACCTCTGTATATTACTTTCAGCCCTTGGTATGAATATTGTGCTTTGATGTTGATGTTTATTTGGTTCTGTTCCTTATTATTATTATTATTATTAATTGGTTTCTCATCCAATTTTGGCTCATCGGTGGAAACATCCGTTGTATATTCTAACAAAACTCTTTAACTAAACTCCCCTGATGAACAGACCAGCGGTGCTCGAGATCTACCATCTTCAACCCAGGGTCTCTGTGGGACAAGCGGCTTCATCGGTCATGTTTTGCTGGTGAACAGTGTGACTGTGTGGGTAAACCAACAAAACCAACATCAAACCAATACTAAGCAGCAGCAGCCCACCTGGACCGGCATGAAGAGTCTGGTCTGTACAGGCTCTCACACACCAGTGCTCTACTTTATCAAAATATTTCAAAATGCATCCTCTGGAAGAGAGCCACACGCGGCCCACGCCGTTTCACTTCAGCAGCAGATCTCAACCGCAGCAGGCCCAGTAAACATTGTCACACTGAACGTGTCGCCCGCGTCTCGCTGCAGGTGTGCGACTGAGCACTGCAAACATCCGGCTTGAGGAGACCTTCGTGCCACACAGTCAGGCCTGCTTCTTCCTCAGGAAGAGGCTCGATTATCTGCGTCTGCGATCACATCAGCTGCTGATCTGAAGTCAGCTTCACGCTCTTTCAGATGGCTGTGGTGCGTCTGCAGAGGCTGGTCCTGGATCAGCGCTAGAATGCTTGACTCAGAGCGTGGGATGTGAGCAAACTGCCAGCAGATCACAAAAACACTTCTGCTTCTCTTGATCAGTCAACAAGAGCCGAGAAAACACCCTGAACCCCTCATGCCAGACGACTCCTCTCTGAAAACACAAACATTCACATTCAAATGCTAAAAAGATTATAGATTGCTGATACACAGCCAATATATGATATCACATAGTAAATAGCACATGCATAACAATATCTGCAAGCTATTTAACATAATATTTGATTAAGAAGTTAGACATAATTAATTTGAAAATGAATCAGTTTGAAAAAAAGTAAAAATGTGAACATGAAGAAAATAAATAAACTTTATTTTAAATACCAGCTTCTTTGTAATCCTATTATAGTAGTTTTCACAAATAAAAAAAAATGGTTAAAAACAGAAATAACTCCGTAATCTGGTAAATCTGTGCTCACTGGGAATAGAGACCAGGTAATTCTAATTTCACATACAGGACACCATAGAGCTGCATGACTGATTGCTAAACAAACACCCTTTGAGAAATGTATTCCTAAATGACAACAAGTATGATCACAGCGAACATTCAAATCTGTGTTCATGCTGTTGCTGACCAAGAAAGAGCAGTTCTCTAGATATGAAACAAGCTCACAAACAATCATTCGACCACACAGTATCATTATTTCTGTGTTACAAACATTCAAATAATCACAGAAGTACTGGGATAAAATGTTTTAGTTCGGCTGTAAACACTGATGTCTACAGTAGTGATCAAAATAGCACTCTAATAACACTAGCATTCTTTATTCTATTTCTATTCTATCTACTTGTTTTCTGTTTATTTATTGTTTAAATACATAAATAATCTTGCTACGTGTACTGCGTTAGACTAACCAAGACTTGTCACAGTAAGTCGCTTTGGATAAAAGCGTCTGTGAAATGATTAAATGTAAACGTAATGTAAATGTAAAATGGAGTAATGCAACTTTTACCCTTCAAATAAAGACTGTATTAATTATATTGTTATGCCAGTAGGTGGCAACAAGTGACTGATAGAAAATGTATTTGTCATTGAATCACTCTTTCAAGAGATTCTTTCAAAAACACAGATTCATCCAGCAATGAAGCAGGTGAAGTCTTTATGAATGAGTCATTGATTCAGTCATTCAAACCGATTTTTTAAATAATTCATTCAAATTATATATATATATATTCTTTTGACCTCAGAGCTTGTTTTTTTTTCTGTGATATTCATTTTCAACTTTTAGACCTTTTATTGAGAGGTGTGTGCCTTTCCAAATCATGCCCATTCATCTGAATTTGCCACAGGTCAACTCCACTCGAAGTGGAAGTAAACATTTATTTATTTAGTTACTTATTTACTGAGACAGAAATTAACATTTTGTCAGAACCTCTAGAAAATTGCATGCAATTTTGTTCAGTTCTATTCAGAATCATGGGGAAGTCGTGATCTCTATTAAAAAAAAAATAAACTATGAGAGTCAATGGGGACAGAAACTGTTTGGTTACCCACACTCTTCAAAATATTGTGTGTTCAACAGAAGATAGAAACTCATAGAGGTTTAGAAAAACATGAGTGTGAGTAAATGATGACAGAATTTTCATTTTTGGAACTTTTTGAACTATTACTTTTAATGGCAAAAAAAGAAAAGAGTTTGATAAGTAAAAAAGCCAAATGACCTGAGACAAATGCAGGGAGTATGCTGATGCTTACAGCAGGTCAAAGGTCAAGGGTTCCTTTACACAATCCATTCATGATGTGCTGAAAAATGTTTGTGTCCATGAACAACAGTGAGTCAGTATCCGCTGAATATCATGAAGTTCTGTACGCTAATTCATCAGACACCGTAAACCGGATTACAATGAGCTTCAACACAGAAAGAATAAATCACACACATGTGACTGTTTTACAAGCCCAACAAACAACAGCTCATTGAGACGCTCTATCATCTCCGGCGTCTCATTGTGTTGATGAACACACACAGATGGACAAACACACCCTGATCTGTTCATAAATGAGAGCAGCGCCGCTCACTGATGCAGGAGGAGCGTCTCATGCTGTTCCACTTCCTGTCCTGGCACGACTCGGATGTGGGCCATGAGCTCACACACACACACACACACACACACACGCTCTCACACTCACACACACACACACACAACATCGAAAGACAGGCGGAGAGAAACGGCTTTGTTCATGCTCATGTAATCAATGAACAGACCATCAGCTGCATTCAGACTCACACACAGTGACTAGACTGATGTTTCAGCACAGCTGGAACGGGAAACAGATTCTGTTCAGTCTCTGATGATAATGCCATGCTATTTACATGGTAGATCTGTTTTGTGTTTGGTGATTTGTGTACATGATCATGTGGTGCGAGGTGACAGAAGTAGATCAGTCGCTGGCGGTGTTCTCACACACACACACACACACACACACACACACACACACGGTGTCTGTCTCCCTCCGGCAGACTCCTGTTGACAAGCACTTCCCAAGCATAAGTAAAACAGCCGGATAATGAGAACAGGCTGAACAAACACACACACTCACATGAGGGGAAGTCCAGCTCATAAACTGCTGTTAGTCAGCCGGCTCCTGCACACAGACCTCGCTCGACTCTTATAAGATGATCAAGAATCTCATTATTCTGCGGCCAATCTGCAGCAGCGAGGTCTGACAGAGATGTGAACGTGGAGCCGAACGTTGCTCACGATGTGACAGTTCGTCCTCATGATGTCATATTATGACATCACTCTTCAAGATTCAGGTTTCATATAGAACAAGCTGGACAGCGAGGTATAACAGCTTCTGATGCGACGGTCAGCAGTGCATCAGGTTCCTCTACTGTTATCTACAGACAGCAGTGAATTTGCCTCATGTTTTGAGAATGAGAGCTGACAGTCAGGAATGAGACTGACTATGATCTCAATCATCTCTGAGGAACAATCATCGGGTTCAGTCTGACTCTGGACAGTCGGACTTGTAACCCGAAGGTCACAGGTTCGAGTCTCAGGTCCGGCAGGGATTGTAGGTGGGGGGAGTGAATGACCAGCACTCTCTTCCACCCTCAATACCACGACTGTCCGAGTATCGGACAACATATGTGGCTACACATCAAATCACTCACTCACTAAACTTAATAAAGTTCAAATATATTTTCCATTCTTCATGTAGCAAGTATACTAATATCAATGTACTAGTAGTGTACTTGTATGTACTTTTTCAGTACTTTACTATTTCAAAACTTCATGGTACTAAACTGATCCACTTTTTAGTATACACATATAAATGCTTTTAAGTGTACATGACTATTTTACATCTAAATTTTAGCTAAAATTAAGTTACTTTTTTTTATATTTGTGCAATAAAATTTACTTTAAGATTCACTTTTCATTCATGAAGATGTGCCAGAAATGTGTCTCCTGGTGGAAAACAAAGACTTTTAAGATGAAAATGACATGAAATTACCATTATAACCAGTAGGTGGCAGCAGAGGATCACTCGTTAACTGCCATTTCCACTCCCTAGTTTTTTTTTTCACATCTTGCTTTTGGATTTATTATGAAATGACTATTATAACAAATTTTAGTACTTTTACTGTACTTAAGTGTGAAGTATAGTAAGTGCAGGAAGTCCTGTCTGACTCATTCATTGATAAGAACTGACTCAAACTCTGATTCGTTTTTTAATCAGGCATCACTACTTTTGATTCTAAATATTACTGGAAACTGCTGAAAAGACCGGAAATATTGCTGAGATACTGTCAGGGAAATGTAATATTGTACGTATGACACAAGGCAGGGCCACGCTATGAAAACACAATATATGTGTCATGTTAAAACTAGAACTAGACCTAACCCACACCTCCAGCCCACATAAGAGAGACCAGAGATCTGAAGAGACGAGACTATAATCAGGAGTGGAGATGTGAACGCAAACTCTGACCTCACAAAAAACATTAGTCAAGCTGAACAATCATGTGAAGAGGAAGAAAACAAGGACACTTACTGAGCAAATCATCCTGTTCCTCTGGTCACCGCTGCAGCAGATACGATCTGAAAGAAGAAATATTGAGACACATTAGAAATGTCATAAAGTCTGAGAAATGACACAACACTACCAACTGCTAAACTACAGAGGAAAAATGCAAATGAGGCAACTAGCAGCTTTAGGAGCAAGTGCTTTTACTCTGTTCAGTGTTTGTCATTCATCCGTCTGCTGTGAGATGTCTGCAAAATATTACAGTCCAACAGAAAGCAAAACATCTGAAACAGCGAAACTGAAATATAGAACTTTAGAAGCAGCTCGTGCCTCTTCAGAAGACTTGGAATAAACCACTGCATTCATATGGATTACATTAACAATGCCTTTCTGAAGTTTTGGATGCATGAAATGGATGGACAAAAATGCTGAGAGAATATTAAAAATATCTTCATTTTGAATGTGAATAAAAGTCACACAAGTTTGGAGCAACATGAGGGAGAGTAAATGATGACGGAACGATTGTTTTAAGATCCTGATTGGTCGAATGCCTTGTGTTTCCTCCAGATGAATCAGAGGAAGACAGCAAGTACATTAGCCAGACAACAAGTACACTAGCCAGACAGCAAGTACACTAGCCAGACAGCAAGTACACTAGCAAGACAACAAGTACATTAGCCAGACAACAAGTACACTAGCCAGACAGCAAGTACACTAGCAAGACAAGTACACTAGCCAGACAGCAAGTACACTAGCCAGACAGCAAGTACACTAGCCAGACAACAAGTACACTAGCCAGACAGCAAGTACACTAGCAAGAACGCAAGTCCACTAGCAAGACAGCAAGTACACTAGCCAGACAACAAGTACTCTAGCCAGGGCAATTCAAAGCAGCGTTTTGGGAAGCCCATGTTCAGATTCCCATGAGCCTCTGCTGGTGGGAAACGATGCAATAAACCGAATCCCAGCAGAACACGCCAACCTCAGAGAGACTCACATCTGTCTCAAAGCCTCGGCAATGCTGGGTTAGCATTAGCCTGGAGCCCGCTAAGAGTGCTAATGAAACAAAGATCTGCTTTTAGCCTGTACTGTGGCTGCTGTGTTTCTGAATTGGAGGGTGTGTTTCGCTCTAACTCTCAACAGCAGTGGAACCAGCTCAGATTAGCGGTGAGAAAGTTCTGCCGCAGAAAAAAACTGAAACCAGCTGTAGGGTAATTAAGCTAAATGGAAGATTGCAAATGACTGCAAAACAATATTTCAGCTTGTGCGCTGAAAACTCCCTCTTCAGCAACAGCAGTAAACAAGGGGCCATCAGAGGGTTTGGACTTCTTCAAGTGATGTTAACGGCCTGAAAAACTGACTGAACGTCCGTTACGTGCAGTTTCTCCTGCTGAAATGAGAGAGTGCGGCATTCATTAGCATTACTGAACAAACCTTATAGCTTTATGCTGATTAATCACAGGAATAAAACAGTACTTTACAGTGTAAATGTCACCAGTGTATAAGGTTCATTTCAGACGGCCATTATTTGGACTTTGGACAATGCACTAGTCTAGTAGGACCCTATGAAATTATATTTTTATATATTATATACTTTATATTATACAGTACTTGTAAAAAGTTTGGAAACATTATGATTTTAAAATGTTTTTAATGAAGTCTTCTGCTCAGCAAGGCTGCATTTATTTGATCAAAAATACGTTAAAAACTGTGAAATATTATTATAATGTAAAACAGCTGTTTTCTATGTGAATATCTGTTAAACTGTAATGTATTTCTGTGATGCGCAGCTGTATTTTCAGCATCATTACTCCAGTCTTCAGTGTCACATGATCTTCAGAAATCATTCTAATATGCTGATTTGCTGCTCATTCTGTGTTAATGGTTAAATTTAATTGGAATAATCAAAAACCATGTCTAATTAATTTTAAAATAATGAAACTTGGACAATTTAAATCAATTTATTAAAAGTTTAACGAAAATTACATTTTTAGGGCCATATGAAATGTTTAATTTTATGCAAAAATCTATTTTATGTTATCCTTGATTACTGGACTATAGTTATATCGAATCTGAGTATTTATAATTAATTGAAATCACAAAACAATTAAACAACATTTTATTAAAAGTTTAACACAAAATACATTTTAGGGCCTTATGAAATCTGTTTTATGTTATCCCAAATGTAGTTTTATTTTTCTCAAATTCTGTATTTTGATTTTGGAATCTGTTTTATTGGTTTAATTAAATTTTAATGATCAAAAAGCATGTCTAATTAATTTAATTTTTATTATATTTTTACAATAATAGGGCCTATGATGTTTTTATTTTATTTTTTTTATTTATTTTTTCAGAAAACTGTGGTAATCAAATCAAGGCATAAAACAACAACAATTTAATTAATCTTTTAAAAAGTAATCAAACTAAAATATATATTTTTTTTTTTCACACAGAGACACATGCACGTTTTCCGCATTGTAACCATATGGCTTACACTAGTCAGCGCTCACAAACGCTCAGTGAAGATGTTAAAGCGCTGTAGTTTTCACGTTGCGTGAGCTCCAGCGGCTCGATCCTCGATCCTGGCATCAGCCGTGACTCCTGACTCGAGCTGTGACAGAAAGTCAAACACGGGGAATGTCAATATTTCCAATAGCAGAGACAAAGACATCATGACTGTTTGTTCTTGGTTTCGTTTCCCAGGCCTCCCTGCAGTCGAGCAGATATACGTCATCATCCACACACATTAATTCCCTCTCTCTCACAGACTGCAGTGACTCACTGTAACACGAGAGCAGAGTCTCACCGATTACTCTGAGAAACTAAAGGAAATGCTCGGGAGGTTATAGCGAGCGTGTTTTCAAACTCAGCATGGCTTTGACTGTAAGGTGACTGTGACATCAGAGCGATGGAATGCTTCACATGTGAATCCGCTCTCACATCCATCGCTCTGACTGTTAGAGACACAGAGCATCAGTCGTCTTTAATGATGAACATTCATACAACAGTAATAATGAACACCCCCGACCGAAGGAGGAAAGGGTCACAGACTCTCACAGCGATGCATTAGCAGGATATCGGAGCCACGCTGGAGTGCAGGAAGTTCATCACAGCACATCCTGTCATGAGCAGCGAGTCAGTGTCTTGCAAAGCTCAAACACGATGCAGGAGTGCTTCTAGCCTTTACTGGAGCACAGGCCGCTGTCATCAAAAACACTGTCTCCATATTTTGATGTTCATTTTTTGATACAGTTTCAAATACAAATGGAAATGAATGTTCTTTACCTGCAGCAAAGAGTTGTTCACAAGCTGAATGCATATTAAAGAGCTGCTTTCAATAGAAGACATAGGCAAGTTTTGATTTATACAATGGATTGCAGGTATGCTCTGCAGTGAATGGGTGCCGTCAGAATGAGAGTCCAAACAGCTGATAAAAACATCACAATAATTCACAAGTAATCCACAGCACTCCAGTCCATCAGTTAACATCTGGAGAAGACAAAAGCTGAAGCAAATCCATCATTAAGATGCTTTTAACTTAAATACGAGTCTATAATCCATAATAACTCTTCCTCCAGTGAGTCAGTGTTCTGGTGTGAATCAGGAGAGAAATCTGCACAGATCAAGCAGCGTTTAAACAGCTCTAAACACATGTGTGGCTGGATTTTGATGTGAGAGACAACAGGAGATGTGCTTTTTCACTGGAGGAAGAGTTATTTATCAGCTGTTTGGACTCTCATTCTGACGGCACCCATTCACTGCAGAGCATCCATTGCTGAGACACTGATGCAATGCTACATTTCTACAAACCTGATGAAGAAACAAACTCATCCTGATCTTGGGTGAGCACATTTTCATTTTTGGGTCAACTATTCCTTTTAGTACAATGGTAAGAAAATAAAGCTTAAAATATTCTTAAGAAATGTTTTTGGGGATACAAAATATTCGTAATTTTTTTCTTAAGTAACAAAATAATCATTTTATTTCTAAGAACATTTAATGAATCTAGCCATAATTAAGAAGGCGGCAATGACACAGTAACGTTTAAGCGGGTTTGACACTGATTTAGAGCGTTCATCTTTACTGGGCGGCAGACAGAACCGCTGCAGTCACACTGGCTCGGCTGCAGACACACACACGCTGACAGATCCAACGTCCCAGATGTTTGCAAGTTGTCTGTTCAATCAGTACAGAAATAAAAGAGAACATTGGAGTGTGGGACAGGACAGACAGAAAAGCTGGTGAAAACTCATAATGGATCAACAAGAAGTCAAGCTCATGGTTTGTATCTCTCTACCTCTTCCTTCCTCACTGGCGGTTACAGTGGCCTGGTTTCCACCTCTGACCACAGACCGGCCCGGGTTCCTGTTTACTTCTCCTGACATGAAAGACTGTAGCTAGCAGCCCAGACACACACACACACACACACACACACACACACACACAGAGTTCACACTCCAACTGCCTGCAAGCTGAAGCCTTTGCTAAACAACGGTGTCGTTTGATTCAGGGGCCCGTTCTTCATACGTCACTTATTACATCCGAGATGATATGATCGCGCTAATCAGGAGCTGGCTAATTCGGTTCTTCGAACGCAGCTGTTGTTGATGATTGTGGCTGGATTGAGTTATCTGAGATAATTGCGTGTTCATGGGTTGGTTTAAAAGGGGCTATGTATCGATACTCGAAACCACGATCAGCAATGATTGGCTGCGGCAAGACAGCAACGTAATGACATCATATAATTAAAAAAGACACCTGACGAAAAACTTGACAAATATTTGGACTTTTATAAGGAAACAGTCCTAACCCTAACAGTCACAAAAAGTGCACGACGAAGGAAAATGTTCAGACTCAGGGTTTAAATGTAGAATTCCCAGGAGAACTAGTAAAACACAACCAAACGTAAGTGCAAACCAAGACAGACAGAGACCAGAAGTAACTAAGGGTACATAAACACTGGGACTAATGAGATAAATAATGAACACGGGTGGAAACGAATGAACTAATCAACACAGGGAAACTAGGTCACAGAGAGCAGAACTAAAACCAATGAAAACACAGAACAGACTAGACATGTTACTATATATATATATATATATATATTCTGAAAGCATACCAAGAGCAACAGTGACATTCCCAAGCTCTTATGGTGCAATTTTCTGACTGCAACTCTCGGATTGGTGGAATTGTTCTGAACAGCATCATGGGTAATGTACTTTATCCTCACAAATTTAGCTGTTAAACATTAATATTTAAAAATAAGTTGAAATAATGCTGCCTGGAACAGAAGCATATTTTATCTTTTGACATCCTTATAGCTCACAGTAAGTCTGTCTTTAAAGGTTTATAAGTGAACGTTAATTATAAATTTCTCTATGGAGAAAGTTTTTATTTCCGGAACCCGACTGTTACACTTAGCAGTGTTTTCTAAGGCAAGAATATTATTGCTCCCGTTTATCCTAGCAACTGCATAGCAACACACTAAAACCCCTCAGAACGCCTCAGTAACAGCCTGTCTTTATGGAGGAGAGTTTTGCATGTCCAAAAACATTTCATTCAGCTCCACTTTTAACTCACACATTCAAATTCAGTGTGCAGTGTTAAAACACTGATCAGTGCTGTGGTGTCACAGGACAGCTGTGTGTCTGAGTGATGTGATGCTGAAGGAATGTGACCTCTGGGCCAGATCTGCCCGTATAAAGGGCTGACGAGTGGACCGGAGAAGAAAGCCCCGTGTTTGGGGCCCCTGCGGTCCGTCCCCCGCTCTTCACCATCACTGTGCTGGTCTAGTCTGCTGGTTAACACCTCCTCCAGCCGCACAGACTCCCTCTTTCTCTCCTCGGCCCCTGCAGCTGCAGCTTCTTTTATGTGATCACCGCGGAGACACACTGACACTGCATGAGTCCCTATTGTCCCGCAGCCGAGAGGAACGCTACTGTGCTTAGACAAGTGCTGCTAGAGTGAGTGTGGATGAAAACAGACAGCAGAGACCACACTGGAGCACTGATGACAGACGAGCAGGTGCACACACACACACACACACACTCTCTCACACACACACTGACACACACACACACAAACTCTCTCACACACACACTGACACACACACACAAACACACGCACACACTCTCACACACACACACACACACACACACACACACACACACACACACACACTCTCTCACACACACACACACTCACACACACACACACACACACACACACACACACAGTGTGTGAGTTAAACAGGCAGATAAACCGGCAGAGTAACTGAAGGTATCAGCGGTTTTCATCAGCACTGAAGTAACTGATGTGATTTCCACTATTTTAAATGTACATTGTTGAAATACTGTATGTAGACCATCAAATGTTCTTCTCTTTTCATACATTAAATCCTAACAGGAAGCACAGACTCTATCAGTTAAAGCTCTCACTTCAGACTAAAATACTGCTGTTTGTTTCTCAGTTCAGGCCTCTTGAACAGTCACTACTCAGACGTTTGATTATCAGCATTAAAGATGAGGACAGGCATTTCCCCTCATTTAAATAGCTGTGCACATAATGAATAGTGCGTTTGATGAATCATGCACTTACATGTTTAATGAAGCATTTCACGTCAAGAACACTTTAAATCCCTCACATGAGATCCAGTCGTATCAGTAGCTCAATAAAAGCTGCTTATTTCACGGTGAAGAAGCAGCTCACCTCACAATAACCAACATGACCAGTTCAGTATTACTCACTCAATAACATACAACTCACAGAATAAATCAATCTACACTGTGAATCTTGATGGTATACCTGAAAGCTTGTGTGATTCAGCACCCACACCACTTGGTGGTCTCATGCTTGATGTGAACAGGCCTAACATGTGAGTCAGCTATGAAGCAGCTCAGCTGTTTCTCATAATGACAAATATGATGAATTCTGCCAATACAGCACAGCTCCAGACACCAAACAGCCCTCGACTGCATTTCCCAGAGTTCAGCGTGGTTTCATCTGTCACACTGGTGCCTCAACTCCTCAGATTGCGCTGTAATGTGGTCTTTGTGCTCTCATTAGCACACAGTGGCTGCAGTGTTCACAGCGGTCTGAGGAAGAGGAGGAGAGGGATCTGTGAAGGGCGTATTTCTGAAAGACAGGTTTTGTCTGCCATACGCAGCGCTGCTGAAACCGGACACTCACGCCCGGCAGAGAGATTACAGCCCGCACGAGAAACCCCGTCATTGCACGAAATGTCACACAGTACAGACTGAACCGTTAAATATGGAGACGGAAACACACCGAACACAGCAGCAGACCACGTCCACTCTCACCCGAGAGAGAAGCGCTGATTATGAATATACGTCAAACTCACATGAGAATGTCTGAGCAGATTCAGTCATGTTTCAGTGTGCAGACTGAACTGCCCATTTAATGCATAACACTGGAGGCATGATTTGGAATAGAATAGATTTATTTAGAATAGAATATATATATATATATATATATATTTTTTTTATTATTCCAACTGTAAATAGTTGTAAATGTGATCCATCCAATCAGAGAATTTAGAGAGCTTGTATAATTAAGTTTTTAACGTTTAATGTAATATAATTAATTCACAAATCACAAGTTTGTCATTTAAAATTGTTCATGTCAAATGTAAATAAATGATTTGTGTTTAGTGCATCAGAGCAGTGGTGTGACTTTAACATAATAAAAACACGTCCCATTCACACATTCAGCGTTTAGTGTTCTTTCTGTTCATCTATGGCCTTAACAAGCTAATGAAAACATTCACATGCTATTCAGAAAAGTGAATGTTTCGAACAAAAATCTACTGAGCTCAGCTCTGAGGATATGAAAGAGGTGCAGTGAATCCAGTGACATGTTAAAGCTGTAAATTGGGACGTCTTCCATGAGCGTCTAATTGCACGCCTGCTGTTGTCGAGGAACAGGAAGGTGACAGCAGGTGAAAGCCAGGCGTGTTTTTAGGGGTCTGGAATTTAAATGTGCCCTACTCACACACATACTCACACTCACGCTCACGCGCACACTCACACTCACACTCACACTCACACTCACACACACACACTCACACACACACACAGTGAGCGTGGCAATCAGGCGTCTCTCTACATGAGCGCGTAGTCCCTGTCTGTCCCTGTCAATCGCTGTCAGAGTGTCAGGTAGTTATTGTGCCAGGAGCGCTACGCCTGATTATTTATTTTAAAAACTCATCCGTTCCTCAACCCATCAAGGTCATTGTTTCACCAAACCAGTTCAAGCGCTCAGGTGCGTGGATGAGAGGCGTGTTAATAGAGCTCTGAGTGAAGACGTCTCCACTGCCTCATCACACGCCGTCTTGTTTGTAACACTAATACAAAGTATTTGAACTACAATCAGTCTCTCCTGACTATCTCCAGCTTCTTCAGCTCGCTGGCGACTATAAAAAGCAAAGTATTTCCACTCCGTCTCAAGGAAACATTCACCATTCGTGCCAGCTCTTTCTTCAGAATAACTGAAAGCGGAAAGTGCATATGGAATAGTGCAATAATAATAAACATTTATATTGCTCATTTATATGGAAAAATCTATACGCTGCTTCCTACGATCACATGGCAATAGAACTATATAACGTGGACACGCTCTGCTCTCGCTGGAAATGGAAGTGTGTTTTCATCAGTTGGCCATAACATTAAAAGCGAGTAATAGTGGAGATTGTTGCAAACAGAAAAACCTTTTGTATTTATGTCTATGCAGCTAAAACAATGCATGCACTTTTGATTCAAGCTGGTGACTCTGCAGATGGATGCAGAGACGTGGCTTCTACCAAGAAGCACTGAAATCATGTCAGTCCCTAATTCAACTCAAAATCTATCTTCGACTCCTTTAGATCAATCCGGCTCAATCCAATCCTCCACTCAATAACGCTTCAGTCACGGCATGTTCTGGGAATCTCCGTACCTCACATCTCTGTCAAATGAAGAAGTCAATCAATCCAACAAAGGCTTTTTCACCAGTTCGTGAACCAAGCATCAAAAGCATCTGCAGCAGATCCCACTGAACACTAAAACTGGATTCACACGTTCATTCTACACCCTTAAAAATAAAGGTATTCTATGCAGTGATTTCTTAGAAGAACCATTTCTGGTTCCCAAAATAACTTTTCAGTGAACAGTTCTTAAAAGAACCATGTTTTTCTTAGTGTGAAGAATCTATAAAGAACCTTTAGTGCAATGGAAAGGTTCAATGGATGTTAAAGGTTCTTCATGGAACCATCAATGCCAATAACCTTTATTTATGATTTATTTAAGCATGTATTGACATTAGTGGATTCATTTCTGTCAGTAAATAAGTCAGCTCTGCAGTGCAATAAGATTGGAGGGGCTGCAGGACTGCAGAGGAAGGCAGAAGCCCACCGCAGCGCTGAGAGGGGAACCACTCCCCGTCTCCAAATAAAAATTAATCCCCCAAAAAACAGGCTCATCAGTATTCTGCTCACACAGCCTCCAAACGTACAGGAGGAGAGCCCTGACTGACTGTACCAGTGCTCCCAAACCCCAAAATCAGCCTGCTCTTTCTTCCTCTAACTTCATTGCTCACTATTTGTGTTTAGAAATTACTTCTTCTTTTAGACGGCTTTAAAGAAGAGCCGATCCTCAGGAATAAATTATGTGGACATTATCATAACACAAAAAAAAAGATCCAATCCAGGATAAATTGCTTCATGCTTTCAGGCAGGCACCTCAAATTGCCCATCTGACTTGTTTTTTCCCTTCTCTCTATGGACGTGAATATATTACTTCTGTCTTACACCTACATTTAAATAGGGGGAAGTGAAGCAACATGGCTGTGCGCTGCTGATACTGTACATGTCAAGCAAACACGCTTCGTACACATGAGAATTACTGCCTTTCTTTATGTACATAGCACTGGATTGTGGCGCTTGAACACTTGAGGGAGCTGGGGGAGGTTAATTGTGATTGGATGACAGTTGCTTTCTTTCCTTCTTTCATGAATATGCAGGGACAATTTGATTTTGAAATTAGTTATATACAAATCAAAATAACAATTTCTGCATCACTGCTGAAACCAAAGCTTAATTCTCCTCGCGTCTGATTGGTCACATCACCCACAAAAGACTTTGTCCACAGTCCCGGGCAAATGAAAAGCTGAACATCATTAATCGAGCCACAGTTTCAATAGGTCGCTCTCCATTTTCTAATGCTTTACTTCAGGAAACAGGACTGAGACGTTTGGCGTAGGACAGTCTGACAGGAAAATGTGTCACAAACACAAAAGAACAGACAGTGTGTCAAAACGTGCATATACTTCTAATGCATGCAATTCAAGACATAAAATTACTTTTAGAGGCGTTTGATCAAGAAAGCATCACTTAATACTGTTCATACTTAGTGTGTGTCGTCCTGCAGTGTGTTTGTGCGCCACACATGAATGATCTGCCAGTTTCACCCACTGGACCATAAAAACAAGTACATCCCACAGATGCACATTAACCAATATTTGACTAATATTTAAATCTGTCAATTGCTTTAAACACTCAGTTGTGTGTTTGAGTCAATGCAGCACTGATATATGCGCTAGACAACACTATACTGTAAATACAATACAGCTAGACTAAAATCCAAAGGTTCACTCATCTCAATTTTTTTTTTTTGTATTATTATTATTATTATTATTATTATTATATTGGTCAGCACTAAAACTCGCTCTATGGTAAAGCACTAAGGCATTATAGACCAAACAGTATGACTCTGTAAAGCCACTTTGAAATTATGCATATTCTGAAAAGTCCTTTACAAATACATTTGACTCTGACATCGAATGACGACCAGGATCGGAAACACCATAGAAACTACAAAGCCATTCAGATCAGCTGCTTTAACTGCAGCCGCCGACTCTGATGAGATCAGACGCAGACACTCCCTGTTCTGGAAGAGAGATGGAGGGAGTTTCGGCTCGATGGGTGGAGAACACAACCACAGCCTCTCCTACTGCCTGCTTTATTTATTGTGCGCCTTTTCAGATCTACACTGGTTTGGATTGGAAGTAAAACCACAGATGCAACAGAGATAAACAACAAGTGACATAACTGAGTCCAAGAGCACCAGCCTGCTCTCTTATTCAAATACCAGATTCTTTCTCTCTGTGTGATGAATTATTTACATCGCTCATGTGTGACACATCATCTACACAACCGTCTCTTACATCACCCTTAACTCCTTTACCATCATATTTCAGCAATCCCACAATTCCCGGCTGTCAAAGTGCTGATGTAGGAGTAAGTGCGTGTCCGCATGCATACGGCTAATGATTCCTCCTCAGGAGAAAGAGCGATGAGCGCCGCAGATCAAACGCTAAGAAAGAGGGAGAGAAATGTAAACAGAAATGTGCTGTTAGTGCCACTTTGGCATCATTGTGTCCCGTTCGAATGCTTAGCCAAGAATAACAATCCATAATTCATGAGCTGCCGTCTAGTGCACAGACACAAGTCAACGAAGCATTTATTATTCATCGGCACACACCTCACGTGATGAGCACTCCGACAAATGGCTTTCAGGCAAAAACCTGCTTTTTCTGTAAATTGTTTATTTTAGTTTTAGTTTTGTTATTGCTTTTTTAATTCCCTGTTGTTTTTTGTAATTTTTAATAAATGAAAAGGGAATTAAATTATCAACTGGCAGCAATTAGCTGCGATTACCTAGCATTAGAATAAATATAGAGCAGATGATCATTAGAAAAATGGCCTTTAAAAATTTCATTTCAAATTCACCCACTAAAGACCTATTAAATCAGACTTGCATATTAACATCCACGATTCGCAGCGTATGTCATGAAATGCACGAAACACTGTTTTGTGTGAGCGGCAGAGGTCAGAGGTCACAGGAACATCTCTGCAGCTGTTTATGAAACTGCACAATCACTCGGCCAGACCTCTGCCATGTTAACGTGCTGTGAGAACGGCCTGATTTGATCAGTTTTGTTGTGCGGAGCATCCTGGGGCACATGTTTCCGCAGCTTTAATCACATTTGAACCCAAACGACATCAGATGTAGCTGTTTATTTCTCCAGCGCTCCTGATGATATGCGTGTGTCGGTGACCTACTTTTGCTCGAGCTGATTCAGCAAGAGGCGGCGGTGCAGGATTCTATTGTGCTTCAGTGTCTGTGTGTGCATGTGTGTTTAGATGCATATACTGGTTGAGAGTGTGTTAGTAATATCAGGACGCTGATAAAAACAGTTCAGGACACTGTAAACCAACAGTTAACAGGAAACAGTGTTCAGAGCCCTTTGTAACAAGTGGAGCAGGCCATTTTATTTCAGCTCAATGTTGATTACAAAAACGGGGTTTTTTGGGTTAGGGTTAGGGTGTTTTTCTTTGTAAAGTCACTGATTGAATTGTTCACAGTAAGACCAGGAACATGCATTAGAACAGTAAATGGAGTTTGATGTCAAGCTCTGAACATCTGCAAATGCGTTGCTGACTGGGTTTTTAGTGCTGAGGTGAAGAAACACATGAGAAAGCCGGTTCCCAGAGGAGCGGTTGCATTTCCTCAGATGAAGTGCAGCCTGTAACGTGGTCACTCAGGGACGCTGCGGTCTGCACACGCTCAGTCAATGTGTCTGCTAATGCCGGGTGAGGTGTCCCTATATGACACCCTATGTAGATGTAACTGATTATGTTGCGTTATGTCAATGGTTCCCAAACTTTTTGCAGCGTGCACCCCTTTCTAGTGTTTGACACATGTCAAGCACCCCCACCACCGTACTCCGGTTAAACACCACATTTTTAACTGCAATACATGTATTCACTGTATACAGGGCTTGACATTAACTCTTTTGCTCACCAGCCACTGTGGCTAGTGGTTTTCCAAAATTACTAGCCACTCAGCATTTTCACAGGCCACAATTTTGTTGCTGGAAAATTACATTTTATATGACTAAAGTTACTGCATATTAAAATGTATTTTAATTGATTTCCAGGTCTTTTTCTTTTGCCTATAAAAATGGCATTTCCCCCTAACCTTATTAAATGCATGTCATCTTTCATATCAAATTCTTACATTTTATTAATAATTTCACTTAATATAATAAGACTCTATAGGGCTGTTACCAATCAAATGAAATCAGTATTAACAAAACCCATTTTTCCACTGCTGGAGAAACAGAAGCAGCTGAAGTGGCATTTAGATGCATTTA
>NW_015552537.1:363692-373771 GCF_001515605.1 Sinocyclocheilus anshuiensis
CTTTTAAATTTGAAAGTAACCCGCCAGCAGGTGGCAGCAAGTTGACTGTCTTAATGAGTGAGTCATTGAGGCATTCAAATGATTCTTTCAGACGGCTGATTCATTCAAGAATGAAGCAAGCGCCTGTCTTTATGAATGGACCAGTGAATCATTGACTCAAATTATTAATTCACAAACGTGAATCATTCCGTAACGAAACACCGCTGTGTGTTGCTCAGAGATGCGCGACAGTTCTGCTGCTAAGTTTGTTTGGAACTATTTTTGTTAAACAAATCGAGCAAAAACAGTCACATTGACATTATTGTACTAAAATGTATGCCCTAAGTCACTTAATATTAACTACTCGTTTGAAATCTTGTTTAAAATCAATGTTGAATTTACAATCGTACTGATTTTCGGGGAAAACTGCACTCTCTTAGTCGTGTCATCTTAATTCATTAGGCTAGGCTATACCTATGTAATAAATATAAAAACTAAATTTTTTTACTGCAGTATGTTTCTTCTGTGTGCAGTTGTGTTCATTTGTTTCAATTTCTCCATGAGATTGTCTCACGTGAGTCTCAACTGCCGCGACCTTGTTACTATTGATTATCCATTATGAATTGCCGTTTACACCAAGTGTAATAAAATAAATTACAACAGCATAAATAATGCTGTGAGCTTGGTGTTTTACACCAGGTTTTTTTATTTAAAAATATGAAAAGTTGGAAAAAAAAAAGAGTTACTTTTAAATTTGAAAGTAACCCGCCAGCAGGTGGCAGCAAGTTGACTGTCTTAATGAGTGAGTCATTGAGGCATTCAAACGATTAGTTCAGATGGCTGATTCATTCAAGAATGAAGCAAGCGCCTGTCTTTATGAATGGACCACTGAATCAAAAAATGCACACAGATCATCAAAAGCATTCTCTCGCGCACCCCTGCTGGTCGGTCTGTGCACCCCAGTTTGGGAACCGCTGTGTTATGTTCCAGTAATTGTGTCATTGAGGCTGATGAGATCTAAAAAGCACAGCATTGCACTTTTGGTCACATGCCTGTAGCTGCGGCTGTTAAACTAAAACTACAACTCGGTGGAGCTCACGCACAGTCTCTGTTCTCTTATATCTGGTGTTATTTGATAAACAACATAGTGAATACAAAAATCTGAACGGCTGTTTGAAACATGAAAATACTCTTTGACTTACTTTCTTTTCCGTGACAAGCAGGTTAGAAATGTGCAGCACTGCTTTGCGTACCATAGTAAACTGTATTTCTGCTTTTCTATAAATGCCACCTACTGTCAGAGAGTGAAATTGAATTTTCATTCTGCTGAATTTTCATTTTTACATTTTTACACATTGTTCTGAACAGACAATTTTCTGAAATTCTGAATTTTTTTGCTGAACATTCATCTTAGTTTGATGAAGTGTTTGATACAGTTTTC
The DNA here is from genome assembly GCF_001515605.1 of Sinocyclocheilus anshuiensis. Classification (NCBI taxonomy): domain Eukaryota; kingdom Metazoa; phylum Chordata; class Actinopteri; order Cypriniformes; family Cyprinidae; genus Sinocyclocheilus; species Sinocyclocheilus anshuiensis. The sequence continues at coordinate 365,113 of NW_015552537.1, forward strand.
TTAGCAATCAGTAAAGTATTAATATACTGATCTACACCTTTTTTGGGGTCTCTCAAATCTGAAACAAAACATGAGGGTTAAACCAGCTCTAAAGATGTGTTTATCCTAAAATATGCCAGTGACAGAAGCATTACGTTCTACATCACTTTCGTGAAGTGTCTGAGAATATGAAGGTCTGCTTGTGAAGATACGACAGCAAAACATCAGAACGGGTCTGAAAAAGATTCATGCATCCATTAGAGCAAAGACACAAGTCACAACTCGAACTCACTAGCATTACAAACACACACACGCACACTCTATCTCTTTCTGTCTGTCTCTGTGTGTGTGGCCTCGTCTGATTCACCATCTCATGTTTTCTGAGCATGAGCGAATCAGAGTTTGTCCAGACAAGAGTCATACTTCATCAGGCTATTTCCAGTCCTTTCAGCAAGGCATCTATGATTATGATCAAATTAAAAGCACATTACATAGAGCACAGTAACTGCACAGACTTCATTCATGTTAGACTGAGATTATGAACTAGTGTTCCAGAAATCACACTCTGCACACCTATAATCACAGCATGCATGTCGAGACGTGAGCGGAGCAAGCTGTCACGGCTGATGAAAGAGCCAGGCCGAGTGACAAACGCTAACTGAATGACGACAGCTCAACCGCTAGCACACTTAGCCCCGCTCCGGATTCAATTAGTGAGATACAGGCCCTCTATAGAACGGTAAACACCGTCCGCCGTGTCCTTTCCGCTGGCTACGGTAATGGATTATCCACCTCTTGACCCCCTCAGCTGCAAACCGTTTGGTCCCTGAAGAGAGAGGTCAGAGGTCGTCACCTAGGCCCGGGCCATTGTCGATCCCAATGCTATTATGCTAAATATCCGATCGTTTAACTCTTCGGCCGAATCTCCCCTGTGGTCACCCTGCAGGAGCGCTTCTTTAACGGCGATAGCGTTGTTATCCTGAGAGCGGTCATGCAAACAATCGCAGTGCGGAGACACGGTCTCTGAGGGAATGGATAACATGAATCAGAGTGACCAAAAGATGCACGGCCCTGGCCCTGCCGGAATCGGGCCATTACATATATAATGTGTGTGCTCTGTAATAATAAGAGTGTCATCTAGAACACAAACGGGTCAGAATCTGCATGTCAGGGCTTGAGGAAGCAGGAGTGTGTTTACCCATAGGACATGAATCCTGAGTCATCAGCGGTAAACAGGTTCACAGTTTTGAAAGCAGGTCAAACAGACGCAGAGAGAGAAAGAGAGATAGGTTGTTTTTCACGTGTCCTCAGAGTGAACCATGAAATAAATAGCTCTAGACCTCAACAATGGAGACGTGACGTAAAGCGCTCGGACTGACCTTCTTACTGTACGAACACAACTACTCTGTGTATTGCTCTTCAAAGGTGAAGCCAGTAATCACAGGAATTAATCATGTTGTATAATCATGAGTCAGTTCAAAAGAGAGTTGAGAGATACTGTATCTTCTCAATCTTCAGCTACTCATAATAGGCACTGGAGACTGTGCTATATTGGAAAAATAGTCACTTGCACAGGCTGAAGGGGTGCATAATATAGCAGAGCCTATGGTACATTATTGACTAAATATGTAAGATGGAATCAGGTGGATCTGCTGACTCTGTTATGCTGGCTGATTTGGGTCCACTTGTCCCATTTGAGGGAAGGATCACTGCAAACCTTTATCCTGTGATGAAACATTTCTCTCCTGATCCATAGGGCACGAAGGTCAACGGTTGATGAGGATGAAAATGCTGTAAATCACGAAATGCTCTTACAGTGACCAGGTCTCAACCCAACTGAACACCCTAGGAGATTTTGGAGTGTGTTACACAGACCTTTTCACTATTATCGTCGAAACACCAAATGAGGGAATATCTTTTGGAAGAATGGTGGTCCATCCCTAAAGAAGAGCTCCACACTGAGACTCTAAACTAAACTGTTCTGGTAGCATATGGTGGCCCAACACCTTACTAAGACAGTTTACGCTGGGTTTTCCTTTCATTTCTGTATTCTCTGTTTTTAAAAAAATCAACAGTTATGACACAATAAAGCGATGTTCACAATCACAGTGATTTGTAGCATAGATGCATCCAGAAGTCATTTATTTTCAGATGGCATTAATAACAGAGATCGCTAGTAATGCAACAATATTTAGTAGAGTTTGACCTAAGTCAAATACACAAATAACTGGACAGGGGTGCACTGTCCAGCAGACTTTAACTTCAGCCCCAAATAAACACACTTATCCAACTAATCAAGGTCCTCGAGATCACTAGAATCCTCCAGGCAGGTGTGTTGGAGCTAAACTCTGCAGGACAGTGCCCTCCGGGAGCAGGATTGGAAATCCCTGCAAATAATATTGGATCAGAAACAATCAGGGGGCAATCAGAAATGCTGCCTAGTTCCTGTAAGAGATGGCCTCACTAAGGTCCTGTATGGTATATCCCACTCGATATGGAAGTCAACCCATATGTTTTATTCGTTCCAGGCCATGTGATTCGTAGTGCCGGTTCTGACCAACAGCAAAGCAACTTTAGATTTAAACACTTTCATTACAAACACACCATAACACCTTTAACCCAACACATTTCACATCTCTGAATGGTTCTTTGCCATCTGTTCTTCTCACTGAAGTTTGCGGGGCATGCTGGGAAGAGAATGCTATACTAGTTTAAAATAAGACAGGGTGTCATTCTTGCACAAAAATAAGACCAAGACAGAAACAGCCAAACACAAATAGCAATGTCTGCATCACAGGGTTTGTTCATGTTTCCTCTTCTACAGATTATCACCTCTCCTCTCTACTCCTTCTCTCTTTTCTGTTGTACTTTTCTGCACTTTCACTTCTGCTGTAGCTTCTGTACAGCTCTGGAAACTCAAGTGTTGCTGTTTTTGAGTGACAAACTGCTTGCGATGTTCCTCATTTGTAAGGCATTTGGGATAAAAGCATCTGCCGAATCACTAAATATGCATGTCAGTGTCTTCTCGTGAACTCATTCACACTTTCTCATATCTGCCTACCCTCAGAATCACAAGACAACACCCAGAAATCTGTAGCTCTAAACCAGGCCTTTAAAACACCCATCTGAGCTATTAAAACTCCAGAGTTACAAAACTTTCCCAAGACTCGAGTCCAACCCAAGCCTCTAGAAGTGTCTAGCCCTGAGCTGTAGGCAGAGGAAGTTTCCACAGCAAGGTCAGACACCGAAGAGGGTTATTAGACGACAATTAGGCCCTGGCAAAACAGTAGGGAGGGGCGTTTGACTCTATGGGCCTGCGAGTAATATGGGCCTGTTCACTGATGTTATCACACAGAGCTCTGGGAGGGTTTGGACAGTCCCTCAAGGCATTTGCTGCTGTTTTAATCATGCTCTCACTGGCTTTCTTAAGTCTATCTAAAATGTCCAGCTCTCTTTGAAGTCCTCATGAAACCTCAGAAGAACAATCGAGGGGAAAGACTCGAGGAGTAGCAGGTTTGCTCTCCATGTAATTCTCCTAAAATTGGAGGTCTTGCCTGCTTTTCATGTTTTTGCTTTTTACAACATTATTTGCAGAATCATTAGTCTGACCCACTCAAGGTTTTAATGTGATAATGTAATGTAACATGAACACAGACAAGGTCAAAGGTAAAAGCAGTGAAACCTCCAGGCACAAGTTAAGGTGAACTGTCTAGATCATGTGACCTTCACAGACAGAACAAAAAGGCGCTGGAGTGAGTCCAGACTAGACAATCTCAACCTGGAGTCTCCTGAGATGCATAGAGTTGTGGAAGATTTCCATCCACAACTGTATATTACTTATGGTATATTTTTATAGATGTGAGCAGACACAGTCCCTCCTGCTTAAAAATACTGTGTGAAATATAGAATACAACAGTATGTTGACCTGACCGCAGAGCTAACCTCAATATAAAGATGCATGTTTTCCAAAGCTCAACTACCTATAGATACAGTTTTTGCTGCTAGTTAGATCCAAAAGTCTAAGCTTCCGGCACCTAAAAATGTTGCCTTGGAGCCAAGCCAAAGAAAAAAAAAGAAAAGAGACACATGTTTTCAGTCACTGGGTTCACAGACCAGCTCTGAAACACAGGAACGGAAATATAGGACCACACAAATGCAAAAGACATCGCAGACCAACAAAGGAGCGGATTTCACCATGAAGACATGCCTGAACATGCCCCGGATCTGTGAGAGTCTTGAGCTCGCTGCTTCGCTGAAAAGACTGAGCTTTCCTTGACCTTGGGTTTGCATTCAGCAATAATTAGACTCTCGAATCCAATCCGCAGTAAATGTTCCGCCCGAATTACATCAGCATTCCAGCGAGCAAATGGCAAAGCAGCCATTTAAGCCAGTTTCATGATAAACGACGAGGACTGTTTTGTGGGCTGGCTGTGATTTTACCTCAGCGACTGCCGTGCAACATTTCTCTAAGCTTGCCATTTCCACCATTCAGTGTTTGTGTTTGTTCCCGGTACAGTTCCTCCGAGCTGCCAGATCAGCCCTCCAGAGGGTCCCACGGCAGACAAATTGGCTTTTATTGCGGCTGTTGACTACGGAATGCACCTCACAAGAGCTGCGGAGCTTTAGATCCAAGCCATAGTGAAGTCTGAACAAGCACAGCAGTTACAAAACGCCACGGTGGCTCGAGAACGAGGATGAAAAAGTGAGAAACCACAAAAGCATACCATCGTCTCTACCACCTTATTAACATTTTGCATCTGTCTTCCCCCAACGCTCTCCTCCGATCGGGGCAACAAAAGTCTCAATTTGATGTCAATTTAACCTCATTGCTGTCTAGGAGCAACAACGGAGCAGTGCTATCCACGTATACTCCTACCGTCAAAGAAACACATTTCTAAACTAATTTCTGGAGAATCATCTGGGACAAAGTGGACATTACAACAAAACATAACTGAGAACTCCATTAAGTTTCCTGTGATATAAACATGCTTCTTCTGAACAATGTTCTGCAGCACCCCTTCACTCCCCTCACAGTAATTACACCCGTCCAGACAAAAAGACTAATGACAAAATTGTGTCAATTGTATTTTTTTGACTTCCACAGTTCCTTTATTATTGTATACAAGGTCTAAATGAGTTGCCTGAAGCTCGGTTTATATTAGTTTTCTGTATCTCAGCATGAAAAATATTACTTTATTGTGAGCTTTAATAAACCCCTTTCGGTGGAGAACATCTACAACAAAACATCAATTTGTTTCAAGTTAATCTAATCAAAATTAGCTTCAAATGTTTGGCCCCCATAATTTGAGCATACAGCATGAGTTCAGCAGTTACATAACATGCCGACTAAGCAAAAACACATATTTACAGTTTATCAAGAGCCTGTCACACAGATGGGTGGCAGAAGCGGTGTGAAGTTAGTTCTCTCCCCAGCAGTAAGAGCAGGGTATGAAAGCTTGGAGTGGAAAGTCCCTCCGAGCCCAGCCCATAAAACGGCCTATAATCTGTGAGGTGTCAGGCCTGGCACTGCAGCGAGGTTCATACGGGGCCTCCTCACACCGCCTGACCTCACTGTGTGCGTGCATGTGTGTGTGTGTTTACTGTGTGAGGGAAGCAGATCTGAGGAGTGTATACACAGTTTACTTTGTGTTTGGGTTTCCAGGGAATTACAAGTCAGTAATGGCTTCTTATGAGGTCAGATTACTGCCTCGCATTTGGACCCAGTTTGGACTGGACTGACTTGTGTCGAGTTTGATCTGAAAAAGATTATTCCCTATTTTTATTTTTTGTGGAAACAAGCAACATCTGCTTGAAATCCATGCATGTTCGACATGACATTGAACAAGGATCCTTAAAACAAACATGCACATCTGGGGTCCTTCCTGCTTTCAAGAACAACAGAGGAAATCTGGACAGATAAAACATGAATTATGAACACTAATATATGATAAACTGCCACATCCTGGAGCAGAAACACAGCCTCCCTTCTGTTTGTTTTCAGAACCATCCCTCGCTTCACTCCTCTCACAGAGCGTCTCTTGCTTTTTTGTCTTATTCTTTCTTCAGCCCATATCATTTTCGTACTGATGTTTATTGAGCCATGACCGCAACACAAAAACTGTGGTAGAGGGATGGAGGGATGAGGACGGGAGAGAACACAGTTCAGAGACAGGAGGGAATTACTGACGGCATGAATCTGGAGAGTCTTGGGCTTCACCACAGGAGCTCAGCCTGCAATTTCATCCATGGCCAAACCAGAAGAAGTCCAACCCAGTCTGGTCCTGTGTAGCCGAAGGATCACAGCACCTACATCTGTCTCCAGCCTCAGACGGCCTGCTGTCTGATCACGCGGACTGCAATCACCAGCACCAATCTGACTGGCTCTCTATACGCAATTTCCAGGATTCAGAAACGATGATAAAAGAACAAGCAATTCTAAGAAAAACTAATCTCTGAACTTACCAGAGTTTACAAGGGCAGTTGCAACAAATCTTTAAAATTTTGTCAGATTGTCAATCCGAGTGTAGCGTCTGGACCAATCAAACACACAATATATATTTTGTTAGCTATATTTAACAAATACTCTGTAACACCCCTCAGAGGGTCGTAAAACCCTCCAGCAATTGTCACCTCCCGCTTGGAATTTCCGTCTTTCTCGTTGGACAAGCCCCTCTTGAGACGTGTGAATCTTCCGAGACCTTAAAAAGGCCTCACACCAGGGACCCGCCCAGAGTCGGTGGTTCTGTTGAGACTAAGCTGATTTAAGGCTGGAACAGACTACTTGACTTTTGCCCAGATTTACAGTCAAGCTGATGCTAGTTGTCGAAAGTCCGAGCCAGTCTGTGGATCTGAGCTTACCGATTTCATAGAAAATTGTGTAGTTTATGACCATCACAGACTCTGATTTTTTAGCTTCAGATTCTGAATCCATCCGGACGGAGGAGATCAAACATGTTTGGTACTTTAGGAACACAACTTTAGAGCACATATTGTTAAATGAGCAGCTGAAGCTGTTTTATTGCTGCTCAGGCCTCCTGGAAACAAAGCGTGAGCTTACATGAAGGTGCTTCCACCCTTATGCAAAAAAAAATATATTTCCTTATATATGAATAATTAATATATTAAACAATGTAATGGTATATTGAACATATACAGGATAATATATTGTGTTAATATATTACAATATATTGAATAATACATAAGGAATTGCCGTTTTAATATATTTAAAAATATGTGGCAATATATTTAATCATATATTATAATATATGTAATTTTATAGTCAGTAATACACTTCATATCATATAGATGTGCTTGTGATAAGATATGGTACTGCATGTGTATAAATATATTGAACACATATTTACTCATGCGGTGTATACACACATATATTGACATATATAATATATTTCTTATATTGTATAATTATTTACATTATACGTTTCATATTTTCATATATAGCTAGTTAACAGCAGCACAAGAACACCTGCACGTACTGAAGTATTCAGCAAAGAGTCAGCGTGCTGAAGACTTGCACAGCCATTACTTTTAAAATAAAGTACTATATAGTAATATATGGTGTTTGGCCAGTCGTCATCCTAACCACAAACTCAGACATACCAGAAACACTTTTAAATTCAACAAAATAATAGAACATTATAACATAACTAACTATCTCCCCCTATATTAATATAGAACAAAACACACAAAATAACTCTTAATTTTAAGATTTACTCTCCTTTAACAGTCAGAAGCAAAGCATGCTGGGAACTAGAAATCTGCTGTAATTCATTCTGTGAATGTGTGTATATATATGTGTGTACATACATTCACATTTACATGGAACATGTATGTGCAATATATACGCACAATAAAGGATAAAACTTAATGAATATTACATGTAATGCTATTTTTGTCTTCATTTCTAAATATTTTTATATGTATTGATATATAGTCATACATGATCAATGCATATATTGCAATATATTGAAAAATATAAGCACCAGTTTCCCATATATGGAAATGCATTATGTAATATTTCACATTAAATTTTGCAGTATATTCCCATATATTTTTGTTCTGTAAGGGCAGTGCCGTTCTACTACTGTGGAATGAGCTATTTTAGATAAACACCACCCTAAATTGGACAAACTCTACAGTTCAGAGGTCGGTTTAGACTGGACCGGATACTCTCCTGCTCTCCTGCTGGTTTTACCATGAGTACACTAGTCAAGCTGGTCTTACAGCATTAATACTCAGCATAAACATCCTTTTCCAGTACTGCAGGCCATCACTGCCAATCTTAAACTAGTTCCATCGTGGTTTTTAAACATACTGGCCTAGGCTGTTTTTATTTTCAGTAGGTTTGACATGGTCCTGTTGAAGACTTGAGGAATCGCACCCTGTCATCACATGTTCTAGCTAAAGAAGAAGCCATGTGAAGCACATCTCTCCCCGACACACACTGACATCCTTCCTGATTGGATTGGGATTGGCGTACAGTGTTTCCCGTCTCTACTTAGTGAAGTTAATGTTTTAGAACTGCTCCACACCGGGCAGTGTTGCATTACCAGTCATATATATCCAGACGAATGTACCGCAGTGACTTTGACTATCAGCAGCGCTCGACTGGACTGGAGCCAGACATCCCCCCCCCCACACCCCCGCCGGCTCTGGCCCAACA
>NW_015552537.1:374211-384411 GCF_001515605.1 Sinocyclocheilus anshuiensis
ACCGCTGCTGCTGCTGAAACAGAGTTCATTAGAGTCCCTAAACAAGCCTCTCGCTTAGAAACACAGTCACCCTGCAGCATGAAAAAAACACTGGAGACACAACAAGTCGCCATGTCTGAGACATCTGAAAGGCGTAAGGTGGCGAGACACAAAGCTAAAGGAAAGAAAGGAGGAGTTTACAAGGCCATGCTTGTTTTCCAGCCCATTACACAGAACACACGCTGAACTCTTGGGGAAAAGGAGGCGTGACAGACAGGAAGTGAGGTACAGGAGTTCTGCCAAACAAGGCCGGCCTGAATATGACACCTGAACGCAGGCCATTTAAAAACCTGTCTCCACTTAATATGCATCAGTCTGCAGTGCTCATGAAAAATAGGTTAGGTGTGTGAGAGAAAGAGAGAGGCCTGTAGGCATACGGACAGAATCAGAGAACGAAATAATAAACAATGAGCAGGAAATGAAAGGAGCTAATGGCTAAAGTCTTTAATTACAGTCCTCTGGTGGGACGCTCAGCAGACTCTAGAAGGTTCTTCAGCTTGTCTTTTCACTGCAGCTCCTCTGACAGGCCGTTCCACCGCAGGAGGGACCATATGCGAGCAAACAGCCCATCAGCCAGGACCTCAAAACCAATAATGAACACCAGAGAGGACGGCGGCCAGAGGGAGGAGCTCTGCTCGACTCAATATCACACACTTTCTGCTTCATTAACACAACACGCTTTCATCTTTCAGGACCATTTTAATCGTACAGCCTGAGCAGTCCTGTATCCTCTCTCGTCATTGTCCTGAAACGCAACAGGCGGATGATTCTCAATTTGAGAAATTGTTGCATTCAGATGTGTGCCAGAACGTGATTCATAATAGAGATCTACTACAGAAATCTTCCATTCATCACACTGGTAGTTGCTCGGCTGGTGACTTTGATGATGATGTCATTCCGTTTTTGCAGCCAATCAGCTGAGCTGTAAACATCATGTGACTGATCACTCATTTTAGAGCTTCTTGTATCAGACAGAGAAAAGCCTAATGCTGTGTGCAAACCAAACGCGAAGCGAATATTCTCATCATGTTATCGCTCTAGATTATTCGCGGGATGCTTTTCGTGTCACTCGTGCCAATAATGCTCTTCTCCATTTTCTGATACAACTGGACGTGTCAAACTGGACATGTGAATAAGCTCTTCACTGATTGGCTTGCACGACAATGCGTAATGTTTTTTTTTCGCGTCTTTGCATTTACTTTGTATGTAATCTACTCGCGCGAATAATTTAATTAGCTTTTGGTGTGCACACACCATTAGTCTACTTCACACTGTTTAAAGTTTAAAAAAAAACAGGCACCAGTGAAACATCGACTGACATGATGAAGCATTATACTGTATGTCAGATATGTCATGAACATTTAAGCTGTGAATGGCCGTCAGTGGAGAAACATGCGTTTTGTGGTTCAGACATTTAGAGTAACTTACAAATGATGCTCAGAATCTGTGCTTTCTGTTGATATAAAATAATTTCAGATTAGACGCTTTAACATTTCAAAACATTGATCTGTTTGAGTTTTCAGTGAAATCAAGCTACAAGTGGCTTACTAACTGGGATTCACGAAAGTATCTGAACAAAAACAGGAGACGCAGTGGGGAGGTGTGGGCATGTTTTGACAAATATAATCACTCAATCAAGCTGCAAATGTGAGAGGAATAAACCATTGAAGCTTACATGTGTAAGAGAAGCACATACAGGTAGAAAACTGCTGCGAGACACACAGAGGATGCTGCTCTCTGTTTCTCTGCTGTTTCTGTGTCATTGAGCGCTGCATGTAATTGCCTTTGATCGGCTCCATCACACCAAACGTCCTCCTGCTAGTTTCACTCGTCTCCTACACTGAGCTCCTGATGTAATTCAGCCCACTCACTTATGAGCCTTTTCACACAGGATTTCACTATTTAGCCGTAACATGCCGTTTGTTTCAGCAGTGCAAAAAGAACATACACTGTAAAACATATTTTTTTTTTAGATCAATTTATTTTGGTGTACATCACCAAACAGCACTGCAAAAATAATTTTCTGAATACTCCCCAAAAACAGATAGCCCCACCCCAAACTCACACCATTGCTTGAGATAATGGTATTTTAACATCAAAACAATGTTATATGAGACCTGTGTGCGTGTGTGTGTGTGTGTGTGTGTGTGTGTGTGTGTGTGTGTGTGTGCGAGATCACAGGGCATCTGCTGCTCATTTCAGAAACTCTATCAGAAAATGACTCATGTCTCACGTATAAGGGCCGAAGGCTGGAGAAACAGACACCGGCGGCCCGGATCGTTTCCCCTGCAGAGCAGACCGGCTCCAGACACGCCTCTGAGTGGCCCATGCAGGAGCAGGGGGCCGATTCAGGCTCATTGCTGGGGCCGGGATGGGACGGCTTCCAAACCACTCCATTAAACCGGACACCGAGAGCCAGAGCCCAACACAACATCTGTCAGGCAAGCCCAGCCAAATCAGTTGTGCTCCTGTTACAGCCGTGACCAAACTCACTGCTGTCACCTGATGCGCAGATAGAGTTTCTTCCATCTGGCAAGCAGGAATTAAGATTTCAATCCATCGTTCTGTAATACCTCAGTGCAGTTCTTCACACTGGAACTCCTCACCAGTGATCAGCAGGCTGATTAATGATACTGGGTTATGCTGACATGATCTGCATCGAATCACACCAAGTGTCTCCTACCAACAGCTATCAACGAATCAAAAACTATTTTATTTTATTTTATTTTTTTAGTAACTGAGTAAATATTGTAGGTATGCATGATTAATATGAATAAAAAAAGAAATCACAATATGGCTTAGTATGATTATCAAATCTCAAGGCTGTAATTTAATGTAATAAATATATATGCTGTGTGTTTCAGAGTAAAGCATGGTACTGTGTTCATTTACACGAGCAGCTCGTGATAGAGTGTAGTGTTCTCAGCGTCTCACAGAAACCCATCTCAACATCTTCTGAGTCACTTTAAGATGCATTTATGAATGTAATATGTGCCAACCATCTTCCCAAACTTATAATGAGAAGTGCTTATCAACAAAACAGAAGCTTTCAGGGCCCCTGCAATTTTGCATAAAAATAAAGTTTAGTTTAAACTGTTTGAAAATTGAGACATTTTTAATGTAAAATATATTATTATTATTTTCCTAAACAATATATTTTTAAAGTGAAGTATTACAATATTATAGTGCTATTCTTACAATTATTGCTATTTTATTTGTAGTATTTTTTTATATTCATTTTATTTTATTGATAATCACTACATTTTGGCCAAATTATGAGCAAGCAAACCTGTGATTTGTTCTTTTAAATCACTTTTTGAAGCATAATCACAATTTTTGTTTAAAAAAAAAACCAGATTGCTCAGATGCTATCAGACACATTTCATCAGTGTGCACTCTGTGAAACTACAGGAGAGCGAGACAGTGGGTAATGAGAAAGACATCAGAACTACACCACTGCAGACTCTGCTGCTGTGTTCATGAGTTACTGTGAGAACAGCAGGACGCAGAATGAACCTGGATCAGTTGTGTGAAGGACACAGCAGTAAGTCTTTACATGTGCACAGGGTGACTGGTTTTGTTTTATTATGCATGTTATGGGTGGCCAAAAGATTCAATAAACAATCACAGAAGGAGCCGGTCATGCAGAGTGCTGCAGGACACTCTAACAAACGTGAACTAAACAAACTAGTCCTTTATGAAGACTTCAAAGGGTGGTAGTGCTGCTCAAACTGCGGGAACAGCGGCTAAAATGTGCCGTTAGATTTAAAGGGACTCTAAAATGAGCAGATGATTCACAGCCGTACGGTTGAGATGAAGATAAATGGCCTCTTCCAGCTCGGCTAATTAAGAGCCGGGTCTACAGGAGGGAGACGTTCACGTCTGATCTAAATGTCAGCCGGGACCCAGAGGAGACTCTTTAACTTCATCACACAGGGCTCAGGTGACCGGTGCCAGGTATCCATGTACCGCTACTGTACGATCGCTCCACAATCACAGGGTGTCGCATTCAGAGACGCAGGCTAGCGGAATTAAACACCCGCTCATTTTAATGAAGCTCTCCGAGAGAACAAAGGTCATGTCTGTGCTCCACTTCCTCTGGCTCTGGGTTTCTCCTCTCCCTCCCTATGTCTCTTACTTATTGAAAAAGTGGCTTGATGCTTTATCAAATGAGGCATGCTGGAATCTGAGGGCTTCATTAGACTAATGCAGTGTATGTGTGGACTCAGAGCAGCTCTCAGGGGCCACACACAGGACAGAAGGTCCCTGACCGTCTCATCTCAGCTCTTCTTTTGAACTAAAACAATGAATGAAACAATGAGTGTAGACTTACTCTGACCTTCAGGACATGAAGCTTCTCTGGTTCACTGGACACTAATCTGTAAAATGAGTCATTCAGCTGATATCATGGGTATGATATCATGATCTGAATAGGGACATTATTTTATTATTTTATTTTATTTTATTATTTTATTTTATTTTATTTTATTTATTTATTTATTTTTATTCCCAAAATTCAATTTTATTATTTCCCAAATTACTTTTTTTTTTTCAGTTTCAATTTTTCTGTATTTATTTATTCATTCATTCAGGATTTCATTTTAATGGTTAAATTAAATTTTAACTATCAAAAAGTTAAACAGCATTTTAACAACAATTTATTAGAAGTTTAACTAACATTATATTTTTAGGGGCCTATAATATTTGTTGATTTTATTTCTGGATTCTGTATTAATGCTTTAATTAAATGTTAATAATCAAGTCATTATTAAAATGTAACAATTTATTAATTTATACAAGTTAATACCAATAATACAGACGTCATCAGAGGTACAGTAGCAAAAACCGGCTGATTAGGGTAAGAGAAGCTGAAAAATGCTCTGCATCTCAACGGTTTCTTCCAGCAACAGCGTTCACTGAAGAGCCCAATAATCTCACGTGTCAAAACATCTGAGATCTCATGAAACCAAACCTTTTCTCATCAAATGATCTGAGCTGCTCTTACTGGATGACAACTAGTGACTCGTTTGGGTCTGTTTTATTTCTCCTCAGGAATTTTAGGTGAAACATCCCCGACAAAATTGAGAAACGTATGAGCATTACAGATTTCAGCCTAAACCAACTTCTCTCCAAAACCTCACCAAAGCTCAATGAATAAATCAGTAAGTAAACAGAAGAATAAATAAGTGCAGAAATAAATCCATGGCCTGATTTACATGGATCGCACTAAACACTTTCATGTTAAAGCTAGTAATAAATAGCCTGGGTTCACTTGTGCTTCACTCTTGTCGTCACGGAATATCCTTCATTCCATCCCATTTCAAGGCCCATTTATGATTCAGACAGCAGATCTGACAGAAAAATGAATTCTGTCCTCAGACGTGGACCATTACCTCAGCAGAGCCTCGTGTGTCACGTATGAAATATGAGCGCTGTTTGTGATTGACTTCATTACTGACTGAGCAGCTTTACGAAGTGGAGCTCAATCTGCCTCATCAGCATCAGTGATCTGTGTTCAGCCGCGGCATCCGTGTGATTCACAGCATCCCGAGAGACGTGACTCGCGCACGTTTACAGCATTCTCTGAGACGCCGAGCTCGTCTCTCTGTGCAGCGGGTCAGACTTACTGAATTCAGATCAAAGCGCTGAAACTGCCTCACAGGAAGGCCTCACATGAAAAGAATGCGCTGCATGATCATGCAATACGAGAGACTCTGTGTTCGACTTCGTTATGCTCTGACGGTGTTTGAACAGACAGACCATGACGGAGGAAGAAAAAGAGCTTTACGCTGATCCACATCTCTCACATCACTCCCTGTGAGAATCTGAGATTTGAGCACTCAGTTAATCACACTAGTCCTCAACATTAAACTACACTTTTTCTTAAAGGCTTCCTAAAGAAGAGCGAAAGACAAGTGTTGTTCACTATGGAAGCTTGTTTCCGCTACAGAATAACAAAATTAAACACACACACACACACAAACACACACACCTCAAAGACACAGATCAGCAATAAACCATAATTTACTCGCCCTCATGTCCTCAAACCTCTATTTATGACTGTGCTCCTCTAAAATATCTTCTTCTGTCTTCCACTGGAGAAACAAAGTCATGCAGGGAGCGTAAATGAGGACAGAATGATGGTTTATGGGTGAACTATCGCTGTAAATGCAACTTCAAACCAGCATACACATGCACACAGACTGTAAAAATGATTCTTCAATGTTGTAAATAAAACAAAGGAGAACGTAAAATGTATGACAAGATAAAAATGTCATGTTTAATTCAATGTGTAACTGTTTCTTTGTCATTTTTTATGTTTACCAGCAATTTCTGAGTGAAAATTGAAAAAAGGGCAATCCGAAACCACTTTTTTTTTTTTTAGTGCAGCTTGTAGAAAACATTTGCTTTAGATTATATGATACATGAATCAATGTGTCGGAAAACTCAAAAATCACTCTTCTCAGGATCCATTACTGAACTAATGAGGTAGATTGGTGTGATCCTGAAGGTTTCTACTCCTTGACCTTTCACACTGAGAGCGTAAAGCCCAGATCTGGATCATCACACACATTTAGAGCAACACGTTCACCAAACCATATTGAGAAGTCACAGAACAAGAGCGAGACGCGCTAAGTCTGTGAAATCTCCTCAGTGAGCAGCGATGTGTTTCTTCATTGAGAGAATCAGCAGATCTCTGCAGTAAAGCTGCTTTCTGCCATCGCCACCTCTTCAATTACTCTCCCAAACTCCTGCAGCACTTTAATAGATACCTGTGGCTTAAATTCCAATCACTACAGGGAGTCCTGATGGAGAGAGTATAACCTCACCCTACACACACACACTTACACACACACACACACACACACACATTGCTAGTAAACATAAAAAATGACAAAGAAACAGTTACACATTGAACTAAACATGACATTTTTATCTTGTAATACATTTACATATCCCTTTAACAGTCATGTAAGAGTTGATTGTGACTCAAAGATCATTATATTCGAGGTGTGTGTGATCGACACAACAGGCATCACAACTATACTATAAACATCTAACTATAACAATAACTCTAACTCTAAAGTTTTAATAATCCCTCTGTGAGAATAGAGAGTCCACACCACAACTATAACGATAATGACATAGAGGAACGATATAGCTGGAATCACTTTCAGAATAGTACCTTTTTTTCCAGCCAATCAGAATCCATCCTGCTTTAAAGAGCTTGAGCATTTAAAGAGGCATACATAAATTAATTAATTAATTAATTATTAAGTTCTTTAATTACAATTTTAAATTCTGTTCAATTTATTCAAAAATAACATTTTGAAGATTTGTCAGATTCAATGTTTATTTTTTATAACAGAGTTTTTTTAACCACATTTTTGATACAAAGTAATCGTGGTTTTCTTGAATATGCAGCTTTTGATATGTCAGTGACCAAATCACCGGCTGGACGCTTTAGATATCAGACTGGAAAGTGAGATAAGCTAATTATGTGTAACGCAAAGAAAGAAGCACAGGCCTCCTGTAGCTGCATGCAAATTAAGGCATTGTTGAAAGCAAAATAAATCAGAATCATCTGGACTGAATTAAAATGACAATGTTCTCACAAACCCTGCACATGCTTCATTGCCTCACAGAACACATGCATGCTTTTTCCACGGCTCTGAGCTCTTGTATGGTATATAAATCTATACGTTCACAGAGGCGGCCTACAGTACAGCACCACTCGAGGTAATCGCTCATTACCACAGAAAGACAGACAGAAGCAGGAGAGGTGGTCTGTTTCCGCTGGCAGGCCTCTATAATCGCAGTTCTGTTGTGATATGAATCGTGTCTAGTGTGCCAAAAACCCACCGGCTACACCCAGTAGTTTCATAACCCGAGCACTAAGCTCTCATAACATCAGAACCGGCACTCAGGCCAGCGCTGGACAGTCTCACAGCTAAATCATCTGGAAAGCTGGAAAAGACTGCAGACTTTACACTGGCTCTGCAGTAAGTCGGTCCGGGCCGCAGGGGTTCACTGATGGGGACGCGTTGAGCCAGACGACCCTGAGACACAGACACGGACTCACGGAAACATCCGGCCTCTCGCAGGAAAAATGCATATCTGCAATAAATCAGCAGGATCTTATCAGAGCCGTGCTGATGATCTGGGCCGCTTACACACACAATTATATCCATCAAACACTTTCAGCTCGGCACACGGCAGCATTTATGACAGATGAAGTAGTAAATGCATTTCTTCTGAAGTGTCCCGTTGATTTGAACACTATTTCTTTTAACTTTCATGCCATTCTGTGATATGGAATCAAAGCAGATCATCTTTCAGATTTATTTCATCTGGCCCACAGAAAGTGAACGAATCAATAGCTGAAGAAGGTGACGGAGGTGATGGAGCGGCTGGGAAAGGCTAAATCATTTGAAAACATGAATCAATGCATCAGGGCAGATAGTGAGAAGCAGGACACATGTTTAACCTATATGAGGACCGAGCAGTCCCATTGTCAGACCAGTCGGTCCTGTCTGCGCTGAGGTTAACTCATCTGAAGGCCACATCACACACACACACAGTGATGCCACATCACTAATGTCAGCTGAAATGATGATATTGCTATGATGTACAGTCATTGACCACAGATGATGATGATGATGCAAACCATTTTATTTGACCAATATTCTTGCGTGCCTCTCTGATGACAGTCATGCCATTCATATTCTCCTTGCCTGACCTGTATAGAAAAGGGACGCATTTGCTTCGAGACAGAATTACACTGACATAAATATTTGAAGAACATTTCAACAGAGAAGGTAAATCTCTGACCACCCAGTAGGTGTCTAGAGCAGCGCTGCTTTATTCATTCACTCAGGGAAAAAGCTTCAAAATATGTCCTCTCAGCATGATTTCATAACTTACAGCCACACCGCAAGCGGTCTGAAGTGAAGCACTCGTGAGTGTAGAGTCACTGTCGGCGGCTCCTCAGATCTGCTCTCTGTCCCGGAGCAGCCGCACATCTCTGGGGAGCAGCTCTGTAAACACAGCCTTTATTCACAGTCAAAAATCCCCATCGCTCTGACCTCCACCGATTTACACAAACATCAAACGCATGTGTGAGCCAGCAGCATGACATGTGCCCTCAATCGACTTGTGACTGGTGAAAAAAAGAGCAACTTGATTAACATTCCTTATTAAATCAAGACTAAACATTCCCTGAATGCTTTCGTGTTCCCTTCGACCGGAAACCTACCGGACGGCTGTTTTTATTTGAGGGTGAGAGTGGTGTGTGTGTGTGTGTGTGAGTGTGTAGCCAGAACCCAAGAACAACAGCGGTGCTCTTTTACTCTCCAAACCCTCTCACAGACTGACCGATCGGCCACCCAGGAGGCGGCGCTGGAACTGCCAGCCGTGTTTATAAGCCAGGGTTGGATTATGAGCCATGTGCGTGCGGTGGGGTCTGTTCAGCTGTGTCTCATTAACATTTGCCTCTCCATGAGAAGGCAGAGCTCCATCATGACAAGAGTTTATTATTACTAGTGCCTGAGGATAGTCAAGCTCAGGTGTGTCCTTCATAAACACGTTCACATTCTCACTCAACGGCATTTTGATATACAAAACAAGGACTGTCCATTTAGCATGCTAATTTAGTGTGATAAATTATTTAAAAATAAATAATGCACCCATACATGACTTCCACACAGTAAGAGCATGAAGCACTGCCTTCTTGTCTATAACACTTACCAAGAGCTCACCGGCATAAAATGTTGGCTAATGTCTTTGAATCATCTTCACTAGGAGCTTTTCTCAGCAAATATTGATAAACGTGATTCATTTGATGAAGTAATCAACACATCATGCAATTAACTCCATAACAATGGTAATATATTGGCACCGTAATGCAATAGAGGGCCACAGAGATGACATATTTTGTAATCCAATGTGTAAATTCACATCACCCTTTTGTTGGATTATGATTCTTACACATTTGTTTCAGCATAATAATCTTCACAAATATTTTTCCTATTTAAAACTTGACTCTTCTGTAGTTACATTGTGTACTAAGACCGACAGAAAATGAAGAGTTGTGATTTTCTAGGCCGATACGGCTAGGACCTATGCTCTCATTCCGGTGTAATAATCAAGGAACTTTGCTGC
>NW_015552537.1:385116-393097 GCF_001515605.1 Sinocyclocheilus anshuiensis
GTACACGATGTAACTACAGAAGAGTCAAGTTTTAAATAGGAAAAATATAGAAACTCTTTGGTCATTTTTGAGCAAGATGCTAACGGTCTAATCAGATTAAATTATCTATGCTAAGCTAAGCTAAAAGTGCTACCGCCAGACCCGGAGATCGGCTGAATGGATTCGAAAACGGTAAAACTCAGCTGTTTAACTCTAGGGGAGTTGGAAAATTAGCCTATTTTCAAAAATAGTGGAGTGTTCCTTTAACACATACACACATGCATCCTTGAAATTTGGCTAGTTGAGCCAAATGACACAAAGACCTGCTCTCAGTCTGCACTCACACTCCTCTCCTGCTGACCTTGCTTGAGTCGCAGCCAATCATAACGGCTGTCCAGAGCCAAGGTGTCCACCAGGGATTTGCTCTGGGCCCGCTGCTGATTTCACATGCAAGGTGAACGGGGCACATGCTTTGATCTGTGGAGGCTTGGGGCCTAACCCAGCACTGAACCGAGCACATCCTCTCTACGGTGGGCTTCAGTTACGCCGTCAAACCTCCTTTTCTCAGCCGGCAGCGCAGAAGGAGGCGAGCGCGCTGTAGCAGCTGTAGCGGTGGGAAGGGTTCACATGCGGCAGGAGCTCGCTGCTGAGCTGTGCTGAGAATGTATCAGCCAGGCTTGGCAGCGGCTCTCTGGCACGGCTGAAGTCAGAACGAATGACCTTCCAGAGCCCTCACCGGCATGCCAGCCCTGATCTACTGGGCAAGAAAACTTGGCCAGGTCTCCGTGTGAAGGCGTTTACATACACACAGTTTCAACATGACAGGACACAACCCCTCCACACATTCTGCTGACACACAGAGACGGCTGGCCAAACACTTTCATAGCAACCTGAGAACTTCCGGCAAAAGATCTTTGGCTTTCCTCTCAATGACCTCTTCCTCCATGCAAGGTTAATAATCACACATGCAGAAGATTCACGTAAAGATCATGCCGTCATGACTACAGCAGTGGCCCCAATCTGACATCACTTGATCCTGCAGTACGATCCATTTGTGGCCTGGAATGAAACACATTAAAAGCCTCAAATGAAAGCTTGTGTTATTAATATCTGTCAGGCACACAGGTTCAGCTGCAGGTCATGCAGAGTTGCAGCCTGTACGTCTCTGATTACCCAATAGGAAAAGATGAATAGCGGAGGCCTAAAGGACATGAAATGCTGCCCTGGTGCTCGTGCTTTTAAGCTGCACACAACAACCTCAAAGAAAACACTGGATAATTCTATTTTTTGTCATTAATGGTCATGAAACAAACATTCGAATTGTAACTGCTTATGGACAATATGATTTTATTCCATTCCCCATGTTGTGCTCTCATGTTTTCTGACATAAAAGCAATTGTGTAAACGGTTGTAAACATTTGGCTCACATATTTCTGTAACACTGTGATGCTGGAAATCTTAATACAAACACATTTTGCCATGATACGATCTCTTTGAGTGCAGGACATTGTATGCATCTTCAATTTCAGAACGGTTATTAAGATTCAATATTCACATTTACTGACAGCAGGTCATCACATTTGAACAATAAAAGCATGTACGGGACGGCAGCGATGGCAATGAAAGGTGATTGAGACCAAGTGAACGTGCTGTTATGATTCTTCATATGGACGTCCAGAGTGGCCATGAATCGTTCGGTGCTGAATTGAGCCGTATTGGCCATTATCCCGTCTACAGAGAACACGTTCAGTACTGGGCCCTGCGGAGCTCGAGTGATTGATTTGACAAGACCACATAATACATTTCGAGTAACTCTGACCATACATTATATAAATGCAATATAAATATCAGAAACATGTTTGAGGGGTAGGGGTGACCTATATATATATATATATAACAAATTTCGTGAGCGACAACCAATAGGAGTGAAGACTCTGTCAGTGGCGCTCACACATCACCGTCTCGAGTGCAGGACAGGACAGGGTTCCAGAGCGATTTCACTTTTTTATATCATTTGACTGTAACCACATACATCGATATAAATGATGATGCGTGGAAAAGAAACTGTTGGCAGTCTTAGTGAGTTTGATTCATACATTTATGGTTTGTGTTGTTAATTATATGATGCAGTGCGCAGTTTAGCACTGGTTAATGATTTAATGCACTGCTGTAGTTTATATAACAACACTCTCCAACAGCCCACAAACGTCATTACAGTACAGAGTGTAACGACACAGTCGCTGGCGGTGTGAACGGAGTTTAACACGTAGAGAAACTCGAAAAAAAGCAGCGCAGCAGTCTAACAAAACTTAAGTGTTAAAAACTAAGGGTGACCCTGGACCACAAAACCAATCATAAGGGTACATTTTTCGAAATGGAGATTTATACATCATATGAAAGCTGAATAAATAAGCAATAGTATTGTTAGGATAGGACAATATTTGGCTGAGATACAACTATTTGAAAATCTGGAATCTGAGGGGGCAAAAAGATCGAAATATTGAGAAAATCATCTTTAAAGTTGTCCAGATGAAGTTCTTAGCAATGCATATTACTAATCAATAATTAAGTTTTGATATATTTACAGTGGGAAATTTATCAAATATCTTCATGGAACATGATCTTTACTTAATATCCTAATGATTTTTGGCATAAAAGAAAAATGTATAATTGCGACCCATACAATGTATTGTTGGCTATTGCTACAAATATACCCCAGCGACTTAACACTGCTTTTGTGCTCCAGGGCCACAAATGTTTTTTAAGATTGTAAGAAACATAAAATCTAGTTTAGTTTTGAGCATAAATGCCCCTTGCAGGATCTTCAAGATGTTTATCATTTTAAAAATAAGAAGGAACTATAAAATGTATTTATTTATTTATTTGGTCGTGATGAATCTTTTTCACATAACTGATATCTTCAGCTGTTCAACAGACACAATTATAGCTGAAGTAACACTGTTGAGACGTTTCCATCCTCTTGGTTCTTCTGATGGCGTGTATCTTCCTGTTTGAGTCTCTGTTTGTCCTGATCAGTTAAACTGACCACTGTTCTTCAGGAAAATCCTCCAGTTCCTACATGCTTTGGTTTTTCAGCAAGTCTGAGCTGAAGGTAAGATTTGAGCTTTTTCCAGCAGTGACTGTATGATTTTAAGATGCATCTTTTCACATGATTGAGGGACTCAGACACAACTATGAGGAGGATAGTTGGTGGAAATTGTTGTTTTGCCTTGTGGGAAATATATAAATATCTCATGATGTACAGTAGCTTCTGATGGGCAGTAAAAATGGTTTTTAAAAACCCCACTCTAGTTGATGCAAGTCAGCACAGTTACTTTAACCCTCGAAACTCCTACTAGATACACAGCTAGATCTGACAGTTGGACAAGTTTTGATCAGACGCTTGCGTTCTCATGCGCTGAGGTCAGAGGACAGAGATGTAACTGTGTTACCGATGGTCGCATGCAGGAGACACATTCAGATGGAAACAGAGAGGCTTTAAACAGCACTACTGAACCAAGCTGATCCCCTCAGGAGGACATCGTGTCAAAATGCCAGACTCACCAACGATGCTTGTGAAACCATCATGTTGTTTAAATATAGACAACACTGAAGTGTTGCGTAACTGATATGAGCTTTAATTGGCTGTGAAAATCATCTGTTCCTGTTTAAATGAGTGGAATTAACCTGTGAACGGAATAACCTCCGGCAGAGCTCATGAACGCGGCTGAGAGAGAGACAGACGGGTCCTGAAGTCACCTGGAGGAAATGTGAACTTTACGAGCGGTTTGTCTTTTAGCTCTGATCTGGTGCATTCGCATTGCATGATAGTGTTTTCACACAGTCCTCGTGTCTCACACATCAATCACGGTCTGTAAATGACTAAAGTGTGACATTCTAGACAATACGCACCTCAGAATGACAGTGTGGAGAAACACCAGCAGACTCATGAAGAGAGACAGATGAAACTGAGCACTGTGAGATAACACCGCTGACAGACGTCATCTACAGCACAGGAACCAGTCATGTTCCAAAACACTGCAGGCGTGACAACACAACTGTCTAACCTTACATAGACCAAAAACATACCCTGGCCATCACGACACAGTGACGTATCACATGGTGATGATGAATTAGGAGAGACCGGGGCTAGTTGTCACATTATTCTATCTAGTGAATATTCTCAGGCTGGGTTTATTTTTGAAAGTCAGTTTCTGTACGGACACAAACCTTAAGACTTTACAAAAACAAATTAAATTAAAATAGAACACACATTGATTGTGAGAAGAAAAAAAAAATTAAATAAAAAGTGGGATTAAAACGAGCTTTCAGCTCATTTTAAACTGTAAACATATTATGAAACAGAACAATTCAGGACACAACTAAAATATCAACTTGTTTTGTCCAGCAAATATTGTAATATTTGGTGGTATACGTTTATAAGTTGAAACACATTTGACTTGCCCTAATACAAATGTGACAATATGGCCCAATCTGAAATTAATTTCAATTCAGATCTGCCTTCATTATCCAGTGTTCAGGTATGTCAGTGTGTTTTATTGTATTCACTTGTTAAACAGGTATTACTGAATTTTGGTTCGGAGGACAGAGCTCACAGAATGCTTTGGCATGTTCTTATGAAGGTTAAGGTTATGCTATACATGACTTTAGAAACTTGCAATCAAGTAAACATTTGTTTCAAATTTAGATTAAATTGAGAATGATGTCAGCATGAAGATGAAGATGTTATGCAAATGCTGCAGTCGGAGTGCACTAATGTAATGTATTTACATGCATGTAAATATTGTGATGGGGAGCCGGGTGGCAAAGGAGCGTTCGTGACTGAGATCACAGTCTAGCTTTATCACCAGTGTGCACTCGACTCCAGCTGCTGCACAGTTAGTGACACATGACGGAAGCCTCCAAAGTTTCCCGGATCGGCCAGAACGCTGTGTTTATTACACTCTCAGAGCGGGAATCTGATATAGAGCTGGTTTCGAACAGTAAACACGCTGCAGACAAACTGAAATCCATATTTTGATAGAAGAAAGCACTACAGGAGTGTCTGGTCACGCCGGTTTCTCTGCTTCATGTCAGAGTCAGCTTCTGATGTGCCGTTAGGAGTAGCTTGAGAGGTAATTGGGAGCGTGATGCAATGCACACTGTCACAATACTGGGTGAACAGCATACCACTAATAAATCAACAGAGACAGACAGACACTGCTTTATTATGAGATCTCAATCAAGAAGATCACATGAAAAGCATCTAAAATACTTTTGTTCAGAGAAAATTTAACATTTTGTCATTATTTAATCAGCTTCCTGTCATTTCATCTCCAATTACTGTTGCCTGTGGAATTCACGCAGCTCTTTTCCATACAGTGGGTCATAGTGACCATGACTGCCAAACTCCAAAAAAATAATAATACTATTATAACATTTTTAAAAATAAACTTTATACTCCTGCTTTTTCTGGTGGAAGGTAATTGTAAGATAATTGCTTCACCAATTTGTAGTTGATGCTGATTATTACCAGACCACTCAAGCGCTCTTGTGCTGCAGATGAGCGTTAGTATGTTTTAATGAGCTTCATTTTAGAAAAACTATGCAAATGTCACAAGGAGTGTCACTTAAAGCTTTCGCTATGTATTTCTTGTCTCAAAAAGTGGGTAAAAGTGTACCCAGTTTTTTTTTTTACGTAATACAGCAGTTTTTGCATGACGCTTCATCCATGCTTGCAGGCATCATTATAAGGCCAAAATATCTGCCATAATATTAACCAGCAGCATGTACACAAAAATGTGAGTAATTGGTAGTGCTTAAATTACTGTGCACATTTTTGTGATTACCTTTTTATTCAATTTTAATACAAAATGCACTTTGTTTCTTGTACTTTACTTTGTTATATGCCAAGTAGTGTATTAAGTGTACTCGAGTACAAAAAACAAACATCATATTTAAAC
The DNA here is from genome assembly GCF_001515605.1 of Sinocyclocheilus anshuiensis. NCBI lineage: Eukaryota > Metazoa > Chordata > Actinopteri > Cypriniformes > Cyprinidae > Sinocyclocheilus > Sinocyclocheilus anshuiensis. Next base: position 391,059 of record NW_015552537.1, read on the forward strand.
TATATACAATTGCCAAAGCCAAAGAACTCCAAAATATCCTCAAGAAACACTGCCACTTGAGACCAAAGATTAGAGACATCTGGACAATCCCAGAAGATCTGCAGGTAAGTGCTAACTGTATGCAAATTGTATTTTGTAAGGGAGAGGAAAAACTTCTGAATAAACTTGAAATGAATCAACTGGTGCGCAGGATATTTAAGCGAATTTTTATAAAACACAGCTTCGCCCTTAACAATTGTTCAAAGATTTCAACTATAATTACTGTTTAGAAGTCATACAACAAAATGAAGTGGGTTTACATAAAATTTACATGAAATGTGTTAGCATTAAAATTATTGATTTTCATGAATCTGTAATTTAATTCTAATACTTCCAGTCTTTTCCATTTTGCGAACATACCTGAAAGTGATGCATGCGCTTCACCTTGAGCGATTTTTTTTTTATATATATTCATATGTCATACAACAACATAATATGCCTACTTTTTACATATTATAAACATAGATTTACTATGTAATATTTACATATGTTAATTATCAGAATATGTGCTGATTCATATATTACCAAATAAACTCCATGTATAGTCATGGCATTCAAAATTCCACCAAATATTATCAAAATTTCTCCCATTGAATTAATGAATTAATGAAGACAGAATTTTCACTTTTCGCAGAAATGTCCCCTTAAATTGCCCTGTCATGTTATTTTCCACTTATATATTCATATGACAGATATAGAAAGTGACAGTTTGATCTGATGTTACATGTGGCCTTTTTAAAGAAAATGTGACCTTGCATATGAATGTTGTTACGTGAAATAAAAGCATGCATGTTGGTGTTTCTGTGAGTCTGATCTCTGAGTGTGCTGGTGCTGCAAGGCATGCTGGGATGCGTTGACCTTTTCCTCCGATCATTATTAATACATGCAGGGTATTAGGAAAGGTTAATGAGTGAGAGGAAGGCCATTCTCTCCGAATGCAAACAAGAGCCACAGAGCGTCGGAAGCGCTGACTAAGTGGAAAAGTGCAGCGATGTCAGGTGAAGATGTGCTCAAATCACACCAGATGGATGAAACGCTTTAGCATCCATTCGCAAAACTCAGCAATATTTTATCTGGCGGTGTGTTTTTGACGATCACTCCCATAAATCAATAAAAACCTGTTATTGGGAATGAAAGTCATCATGAAGATGAATCAGGAGCCACTTCATCATTTTCAGACTTTGAAGGGAAATGACCCAAAACTGTTGAAGGAATACTTCACTCACAAACCAACAGTTCTGTCATCATTTACTAAACCTCATGTCTTTATAAAGAGTCTTTTTGTGGCTCTTTTCCATACAATGATTCTTCAAAATGACCACAGCTGTCAAGCTCCAATAAGAGAAGTGTAATAACAGTAGTCCACATGACTCTTGCGCCACATTCCAAGTTTTGAAGTTATATGATAATTTTGTGTGAGGAACAGACTGGAATTTAAGTGGTTCTTAAAAAACATCAATGGGTAGAGATTGCTAGAATGGTGGAAAGAGTTATAATAAGGTGCTCTATGGAGAGGTTACACTTAATATCCCAAAAACAGCATTTCCATGGCGCTCCTAATAAGTTTTAAAAAGCCATCATTAAGCATGTTTCATGGAAATGCTCTTTTGTTTTGGATATTAAATGGAGAGCTAAAGGCAGGGAAAGATGGTCTGTGAAACTGGTCTGTTCCTCACAGAGAGGTATCACATAACTTCAGAAGACTCGCACTTGGCAGGTTTGGTTCAAACTGCACTAGAGTTCGTTTGGAAGTGTTTCCAATCATTTGGTGCACACCAAAAACCCACCATTTCAGGGCGTCTCGGTCCGCTTCCAAACGAACCCTGGTGCGGTTCGACAGCTATTTGAATGTAACATGGACCGAAGACATCTAAACAATCCAAAAACAGGATGCCACAAGATGTGACCTTAAAAAGTACAGGATGCTCACACATACCTGGTTCATCTCATCATAGCGACTGTTGCCCATTAAACTCTCCCTTTAATATGGCATTCCTGTT
>NW_015552537.1:394063-423672 GCF_001515605.1 Sinocyclocheilus anshuiensis
GTTCCTCCAGAGGTCATCCTCCTTTATTTAAACCATTAGCCTACCATGATTTTACCTCAGTGACTTGAGTTCAGTTTGTCTGAAACGGAGCGATTCTTCTCTCGCCCCATGCGCTAAACACATACACACCTGCCTTGATACGAAATCTGAGCGGAGATAAACTTTAGAGACCCCCGGCACCGCTTTCAACTCTTTTCCCAGGCCAGCAAGAGTCTTTGTTGATAAGCCACAGACGTCCACAAAGCTATCCAGGGATCACGAAGGCTCTGGTGCCATTTTCATTAGAGCAGATTGATGGGTTATTTGGGGCTGAAACTCAAGAGCGTTTACCTGTCTGTGCTCCCCGTCCTCTACAGATTAAGACGGATGGCACGCCATCTGATCCGCATGCAAATGTGACCACTTTTAACACACAAGGACCCCACTGATCTGACAGACCGCCGACTGCGCCCACGCATGTCTCCGCAGGCCAAGAAAGTGCACATTTGGCAAGCGCAGGCCTCCCGCTACGCGCTCCACGTTTGCAGATACACATGCGGCGATGCACTCCAACAGCAGACACGTGCCGCATGCGACGGCAGCCATGTGGCGCTCTGGGATGGGCGGCAGGAGTCGCAGCACAGCCGCTCTCTCTCTCATGCCAGGCAGGGTGCAAAGCGCATCAGCATCCCTGAACCCAACACGTATTCTGCCAGCCGGCATAGCGGGAGAAACAGCGAGGGTGAGACAGGACGCGTGTGCATGTGTGAGAGGAGTGTGTGCGCTTGCCACTATCCCAAACCAGCCAGACGCGCCACGACTCGACCGGAAGCTGTGACACCGCGAGCTGACATGTTGCGGTTGCTTGTGAAGCACGAGAGATTTAGGTGCGAAACAGATGTCAGAGATGCTGAAATACAAAACGCGTTAACCTGTGACTGCTGACAGGCCTGCCTCGCTGAGTTTATCAACAATGTGTTTATGTTGCATAACTGGGAGAAAAGTCACACGTTGACCACTCGTCCTGCCTTCATATGACCGCTTGACTTGACCAGTCTCAGTGTCAGCGGTCCTGAGAACTTTCATGTTCACAGGAATCATTACACTCTCATTGTATTTGGCATGGGGAGCTTGTTATGATGGACCCTTTTCACATTTCTGGGTTTCTCAGAAGCAGAAGTCATCATAGTTTAGTGGTTGTATAGCGGTGAATGGAAATTACAACAAATATATTTTTGTGTTTCCATTTGCAATTTTATGACTTTTCAAAAGAGGAAAACATTATTGAGAGATTGGCGGTGGTCAAATTGCGTCAATTTCTGTCCTCTGTGTGTTTTCAAAGAAAAAAACAAGTCTGTTATATATGAACATGTCAATTGTAACAGAAAAAATCATACATAATATTTTACAAGCCACAAAAAAGTTACCATTTAATGTACTGTATTTATTTTACTGTAGAGTTCCTAACAGATTCGCTGACATGCTGTCAAAGCCTTTTCATGATGACAGTAAATAAATAATTTCCAACCTCTCACATCAACCAATCTGAGATTTTATGGTCCAGAAATACTTTATGTATAAAGACATTTCCTTCACAACATACTGCTTCTGCCTTCATTCCTCTAAATACCATCATTTTATCCAACCTTAAATATCAATAGATTTTCTTTGTGTGCTTTCAAAGAAAGGACCAAACCATTATAAAACCCTGAACATGTCAAATGGTTTGCTTAAAATCACTAATATAAATCGCATAATTTTTATTCTTTATACAGCTCGTTTCCTTTCTCCTTGTCTTGGCTTTGTAAAAAAAGAAAATGTGTGCCATATAAACCTTTCTTGTCATTAAATTGGATTGCAGCTCTCACAGTGAATGTCTCTTATCTTTCAGAGAGGCAGCTGCTTCATAGGTCTATTGGAGGAAAACCACGCCGCTCTCCTGCTGTACTTCTGTGACCTTTCTGTGAATGAGGTAACGACGCGGGCATTCGTGCAACACAGCTCATGCATGACCGCCGCTGACCACCGGGGGCAGAGTTGCCCGCTCATTCGCCCGCTCGGCCGGGTCAGTAACGTGGCTCTCAGTGGAAAGTGAAAACCTGTGGAGGGCCAGGGGGTGCCGTCTTCTCCCGTGTGGAGTGGAGCATAACGACCCTCCTCCCGCGACTCGCCGGCCCTCGCCAGGGCTGTAAAAATGTCAGGAGGCAATCACTGCCCTCCCAAAGTGCTTCCTCCGCGTAACGAGGCCCCCTCCTTTAACCTGCTAATGTGCGCCACATTCAGCCTCCCTCGTCCGCAGGCTCAACTGAAACAGTTAAAAATGGCTTGAGCTTGTGGCGCTTCTTGGCTCTCCACACAATGGCTCTCGCTGCACCTGTCACTCAGTGCCACGTATAATTTATCACATTTAATTATTGCGCCACAGCTGACAGCGGTGCTGCTTCCAGTGCTGGAGAGCAGCTCATTGGTTTTGTTGTCTGATGCATCATTGACTGTTTTTACAGAGAGACAGACAGGGCGGCGGATTAGCCCTCCGGGTGCGATGCACATACATTAGCCACTTCCCGTGCCGGGAACAACACGGGGCTCAGACTATTCTAGAAAGTAATGGCATCTTGTCTTACAGGCACAGATCTATAACACTTTACAGCTTTTGGAGAGGGGCATAAGAGACCGAGATTCAAATTCTGATGCTTTCGCTTCAGTTAATTTTCACTTAAATTGGAATCTCTCAAATGATTTCAAAAGAATTAACTAATAGTACTAGATTTTTTTTTTTTAAATCACAAAGTAACCTTTTGACCACACAGAACAGGTTTTTCATCTGTGCTTCGCCTGATGGAGGGTCTGAGACTGAGAGTCTGTTCAGCACTCACAGAAGCTGCATGTGAATAAATAATCACGGTTTAGAGCTTTACCCAGTTATCAAAACCTGCCATTGAAAGATTGAGTTTAAATACTTGAAAACTGATTTGCAGACATGTTGTAAAAGCCTTTTAATGATGACAGTAAATATATAATTTCCAAGCTCTCACATCAACCAATCTGAGATTTTCTGGTCCAGGAATGCCTCATATTGGACCCACTCACTTTCACCGTCTCTAATTCAGCGCATATTGTTATAACGCTAACAGTTATCTGATGTTTTTGCTAGGCTAGGCACCAGAATACAGGAAATGGCATCTACTCCAGAAAATTTTTCTGGACCCACCCACTTTATTTTTTTGCTTCCGACGCCCATGCATCTGACCATCAGTTTACATTTGCATTCATGCTTTTAGCAGATGCATTTATGCAAAGCGGCTTATAGCAATTCATCCAAGAGCCAACAATATTCGTAATATACAATGCTGGCTTTACCCAACCAGCTGTAGGCCGTGTGTCCACCAGTGTTTTTTTCCTGTACCTAGCTTATTTTTTCAATTGTTTTCAGTGGGAGTCTATTTCACACTGAGCACTTGCCGGGTTTTTTTCTGGTCATTTGAGAGTTTAAAAATGTTCAACTTTGGGTAAAACACAGCGCTTATCACTGCAACATCCAATCACAGTGGAGGAAGGACGGGATAAATGTCACCAACTGTCTACTTCTACAACAACTGAACAACAAAATATTGCTTGGAGGAACATTTTGAAGGAACAACTAAGTAACCAAACAATCGCCATTACACTATTGCCAGCGTATGTCACATGGTAAGCACCATTGGTGAGCATGTACAGCAGGAGGTGCTCAAGCCTTCAGAGACTCCTGAACACAGTCTACAAACATCTGCATCCTCTTTGCAATCATGGGATGATCCTCAAAGCAGGGCATTCATTTGTCCTCCAAAAGCTTCAAGCTAGATTTCCATCTAGCCAGAATTCCAAGATTTCGTGCTTTGTTTTAAAAACACCTCATTCAGTCGGCACTCGGCAGATCGTCTCTGGCACTGCATCAAGTGTGTTAACGCATTGTTTTGGCGTGGTTTGGGCTGTGAAGTCCATGGCTCATTTGGCCTAAAGACAAACCTGCAGTCCTTGTGCAGCTCAAGCCCCAGCAGGAGATCTAGATTTAATGTGTCAAGCACGGTCGAAATGCTTCCAACAAACCCTATTCCACTGGCAGCTTTCGCTTTTTTCAATAAAGACTTGCTAACTTATATAGCTGACATTAAAATCTGCCAAGCTCTTGAATCGCTAAGCGTTCCTAAATAAAATACGGGATTAGAGCACATAATATAAGCAGATCGAGGAATGTTACTCTAGCATGTCACTGTTTTCAGGCAACGCTTTCGTTTTGCTGTGAGCCCAGCTGAGGTTCCTTTGAGATTAACCAAATCTGGGATAAATGTGATGACCTGAATAACAAGTGACCTGCAAAACCAAAATTAAATCTACTTCAGGTTCAACCCGTTTGGCAGCCTCAAATAACAAAAGGCCAAAAGCTGAAATAAGCTCTATAATTGGCAGCGTTGCGTGGTGTGACCGTACTGACTAACATCATTACTATCACGCTGCTTGAAGGCGAACACAACAGAAATGACCTTAATTTGTCGAATGTGAGAATGGACAGACAGACTGGAAAAGAGCAACACATGTGTTTAAAGCTCTGGCTGTCCCGGTGACCTCTGACCCCGCGATAGCCTCAGGCTGACGAGCCGCTCATGACGACGGACGTCCAGGGCTCAAGTTAATTGTGCATGTGATGAGAGCATTTGGACTTCAAAAAGCCCATGCATGGGGAATTGAGTTTTACTGGCCATGCAGTTGCCGCACTGAGCTCAAACACACACTGCGCTGCATACAGTACATACACTACACACTCCAGTGAGCTTCAGAAGCTTTCCAGCTAAAGGCTTCTGCTTAAACGCTTGAGCTTCAGGTTTGTAGACAAATAGGAGTTGTCTACAAAGTGCTTTATAAAAATGCTTCTCACATATGTTCCTCCTTCTAAAGCATCCCAGGATTCACCTCATTAAGTTTGTGTCGCGTTTTTCTTTTCTTTTTTTGCTCCACTTCCATTTGTATTTACTTAAGAATGTTTATTACATTACTGTTATTCTAACGTGGAAAATAGTCATGTTATAATAGTCATAATACAGCAGATTTGTTATAGTAAAATACTGTTATATTTACAGTTTGTGGAAGTAAAAAAAAAAAAAGAACAGAAGAGAAGTTATCTTTTAATTCACAGTAAAAAATTCACGTAAATCTACATTCCCAGAATTCCCTGTTTGACAGTTCACATTTGATGTTTTTGTTTTGTTGAATAAACTCTTTCTTCTATATTTTTTTTACATATGAGTTAGGGTTTTATGTTATGTCAAATGTTGTTTAATTCATGCTCATTGCATTATTTTATTGTCATGATGGTGTTTTGTGTTTGTTCGCACCTTCTGTATATTAATATTTATGTGGAAAAGCTGCTTGTGATGAGCTGTGATTCATTCTGTATCTTTCCCATCACCTGTTTTTGGTGGTTGCCAGTGTGTTATAAAGGTACAAAACAGATATTCCTACTTCAATAGGTTGGTAAATTAACATTAAATCAGTTAATGAAATGCAGGGTTTTACTGTAAATTTAAGTTAAACTGTAAAACTTAAAATGCTGCAATTTTTACCGCGAATTTCACAGATTCTTATGTATTTATATTTTTTTAACTGTGTGATTGGTGGATTATATAGACTAATCGGACTGAATGCTGATTTACTGGCAGTATAAGTATGATTCACTGAACTAGTTTTCATGCTGTAGAGATGAGTCATTTAAAATCCCGATACACAGAAAATGTGTCTGGTCATCGTGAAGCCTTCTCAGTGTTTCAGCAGAGTTACGCTTTAAATTTAGGATAAAGTTACTTAAATACACACAAACATTAGGATAAACACACATGTTTGTAGTTCATTAGACTCTGCGCCCACTTCAGCTTCAGCGTTTATTTATTCATATATTCATGTGATAAAAATGCTTGTACGTTGTAATTAAAGCTCACGTGTGAATGCTAGATTTGCGTATTTTTTTAAATCAACACGGCAGTCTAATAGCTCTAGGTGAAGTTTAAATTACAGCTCTGAGTTTGATTTCATATCTGAAGGGCTGATGGAGGCACTGATATGATGTTCAGAGTTGATGAGGAGCTCCTGACGCAGCGGTTATAAGACAGAAAGTCTCCGCGGAGCTCAGAGGAGAACCTGAACCTCCCAGAGGAGCACAGCTGACGAGAGATGCTCCTGAATCACAAACCACACCGACACGTCACTCCTGAGGATCCACAGACCCACGACAACCGCACAATAACACGGGGGACGGGGTTTACCTTGTGCAGAAAGACAGACAAAGCTAATAGCACAGATTTGTGATACTGACCCTTTGCTAACTCAATACGAACCAATCCTTTCTTAACTGCTGCCTTCCAACATTTTCTCAGAGAGGTTTTTTACTCTTTTCTAATGGAGGATCTGTGTGTTCAGAAAAATACAGTTTAAAATGAGGCGTTTCTCCTTTCAGTGACTGTGGGAGGCGGTTGACTCCATTCTGATTCATGTTACTGTGTAACTTCTTTAAAGAAAAATAGATACAAAATGCTTTGCATTGTCACAGTTCACTTCAGTCCCGAAAGGAAGGACGTATCATCCATTTTTACCACTTTATGCACATTTTTACTGAACAATACATTTCCAAGAAGGGTGGAGCTTAGTAATAGGTCTCTTAAAGGGACAGTTCACCCAAAAATAAAAATATCCCAAACTGTATACTGCAGAACAAAGAAGATATTTTGAAGAACGCTGGTAACCAAACTGTTTTGGTCACCATTTGGGTACCACTGACTTATAATATCTTCTTTCATGTTCCACAGAGGAGAGAAACTCAAAATGGTTTCGAACAACATGAGGGTGAGTACATGATGATCCTTTTTGAGTCACACTGTCCCTTTAAGATGATCAGCACCTGCTTTAGTCTCATGAATGATGTCATTTACTGAGCTCTGTTTCACTCAGGCTGGTCACTTTGAGGTCAGTAGGTGTCTGACACTGCTCGTCGTTTTATTCTGATGAAAAGTGACTAATCTGAGGTGTGTCAGATGTAGACTGCAGATTCCTCATGCATGTGCAAACAAAGAGAAGCGACCGGCCGGTGAACCGCTGGTGGAACAAGCAATCGTTTCTGTGCCTCAGAGTGTCCTGATGTGACTCCTGAACTCTCAGCTCAGCGAGAGCGCTGTGGAGGACTGACAGGATAACGCTCTGCCTTCAGCTCAGCCAAAGACGGGTGAAAGATTGTTAAAGTGCGACATGCTGACGGCACACGCACAGACTGATTCCCTATTTTAGACTTTTTTGTGCATGAGTGCAAAATTCATCATGACAGCAGTGCAGCTTAAGGGTTTGTGCTCATTTGCATTGCAGCACTGGAAATAGAAGCAATGCGATATTTCTCAACGCTTTGAACTGAAACTCTCAGCAGCAGTTTGAGTCCCAAGATATCAGACCGGTGGTTCTCAAGCAGAGGTGCAGTTCATCACATGAACCATCAACACAATCCACTGACCACAAACACACCACACTCACGGTCTTCTTACATATTTCAGCACAGCTTGAGTGTCCAGATGCACACGTCTGACCTGCCATCTACAGATGCACTGTCAGAAAAACAAACATGCAAAAAATAGTCAACTATTGTTATTGGCACTTCAGAGTGGTAATAATATGGTACTAATATGCACCTTTTTGAGGGGTAAATAAGGTACAAAGCTGTTGACAAGATACTGAACCTCTAATGGTACAATTTTTTTTTAACTTTTTTTCCCCAAAATTTCATAAAAAAACAAAAAATCAAATTTTTCACATATTCCTCCATATTCCTACAACATTCCTAAATATTTGCTGGACTGCACTAATTTTTTTATCTTATTTATTAATTGTTTTAACTTTCAAAATAAAAAAAGCAATAATTACTGATAAAATAATGCGAAAAACAAACCCACAATCAACAAGGAGCATTTAACCATTGTGAATAAAAAGGGAAATAATGCATTCTGGATCCATCGCAGTGCTCAGTCAGAGCATGTTGACTTATCTCTGGACGACAGACACTGAGAACTCAAACTAAGCCTGTACTCCACCGGCTGTGAGAACCAAGGTACACTGTCAGGACAATTGGTAATGCTGGTCTGAATGTGGAGCTCTTCCAAAGCGCATTCATATGCAGAAGAGACCGTGAACTGAGAACGGGAGAGAAAGGAGTGGACCACAGACTGTACGAGCCGCAGGACTGACATCCATCTGTTTACTGAATAATGCGGATGAAAGGAACAGGTTAGAGAACAGTCGGCACCATCTGCTAGTTTTACAGAAGAAAACTGAAATAATCTCTGCCTTTACAATGCAACATTTGCTCTAAATACTAGTGATGTGTTTTATGTGGAGAGTGAATGAAACTCTGAGCACTTGACTTCATGTCTCCAGTGGATTAAAACAATCATACAAGCCTTGTCTTTTTCATCCTCAAACTCTCTCCTCTGAAGCTGCAGCTGGTGCTTTTCTCTGCATTACTTCATTTCAGAGCTGCGACCTCCAACATGGGCAGAACGTGCGGTGGGCGGGGCCGCCTGGCGTCTCATTGGCTCGTATGATTCCCGCTCGCGTTTGATTGGCTGCCAATGACATCATACCAGAGACTAGTGACATCATAGCGGAGAGACGCCGTGAGGCTTCCGACGCAGTCTGAGCTCAGCTCCCTCGAGTTAGAGGAAGATGATGGGATTACTCATCCCAAACTTTCATTTGATAAAGGAAACGGCTGCAATGCGGCTCTGAAGGTTCCCCGCGGATGCGGTGCGCATCAGATCCAGCCCCGAGTCCCTGACGCTGTCCAGCTCCGCACTTGCTGAAAAAAACACCGCTGCGCTACACAAACACATTCAGACAGAGCTCGAGCTCTCCGAGAGAGGGCCTGGTGCTCTCAGTCACGCCTGATGGACTGATAGCACACTGCATGACATCATTATGCTGAGGAAAGTGAGACTGATCCGGCCACGTCACTCCTCGTCACCAAGCGCGCCAGCACGCTATTGTAACTTCAGCTAATGATGCGAACAATCATCAGTGCATTATGCAACGCTCACTCGTGTACATTCAGATGCACATCTTAACATACGTAGCTCTCTAAATTAATATTTGGAGAAGTTATGAATTACATACACGTTTTCAATGATAATGGTTTACCAAATGCGTTTTAAATGTAGGACACTCACCTTTAGTTGCTCCACTGTGTCTAGAAGTGGAAAGTAATCATTCTCATTATGGATAGTCCAATAATCCCACAGCAGAAAAATAATTAAATAAATCCTTCAAAGGACGTCCGTTTAGAACAGGAGCTCTCCAGTGCTCACAGTCCCGTGCGTGCTGGCCTATAACAGAACTCATACGAGTTTAACTTCAACGAAGAAATTATTTAATGCAGCTGAGTTCTCTGCTCTTTTGATTTTTGTTTTTTGATAAATCAGATAAATACAATGCAAATGCTCACTATTGAAACGCGTTTAATAAATGTATGTCTCAAAGTCTCCAAATCTTGGCATACAGGCCCACTTGCAGTTTGAGACACAATAGTTCGAGCTGGAAAATTATTTTGGGATTAAACACTTTCATAAAAAAATTATTTAAAAAAAATTAAACAAATAAATATATATATAAAATATTTTAAAAAATCTAAATTTTTACTAACGCCTTAATAGCTCCAGCTTTGGATATATAATTGGGTTATTTTAAGTACATTTTAAATTATTCACATGTGCACATATCGCGAATGCATTGGATTGTAGAAGCAAAAGATGGAGAGCAAAACAAAAAATCCACATGACAACTTTGTCAAAAGTAAACTAACTTTGGGTTTCCAGAGCTACAGGGCAAATGCACACACATGAAGAATTAGCGCTTATTTTAGGAGAACAAGGACATCAAATTTAAAATAAAAAGGCAAATGATCGCTTCAGAAATACTTACATGACAGTTGTCTTTAAATGTCTAATTTATTTGAAAATATTCTGGTTTAAAAGTTACATTAAAAGCAGGTATTTCAATCAGAAGTGATGCTAACTATCGTTTCCTAGGTTAAACTTATTGCAATTATTTTTTCTTTTCTTTTTTTAGCATACTAAAAAAAACACCGTTCACTGCAATATCAGCTATTTGAGGAATTGTGTGGCGTGTCCTCACACTCTGTGTTCGGCAGCTGCAGAACAAAGAGACTGCATCGTGTCTTTCTAAGTTCTGTAACAAAGGACTGAGAGCGACTGCTCATTGTACCTGTTGCTCTTTCACACAATCTGAACATCATGCATCCACCTCACGCTCACAAATCATCGTAAATGGCACCAAAAAGCATTGCATCTAATACTAAACGATTTAATAAGAAGGCATTAAAAGCACAAGTATGCTGAATTAATCAGTATGTATTCATGCGCAGATAATTGGAGATATCAACCTCGCGATTAACTACTACATCATCCGGAAGATTAAACAGAGCAATGCCTAGAGCTTCTCCTGAAACAAAACTCGTCTTTCGTTTAATATTAATTGCGAAATACTTTGCGTGCGCAATTTTCGGTCAACTTCCTTCGCCAATCAACTTTTGACAGCTTTGTCTTCCTGCGCCATCCTTAGTCCCACATGAGCCAAAAGTAGAAAATAACACTTTTTTCTCCCAAATACATCCTATCGTTTTTTCCATCCACACTTTCTTCAGATCTCATCTTCATCTATAGTTTGAGCATCTCGAGTCGCCGCTGAACAAAGGACCGCTCCTTTGCGAGCTGACGCACCAACTCTTGCAGAACTTTTCCAGATACACATCCACAGACGAAACCGATCTGAGCGCGACACAAGCTTAACCTGAGCGTGTGCCGATCACTCACCTGGGCGCTTCGCGAGGTCCTGGAAAACTTTCCCTGCATGTTTGGGTTGTGTTGATGGTCTCTTTGTCTACACGTGTGAAGGGGTTCTTGGCCGCGCCTTGTTCCTTTCAGTTCGAGTCCCGCCCTCTACATACAACTAAATATCAACACAGAGAGCAACTTACTGGAGTTACTCAGAAATCAGTGAATTATGGGGATTGTTTTGCTCTCCACGGTACAAACACGCTCAAATGCACGATGTGAAATGCAAAAAAACACGATCTCACGGCAATTCGTACATATTTTATTGGGGAAAATCGTGAAAAATCGTACGTATTTTACGGGGTGGCTAATTCGTAGGAAAGACCACCCCTAACCCCACCCCTAAACACACCCCTCCCAGAAATCAGAATGAATTAGCTACCAAATAAAATATGTAGCCTACGGATTGGTCGTGGCCCCTCAGGAAACACTGCATTTACTCAAAAATGACTTAATTAAAATATTTGTAATAAATAGTTAAATCAATGTAAATCATTGCATTCCATTGAGTTGTAGCTATATAAGTTGCCTGTATTGTAACGCACTTAAAATTCGTCTATAAGATAAATATTTCTTAGCTGTCATAATTTCCAAGTCGAAACAAAATGTTAGGGTTTCTGTTCCTGAATATATAGACGGTTTCATCGGGCGCGTGCGCCTGGCCCGAAGTTAACTTCCGGTCTGTGTGTGTTTATCAGTCTGGCTCTGGCTCCGGCTACAAACGCAGTTAAAGTTAAGGTGATGAGTAGACTGAAGTTGGGCTCAGGTGGTTGTGCTGTGGGATGTGTTTCCCATACATTTATTTATTTGTGGTGCCACAATATCAAAAATTACAGATTTTCCAAAAGGCTTCGTTGAATAAACATGAGCACATACTGCACATTTAAAAATCATAACGAGGCATGCGTGTTTTTATATCACTGTATTTCTGAAGGAAGACGATCTTTAGAAAATTTCGATGTCATTTTCATTTCATCTTGCATGTTATATGCCTGATAAAGCAGCGTTTGTGAGCTGAGCGCTGCTGTGTGTACAGCCCTTACTGGGGAAACCTCTGTTTCTCCCGCTTTAAAGCACCTCCTGCTGGCAGAGAATGAATTTGCATTTTCAGTAAGTCCATCTGATTTATGCACCAAACATATTTTGCTTGTTATTGTAAAGCCTATCTATGACAAGCAATCGATTTCTCCACTCAAATCGTCCATGTAACCGTCATTTATTAACAACTCGACAAAAGTTCTAAAACATAAATAGGCTTAGCTGGTAGCAAGTTGATACCAGAAGGGTTCAACACCCCCCAATATATCGTGTGCAAATGTGCAATACTTTATATCAGACATAAATAGTAATTCAAAACAGTGACACAAACCAGCTCCTAAAACAGAGCCAGAAAGAGACCCTCCTTATTGTGCTAGGACATTCAAAATCATTTTTTAAAACACCACACATCGAATAACATATATAAATACACCAATACACATTTCAATACAGCACAATATAAAACAAACATACATTTCAACCATATATATCACATACCTAGTACCAGCTACGACAACAGTTACTCAAGTAAATAAAACTTGTGTTTTGTTGAAACGACTTCTAGGGACATCAACATGCATGATTGATTCATTTATTTATTTATTTATATATATATATATATATATATATATATATATATTCAAATCCGACCCCCTGAATGGCATTGTTCACTGGTCAGAATACGCCTGATTCCCAGTCATCTCAATAGCAAAAATCTGCCAATTTGCCTGAATTCACACAAAGCATGACTATATCGACAAGTTCTGACACATATTACATTTAAGCGTGGCGATGTAATGTGCAATGAAATAGGCTATATTTATCTAGCTACTAATTATTATATGTTTAATGTTTAATGTCAACCTACGCGTTTTACTGCAATGTTTTAGGTGTCCTGCTAGAAAAATACAGTCATTTTAAATACAGTCCATTCGAATATAATCGATTATCAAATAATGATCAAATAAAGCTGCAGTGAAAAGATGACACATAGTGTAATGAAGCCAACGGACCTTTGGTTTAACGTCATTCTATGGTCAAATCATTAATGCACAGAAATATAGTTAGTTGAACATGTGATAAAGCACACCTGTAGGACACCTGCGTGAGGAACAGAATGCATCCATCCACTAAACATCACAGCAGATCATGCTCAAAACGAGTTTGATTTCAGAGTTTAAAGAGGTAAGCATGCAGCTGCTGAGCCAATTCTGACTAAATAAAACACAACTAAGTTATTAAGACTTAGACAAGTGTTTTTAGTAAAGCATTTTAATTCACATGCAGGTGCCACGAAAATTCAATCAGCTCAACACTGAGAAACTAGTACGCTTAACTGATAATATTTATCATATTTAATAGTTATTTAAGCAAAATATAAAAGTGTAAAAACCTCTACTTAATATGAGTAGTTAATTCTGCTCAGAACTATGGTTTGTTTGGGTTCAGATGACGTGAGATTTGATTAAGATATTTTAAGTAACTCTTGTTTATGCAAGTGCAGCAAATTTCATTTTAGAGTTTTCTCTCTCTCTCTCCCAAAAATGGCTCCTAAACATAAATGTCATTCTAAAAAAAGTCTACCATAATTTAGTTGCAGATGCCACTCATTTTTTGTATTTTGTCATTGAATGCAATGCAATGAAATGAAACAGTAAGATGTTTGCAATTTCAGAAATGTAAATTATTTTATGATGTTAATATTTAATATTGTAAACATAAAAAGAAGAGAAGATCTGACAGCCTCAAATTAGCATTTACACTACTCACCATACGTCTACAGTAAATGTTAGAGCCTTCAGATACACAATATCTCTTGCAATGACAGGAGAGCCACACTAATAGCAGTACGGACAATGCTGTGTAACAGTGACAGCAAAATGCATTTCTAGGAAACACTGATCATTCAATTTCATACTTACAATGCTAGCAAACGGCCCATTGTAAGAATATATCATTCTTAGTTAATGAGTGATATCTACCATATTTGAAACTCAAAGATAATTGTGACTGAGGCATTTTTATAACAAAGGAGAAAATATACTGGCTTACACCGTTTGAACACAGTGAAACATCTCATGCACCATGAATCACTAATTCACAAGCATCTTTACATTTTATTCCATCAATAGCATAAATAAATAAAAAATATTCAAATGTTTTTCAAATCATTATTTTTTGCACTTTTTAAACTGATACTGTATGTGGTTTACAAAAGCATTGTGTTACATGCATTCATTTCACATTTACATTTTACAGTGTATACATAAGCCTCACAGGACACACGCTGTGGGTGAAAATGCTGAAAACGGCCGTTCAAATTCGTCATCAGTCCTGTTCATCAGCTCTTCATGGTTGTCCTGACAAAAGCTTAATAGGCTGTATTTACAGCTCAGATGTTCTAGTTAATGCGGGATCAGCACACAACCAGCATCATCACACTACACCTCAGTAACAAACTGTGCTTGAGCTCAAAGGTACTTCCTCAACCTTCATTTAATATGCAAATGTCCACTGTTTTTCAAAATTATGGGATTGGTAGAGAGACGCTCTTTTACATGTAAGCATTTCAGTGTCACAGAGTCCCGTGTTTTAGAGTGCAGTTTTAGATCAGGATGCCCCTGTATTTGAACCATTTGGATGTTTTTTTCCATTATTATTATTATTGCATGTAGGCCATTTGAATTATTACAATAAACACATTCAGTACCAAACTGTACACACAAAAAAAATCAATCTTGTTCATTCTCAAAGATAAAGCATAAAAATTCAAGTTCAATATAATATATAATTAGGCCAGTTGTTGACAATATTATAAAATGTATATTTTCCTGATTAATTATCACTTTCACTTTCTAATCCCACAAGCTATTGACTGAAACAAAAAAATCAAGAAAACCAGTACAGTGTTACTCTTTCTGCATTAATAACTGTAGCAACAGAAGCAACAACATATGATCAGTAAAAGGAATCAAATCTATTCTGCTTACAATGATTTTTTAGGCCTATATTTCATGAAAGATACTATAAACATGTGAGACCGGCTCTGCTGTGATTGTGTAAGGCAGTGAAAATGGAGAAACCAGTGCTTGTCTTCTTTTACACTCGAGTTGCTGCCAGAAGTGTCTGATGAAAGCTAAACCTTTTTTTCTTTTTATGGAGGAAACAGTAATGTAATGTGCTGCCTACAATGACTGCACCCACGCGAAACTGCACCGAGGCTACTTACAATGTAATATCTGAGCTTTCTTTCACTGCAGTCCTCAGACACAGGCAGGTTTCTCTGCACTTCTTGTCTGACACCCCTCCCTCTGGAGAACAGATCTGGCCAAAGAGCCCTGCTGAGCTGCTCATCGGCTGCTCTGGAAACTCCCACACCACGGCCAGAGCAATGTGCACAGACTGTACAATGCAGAATCTTCTATTGGGCGTGCAACAACAGCAAAGCTTCGTTTGAATGCATGCACTTCCAGTGCCACATGGTTTGCTTATATGCATTCTTAAATGTAGTCACATATACCGCACTGTGCGCGTTTAATGGCAGTACAGGAGCAATATCATGCATTCGGTTGTCTCTGGCGGGCGATAGCAGCCCATCCCCCTCTCTGAGAGCCCAGACTTTCTGGGAAGGGGAGGGAGAGTCTGCCAGACAGCCAGCCAGTCACTGAGTGCATCAAGCCACATGGATCACCTTTCAGTGCGCTCTGTGGAGATGCGCCTGTGTGCATTCATAATCAAGGAGCATGCGAACTCCAGTGACCTGGCACACGCACAATAAATTAATTTACACTTATAAACTTGCTCAGATATAAAGGCCACTTACAGTAAGCAACGCACAGCTGCTGTTACGTGAGCGTTAAAAAATCGTTGAGGCAGGTAATATGTGCTTTGCAAGTCCAAACAGACAAGGCAGACGGTTCAACTGACGCACAGGGGACACGCCCACTTATGCAAATGAGAAAGCGAGTCAACGGCGCAGTGTTTAGGGTTCAGTTCCAGCTGAGTTTATTTCCTTTATGAAAAAGTTCTGTACAGGAGTATATGAACAATCTGACAGTCAGTGACTTGACACAATAAGCTGGCATGTTTTTCTTCTTTTCTTTCTTTTTTTTTTTTAACACAACAGCTATAAACCTGAATCGGAAATACAAATCTATTCACCATGCCTTAAGATACTAAAACAATTAGCTATACTTACATCGTAGCTTTTGTTTTTCAGCGCGTTGCCGGGCGGGAGCCTTCACACTGTGGCTTATTTTACAAACAAACACTTGTCTGTTATCCCTTCTGCTCAGTGTTCTTCCTCAGGCGTATTTCCTCAACTTTCCCTAGTTCAGCACGTGAGCCGTGAACACCAAGTTAGAAATGGTGGACTCCAGCCAGTCCCCTGAAATCATCTCGCTCACCTCCGGCGTGCAGTAGTCGGGGAACTCGAAATGAGAAGCCCCGGACTCGAAGTGCATGTCGAAGTCTCTGTCCAGCACCGACGAGCCGATGCTTCCCAGGGACATGCTGTCAAAGCCTGGGCTCGGGTTAACGTCCAGCATGTCGTCGTCGAGTTCCTCGTCGGAGGAAGAGGAGAACTGCGATGAAGAGGAGGACGAGTGACACACACACACACACACACTGCCTCGGTCCTAAACCCATTGGAGAGATGTTTGGCTGCCTTCTGGAAGAGTCTGCAGTGATTCCCCTGTGGTTCACGTCCATATATACCACAGCTCACTGTTCCCTGGGGAGCTCTGAGTGTGACAGAAGAAGGTGGCAGGCGTCCAGACGAAGCTCTTGTTTTGAGCTCACTAATGCAAGTGCATGCAAGCATGCTGAGAGTGGGGCGATACGGGTTACAGACTCACCTGATCCAGCGCATGTGATGCTGACACCTGCAATGACAAGTAGAGATCAAATGCTCAAGTTCTGTGATTTTGTGGCCAGCATCAGACAGTGAAATATGTAGGATGTAATTCTGTTCAATGTAAGACCAACTTATATGTCAAAGGCTCTTGAATTCTCTGCAGACCCACACCACCCTAAAATACAATAAAATAAGAAAGAACTGAGAAAAAACACAATGAAAATAGCTTTTTGTTACACTTTCTATCGTAGAATAAATTAAACTTTAACTGCACGGAAAACAGAAAAATAAAACAAAAGCCAAACAAAATATCAATAGATTTCTGGAAGTGCAAAAGCGGAGCCTGCAAATTGACACATTTTCCAGTGAAACAACGAAGTGACTCAACACCAATTACAGGCAAACGTCAAGCTCTTCACACCTGATGGGCAAGGGAGAAACTGAAATAGAGAAATAAGGGTTAAAGAATGTGTGTTACTGAAGGAGAGGGACCTCGTAGTCCATCTGCTCTCAATTTACCGTCTCAATTTGCCTTTGTATTTAACATGAATGTTAAGGAAACGTGTATGCAAAACACTCAGCATTGTCTGGCCATCATGTTTTGTTATTGTGTTTGGAAATTGGGGCAGATGTGTTTGCCATGCATTCAAAAGCAGAAATGAAATTCAGAAGTGGAATTAACGTCATCTTTCTGTTCTTCCTCTTCTTATGGCAGAAGTTTTCTTTTAAAATCTATTGTTATGTACACCTGTCTCATCTGACAGTATGTGAACTTGATAATGCCGATGAACAATAATGGGAGAATATGACTTTAACACAACTAGTGTGAGAGTAGTCAACACTTGTGACTTCTGTAAGAAACTCTGTGTACATTTACATTAATTAATTCAGCAGATGCTTTCATCCAAAACAGCTCACAGATTAGAGACTTGGCTGTTGGGGAAGGGCTGGGACATCATTCCACACGGAGGTACAGTGATTTTTTCCAAAAGCTTATTTTGGTAGTGTTCACTGTGATTTTGAAATATCTAGAGATTCAGTGACGACTTGATTATAGTATAGTTCTGTTGGTGCTAAAGCTGTGTCTTTAATAGACAAACACCTTCAGTGTTGTCCATTTAATGTCCACATGTTGATAATATATACAGTATAACATTATGAAATGCCAAACTAGAATTTTGTAAGAGTGCAGAAACTGAAACCTGCCTTTGAGCAAGGTCTATCAAATATTGATTTGCACTAAATGCTGCTTTACACCGCTCCTGTGTACATGAGAAAGTGTGATATTATAAAAGCCATTTTCAGAAGAAATTCAGGCCTTTTAATTCATGTATTGAGTATGAAACTGAGAGCGGTGTTGTTGAGCAAGTGGAGTTGGCCAGACGAGGCAGGTGTTTTGGTCAATTACAGAGGCATATGGAGTATTAACACCTTCACCTGTCCACAGCTCCTCAGAAGTGACCTTAGAGCACTGAACAATTACCAGACCGCGGTCTTTCCCCCATTCAGCCTGTCAGATGAGCTCTCGCGTTTGCTCTCCTGCATTGGTCTTGACCTTACCAAAGTGCGTGGGTTTCAGAAAGTCTGTGAGGTTTAGACGGATTGTGTGCATTCATGCTTGGGTTTTTGAGCATTGTGTTACAGCAGGTATAGAGAAAGGATGCCTTCTGTGGTTTGTTGCACAATGGAAAAGCACAAAAGGTTCCTCTCTGTGTTTTATAGATCAGACTAGAAAGGGGTAAAGGCAGTGTTGTGAGAGTAATCAATGGCCAGTCAGTTGTCTAATAAAAATCTGTCCATAGTGTTGATGACCTAGGTGTGACTAGACACTGTTTCACTCAGCTGACATTCATTTTTCCCCTTCTTTTTCATGTTTGGTAAAGAGTGGTGGAGCTGGTCATCGGTGAGCAGCTGTCACAGACAGACTTGAACTTGCAACCTTTGCCACTGAATGCAAGAAATATTCCATCTCATATCCAGGGAGGCAGAGTCTCCCTATAGATATCAGCGCTATCAGAAGCCCGAAGCCTTTAGAGTGTCAGGACCGGGCCGGACGGTCGGATGCATTGGCCAGGGATTCCCTGTCCTTTCATTCTCCGTGTCTGGGAAGACGCTGAGCGATGGCAGATGTGTCAGCTGATCCGTCATCATTCGGCTGCTGCGGCTCTGGTTTGCACGGGCGTCTCTGGGCAGAGTCGGACTGCTCGTGTTTCGCTCCTCTCTCCACTCAGACGCACTGCGGCAGCCACTGCACACACACACACACACACACACACACACCGCACTCGCTTCTGTTTTTAGGAGGGAGGGAGTGGGACGGCTCTCTTGTCTTGTCTCTCCCAAACTATTCCTTCTTCAAGTCTCTTCTCGCTTGGAAGGCTTTCTTCGGAGAACGCAAACATGCCTGGGAAGTTTGGAGGCAGATTTCTGAAAAAGCTTGGATCTATACACTTGGTTTCCATGAGGAATACAGCATTTCCCCAAAGAGTGTGTGCGCTTGCAGGAGATCCCAGAGGAACGAGCGTTCTTGAAGGAGGGAAAGCATTGTCTTTTGGATTGTTGGGATGGACTCGGATAATGTTTCTGCTTCAAATGTAAGACTTTGACCACAGGCCTCTCCCAGCCGGACCTATCCCGTTCTCGGACACATGCAATCATCCCGTAACTGGATAATAGATTCCCGGAGTCCTGCTTTCAGCGGGTGAATCGGTGAGAGAGCTGCCCCAGACGAGCTGACCTAAATCGATCCCAGTGCTGTCTGGAAGCGGCGAGTGAGAGAGAGCGAGAGCTCCTTTCCAGCGGATCTGCTCTCCGCCAGCAGCATCATGTGGAGAATCGGAGGGACTGCAGACTCTCTCTCTTGCTCTGTTCCCTGAGCTGCTGGAGGGAAACTGGCACGCCTTGCCACATCTCTTGGGGATCAGCTCCTTTCCAACTGTTCCTTCCTCGTCTCCTCCAGCAGTGATCAATCAGTCAGGCTCTGGCGGCAGTTTCATGGTGAATTAGTTGCTGCTCTGAGCCGCTCTTATCAGCCGGTGCTGAGGGAACACATCTACCTGGGCTGGGACACGGACGTCTGCGTCTGTGGAGCTGTGAGCGAGGGACGGTCTGGGCACGACAAGCTCACGGATTACGGCAGGAGTGTATCCTTCTGCTCTCTTCCCTCTCCACCTCCTGTTTTTACTGTGAGTGTATTATGCTTATGTCTCTCTCTCTTCCTCTCTCTCTCTGGCACACACACACACTCATCTGTTCTCTCTGTGCTCATCTCAGTCTCTGTTGGCTGATCTGTGAAGGGTGTTTTGCGGCTATCAGAGATGATATTTTTTACAGGAGCTCAGAAAACGTGAACACTTGAGGAGGGAAACCATGTGTAATGTAATGTAAACAGCAGGAATCAATGGGCGGCAGTGGCTCTTTGTATTTAATGTTATGTATTAAAATAACTAGTTTTACCACAACAATGATTTACAGCTGAAGAAAATCTCCTGACCTGAGACAGCAGTTGCAGAAATGTGCCTGCTGAGCAAAGAACATAATGAAAAATATATTGTATTTTAGTTACTGACATGTTTATACAGCAATTAATAGTTACAGAAATTGTATATCTAAAATATATTTTGCCAGTTTAAATCCTTATTCTGGTTACAACTGGAACACATTTTAGAACATCAGACATGTGTTGTTCTTGTTGGCATTTAAAAGTCTGATTTTTATTGCAGTTCTCTGAGATTAAGACATTGATCATAAGTCAGATATACAAACAAAGACAAACGTAAGATGCAGACATACAAGATAGTAATATGGTTCAGTTTTCTCGGTCATATGTCTGATCTCCTTTAAATATTGTTGTAATGTGAGATTTCATTGGGATTTTTAAGTGCCTCTTGTTTTGTTATACATTTCCATGTACTTTGTATTAAAGAAATGCACATCATTTCATGAAATAATTATGAATAAAGACTGAGTCTTTGTTGAAATCAAATGTAGCTTGGTGTTTCTTTATGCATTCTGTTCAGTCTTGTGTCTCCAGTCAAATGTACCACAGTGCCATTGTTCAAGATTTGAGTTCTCATAAATTGTTGAAATGAAAACTTTTTTTCATTAAAAGTACCAAAGGGTAAACTATGCACCCATTCTGAGCTAATATACAAAACGTGGTAATATGTTTAACAGTCTCATCTCTGTTCTTCACCCTTGAACTGCATCCAGATCATGTATAACAGATAAACCAAGCGTCTGTATAATTACAGGCGCTCTATCTCTATCACACACTCGTGTGATCGTAATACCACTGGCCTTTCTGATGCCATGTATTGTATTATATGTGTACGAGCTAAAGCTTGTCCATCACATTAGCTCATCTTGTGTTTCAGACTCGAAATCACCTGATTGGTCGCCCACTAAATGCTGGAGATTGTTGTCAATCTGTTCAGGTGTTGAGATGTTTTGCAGTGGGACTCATTGAGTGTGATAGTGTCATCATGGTATTATGGCATGTTTTCCCAATTTCAGTGAATATGTTAAAGCTAAAGTGCATCATTTTTACATGTTTAAATGCTTTCTCACTATGAATAAGACATGATCAGTTCTCATAAAAAGTGTAACTCTGTGATGCTTAATTTGAAAACATTGATCTGTATTTTGATCCTGATCCTGAACAAAACAACAACACTGACTCAACTAATGGAGTGAGATTATGACAGTCTTAGCTGTTTTTCACAATGAAGGATATGTTCAGGAACACCTTTTGATGATTTGCAGTTCTGTTTGGTGACTCTTATTGTGCAGAAATTATTTAATAGTTAAGCATCTAAATGTCAAACATAGCTTTATGCATGCAAGCAAATCATCTGAAACAGACATCTGTGTTTGCATTAATTATATGCACACTATTTGACGATTTCCATCCAGTAGCAAATGTCACATGTACGTCTGTATGCACAGACCAGTGCGGTGACCACAGTCTCTACAGTCACAGTCCCTCTTCTCAGATTAATAGAAATTCTTTGACATTTCAGTAAAATGTCCTCACATCATGCCAGCACATAATGAGCATTCACCACATTCCATACGAAGAGTGAGTATTCTATTATGTAAAAACGAAACACTGCCACTTGCGGAAATGGTGACATTTAAAGAACACAAGCATAATTCTGATGTTGAATGTCATGTTTTTGGTTTGAGACACAGGGTGCTTATGGATCAATATCTGAATAAACAAGCCTCTGGTTTCATAACGCTCTGCTGTCTGCTCTTTATGTTTTAACACATTGGGAAACAGCAGAACGGTTGTTATGCTCTTGTGAGAGATGGCAGGAAAATGTGACAAACAGCAGCATGATGATTAATCAGATTTTCTTGTTTGCATCAGATGTTCTCAAACGGAACGACTAGTGTCCGTCAAACGTGAAATTAGTGTCAGCGCTGGCAGTGAATCTCTGCGCTCAGCTTATGCTCCTCTGGACGTGATGCTCGTTTATCATTCAGCACCGTCTGAAAAAAGATGATCTGTCACTCACATCCCAGCTTTCAGCTTTGGCTTCATTTCAGCAGCTGTAGCAGAGCTCTGTCAGATCGTGCCAGTAATCACATGACAGCAGGAGACGCTATTAAAGCACTGGGATTTCTAAAAACATTACCAGCAACAAATGTGGAGTGGAGAGGTCAAAAGATTTAGAAAGTGGAACTGAAAAGAATAATACTTTGTATTTTGCCAATGCATTTCGGTACACAGGCCTTGCTAAAAGTGCAAGTGAAAGAAATTTATTTTTATAAAGAAATTATTTTGTATTTCATTTTCATCAATTCATATAGGTGTAAATATTTTAACTTATTTTTTCATATATTTTCTTGTTTTATCGGGTTTCTTTTTTTTTCTTTTTCTTGTTTTTTGTTTTGCATAAGATGTTAGTTTGACTTTCAGCACAAAAACCGAAGCTGTTGGCGTGTTGTGTGATTGTTCCTGTGACATGCTATGTGATTGGTGGATACTATTCCATCTGACTTTCCTATTGGTTAATTGTACGTTTGAATCTTGTTTTGTATTTAAATTAGTTTCTTTTAGCTCTGATGAAGGCCTGTCTTCCGAAACATGTCAGAAACTGGAACTGAAAAGAGTAACCCTTTTTTATTTTGACTTCTCCACTCCACAAGTGTTACTGATATTGCTTTAAATACCTTTGGTGCTTTGTTTTATGCAAGTTGCACTAGAATAACCACACAAAAGCTCTGCTAAAAAAGCACTGGAAACGCATGCAGAAATCTCTTGTTTTCAATTAATCATCTAGAGGAACCTGAAGACGTTGCATGTTAATCATGCTTCTTTGTTTCTGTCTGCTGTCTGAGATCTGCTGCTCTGGATTTCAGGTAGAATGTGAAATGATCTCCACAGGAACTCGCCGTATGTTTCCATCCGATCGGTCAATCCCCATGCAAACATTTCCACGCAGGTGGTCTGTCAGCACTCAGTTCTTCAGCATCAGCCAGGTTTCAGATACAGATGATGGACGTGTTTGATATGCAGTTCGTCTGCAGGTCTGGATGTAATTATACGGGAAGGATCTGATCATGGGCGGACACACGCCTCCGGTCAGCTCAATCTGAGCTCAGTCCCTAGAGACCTGAGAAGAGTGATGGCGCAGAGGCAGAGATGTGCCGTCGCATGTGAGGCGGCAGGAAGTGTGAATTAGCAGGAAGTGGAATGGAGCGAGAGAGACGGCTCGCCTTAGCAAGCAGATGGACTCATTATTGAGATGATGGGGAACGTGAAGGCATTAGCCAAGCATCAGAGCGCCCCTGCTATTACCATCTCACAGAGATCACGTCCACGACGGCAGACATATGTTAGCGCTCTGTCAAACATCAGCAGAAACACAAGCACAGAGAACAACATCTAAACAACAGCATAATACGGTAATTATGCAAAAGGATCTGGACATCTATACATGTGTAAATATCATTAGATTACGAACTAAATATCAATGTGCCAGCACTCAAAATACTAATTTTGCTGCTTGTTAAAATGAGCTGAAACACAAGTTAATTGTACTCAACAGAAAAAGTTACATGAACTCAATATCTGATTAATATCAAGCAGAACTCATTGTCATTTTCCCAGCATGTTTTGCTTTGGACTGTTAAAAGAGCGTAAATGTTGAATTAATTGTAATTTTGTGACAATCTTTTAAAATCAACTGATAACAGACAGGTAGGCAGTCGCGGCCTAATGCTTGGAGCGACAGACTTGTAATCCAAAGGTCGCAGGTTCGAGTCTCGGTACCGGCAGGGATTGTAGGTGACCAG
This sequence comes from Sinocyclocheilus anshuiensis, assembly GCF_001515605.1. Lineage (NCBI taxonomy): Eukaryota > Metazoa > Chordata > Actinopteri > Cypriniformes > Cyprinidae > Sinocyclocheilus > Sinocyclocheilus anshuiensis. The sequence continues at coordinate 418,154 of NW_015552537.1, forward strand.
CGCTCTCTTCCACCCTCAATACCACGACTGAGGTGAGACCCGTGAGCAAGAACCGGACCCCCAACTGCTGCCTGGACGCTGCAGCAATATGGCTGCCCACTGCTCTGGGTGTGTGTGTTCACTACTCGCTGCGTGTGTGTTCACTACTTACTGCTGTGTGCGTGTTCATTACTCACTGCTCTGTAGGGCTGTCAAAATGGCTGAAAAACTAAATTCAAATTTTGTACTTAAATATTATCAATAATCGAATTATATTAAAATTGAAAAGGCATAATTTCAGTTAGGGGAAAAAAAAGCTCTTGGTTTCTCTTCTGAGGCCACAAGAGGGCGCATCGAGCAAAATATTATGCACGTTTCTTCAAAGCATAATAAAATAACACGACTATCTTTGAAAAAAGTGCATAATGTTTAAAATAATGTTTAAACACCTTATATAATTAATAAAGTTGCTTAAACAATTAGAAACAAAACAGCATCATACATGTATGTATAGTTTAATACAAAGGACCGAAAACCAATCACAAAGAGTACTTTCTTTATTTAAAAACATGAGATACAGTGGGATGGGGGAAAACCTTTTTCTGCAATATTTTGAATGAACAATGTATCAGCGCCGCATCTAGTGTGTTCAACTGGATAGGCTAAAAATAGCATTAAAATGCAATGACACTTACATCGTCATCGCACGCTGATAAGACTGCCTGACGCACACCTAAAATTCGAATGCAACGTTTTTGCATTCGAATGTGGATTTTTATTTTAAATTCGATGAATATTCGAAATTCTAAAAAAAAATTGACAGCCCTACTGCTCTGTGTATGTGCGTGTGTGTGTTCACTACTCACTGCTGTGTGTGTGTGTGTTCACTACTCACTGCTGTGTGTGTGTGTGTGTGTGTGTGTGTGTGTGTGTGGGTTCACTGCTGTGTGTGTGTGTGTGTGTGTGTGTGTGTGTGTGTGTGTTCACTACTCACTGCTGTCAGTGCGCGCGCGTGTGCGTGTGTGTGTGCGTGTGTGATGCTACAGCATCTCCCACGCATATCATCTCCTTGCGTGGGAGATGATATGTAAAAACTTCCTCATCTATGCCTGTGCTCTAATTCCATTCAGCCTTCAAGCTTCGAGACACTTTCCATTTCATTTTCACCGATGACTGAAGCTGTGTGTGTCTGTCCGTCGTGTGCCGGTTGTCTGCATTAAATAAGGCAGAGTGTGTTTAAAGCGCGTCTGTCCTCAGGCAGCAGGTGAAGGAGCTTGTCCTGTAATGTCCTGCTGACCTTTTCTTCTGTCTCAAACCTGTGTGGATCTACTGCAGCTCCTGCTGGATTTAGTTTAGACTCTTACGGGAGATGGCAGGAGGAGAGGCCTGCTGGAAATTGGATTGCGGCTGCTGGCGTCCCTTGAGTCACTGACTTTTAATTGGACGGCTGCTTTTTGTTCAGATATTAGCATGAGTAATGTGGCTTTATAACGACCTCCGTGACTTCTCAAGGTGACAGGGACTTTAATCTCTCTCTCTCTCTCTCTCTCCTCTTGCCTTGTTGAGCTAGAAGCGCTTTCTGTCTCTCTGCCGTCACGGTCTATTGTGAAAGTCGAGCAGGGCTGGAGGGAAGTGAAAAAAGGAACACCCTGCGATCCGTCTTTCAACACCTTGAGCTTCTCTCCGATCCTCACGCCACTCGTCTCATTAAACTCCCACTGAGCGTCCATGAAAGAGTCTCACAGTAGTTACAAATAATGGCTTTTGCTCCTTCTCACCTGGCAGTGATTAATATTTCCTTATAAATAGCTTTTCATTATGAAGTAAATCCAAGGAAAAGTAATTTGTTACTGAAAGACCAGTTTCACCCATTTACATTTTAAAATGTAAAATATCCTTTTCAAATCCTGTCGGAATAATAGGATGAATAAGCAAAGAACTAAAACAGGGAATATGTTTAGGCGTGTGTGTGTGTGTATCAGTGGGAATGATAATATGGGTTTTTAAGAGCGTTTTACACTGTTGCCAGTTAAACTCAGATCTGTTCTATATCATGAAGAAATGATGCTGGACTCAGATCACGGATCATTCTCTCACATAGTGAAGCTTCATATGAAGTGATCACTGCAGCTCGACCTGAAGAAGCACAGAATCAAAAAGAAAAAAACTTTTTGCTTGCATTTATTCAGTTTCATTATGTAAACAGACAAATGAAGGTTGTGATTTTTTCACAGTATGTGCACTTACATGTGCTTACAGCTCACTAAGAAAATACTGGGTAATATAAGGCAACTAGAGAGTTAGGACCTAGTTATTACGCAGTTATTGCAATTACTATAATAAGTACATAGTATGTAAATGCAGAACAGGACTGGAAAATGAAGTGCTGCGCAAATGAATAAAATATCGCTTCCTTCTCATTTGCATTTTTTTTTGTTATTAAATTCATGTATATGAGATGTATAATCAAAAAACTCAATATTCAAAAACAGCTGGAAAGACTATAAAATGACTTCAGTTGATTATAAAAGATAAACAAATAAACATGGATAAACATGTAACGTTTCAAATAATTTTATGCCAATCACACTCACATTAAAGATTTCTAGAGCCGAGCGTACAGTAACTAGAGAATATTTACATGACCTTTCCAGGCCTGAATGTTTCCTGATGTTTCCTGCTTTTCCGTGTTTGTGGGAATCCTCATCAGATCAGTCCTTGTTGAGTGTAATACTTTGCTATTCTGTATGTTTCTCCTTCAGAATGAATACATTCAGCTAAATTTATGTATTTAAAAATTATTCTTAAAGACTTGTGGCACAGAGATTAAGCTTTTTTCCATGAATTCTGCAAGAAATGGCCTCGACATCAAGAACAGAGCATTCTGTGTTGCTGCAGTACTGTTGACCGGAATATGTGTGTGTGTGTGTGTACACACTCAGACACACACTGATGTTCTGATCAATACTGGATGTCCAGCCTTACCATGAATTACTCTTTACATTACCTCATCAACTGCTGGTTTTATAGAGATGAGGCAATATGCCAACAATTGGATCAAGGTTCCTGTAAACCCTTCACAGTATGGCTGATGCACTCACTCAGCCGTTCTCCTCACATAGGGTGCATGTATTTACTGAGCCCAGGGGAACAACCGAACAACAGAGAGAGAATGTGCTCTGTGCGCACAGATAACTGCGTTTGCAGCATTTGAAAGTGTGTTTGTGTGTTCTCTCAGTGGTTTTCAAAAGAGTCCAGTTCAAGGTTATTGAAGATCCTTTGTGAGATGGAAATGTTCTGTGGGTCTAATAGCTTGTTTTCTATTTGAAGCTGGTGGAACAGAAACACACACAGGCCATCAGTCCACAGCTTCCACCGAGTGAGTTTCTATGCAGGACATTCACATAAATGATCAAATGAAAGAATAGTGAAGGTGTTTGGAGATCGAACCATGGGAATAAACAAGAGTTCAAGAGGTTCTTGTCATGTCATGAAAAATAAACACTGGATACTGTAGATTTAACCATTTATTACTGCTTGTTTCCAATTAACCTATAAATCTCACTCAGACTTCACTACAACATTATAAACAGAAGCAGTGAGTAAATGCATGAATCTGCTCTCTCTGAGTCAGTGATTCCTTAAACACCAATCAGGACCAGCAGCTCTGTTTAACTGTGAATGGAGATCATTTCATTTCACAATAAATTATATGCTGTAATCTATAAACCACCTCACCAATATGTGTTATGATTTCACCGGAGTTTATGTTTCTACTCTTGTCTTTAATAGTGTTTAAGTCACTCATCTAGTACTAGAACTCATCATAAAGTCTTCAGCTGAGTGTGTGTTTGAGCTCCAGACATGAACGATTCCTCAAATCATGTGTGCTGTTGAGCAGAGCTGTGCTGCTACATTCATTTTGTATTGGACCCGTAAGCAATGCCCTAGCAACCACACTGAGCACCCTAGCAACTACATAGAAATTGGCTAAAAATCACTCAGAAAACCTTTGCAACTATAAAGCAATTCCCCAGCAACCACTCAGAACAGTTTCCATGAACAAGCACCACTCATTTTCAGAAAACTGTAGTTATCTCCTTGTTATTGTTACATTCGTGCAGGTTATCACAGATAATCATAATAACATTTCAGGACGCAGCATGTGTGATATCGTTCATGCATTAAACACGTTCAGGATGATTACAGAGTTTGGTCAAGTTACAGGCTGGTATGTGACCTACTTTATCATGTTTACTTAGGCCCAATCCCAATTCTATTTTATACCCCTACGCCTACCCCTTCCCCTTGTCCCTTAAAACAGAGTGTCAAGGGGTAGGGGTGCAAATATTCCCCTAAGAATTGGGACACCACTACTATGCCGTCACACGTACGTTGTCTAGCTCCTACAATACACACACCTATACGGCTGTGCATTAGAGCCTTTAATTACCGTTCTATATTAATGCACTGCTTACTCTCACACACACACACACACACACACACACATATATCCGAGATCGCGCAGCTCAGACATCCTGGAGAAAAGAAACTTGTCAACGCTGCCCCACGACTTTAAGAATTGGGACAGGGACACCACTACTATGCCGTCACACGTACGTTGTCTAGCTCCTACAATACACACACCTATACGGCTGTGCATTAGAGCCTTTAATTACCGTTCTATATTAATGCACTGCTTACTCTCACACACACACACACACACACACACACATATATCCGAGATCGCGCAGCTCAGACATCCTGGAGAAAAGAAACTTGTCAACGCTGCCCCACGACTTTTATTGATAACAGTTTAAATACTGAATCGCTACATTATATTTTCCAGCAACGAGAGGATAAAATCGCTGTGTTCTAAGTAAACTCACTCTAAAAAGAGAAACGCACAGATGCGCATACTTTCATCTCTCTCTCTCTCTCTCGAATTGGCAATATTTGAGAAAAGGTTTAGCGATTTCTAATTATTGGGGGGACTAGCCCCTCTCAATGTCTATAGTGGTTCAACCAAAAGAGAATCGAGACACCCCTACCCCTTCGCGTGAACGCGCGAAACGGAGGAGTAGGGGAAAGGGGAAGGTCTAAGGGGTAGAACTGGGATTGGGCCTTATTCTTGTCAGGTGAAAAATGATAATGTTTCTCAATGAGTAGCTTCTAGGATTATGATCACTAAATGTGATGCATTAACAACCATCAGGGATTTAATAGCCGGCGTCTCACTGGTAAAGGACATCATTTCAGTGCGAGAGTGACGTCAAGAAAAGATCAACAAGAAAGAGTCATCTGGTCTATAAAACACACACACACACACAGACACACACAAACAGACACACACACACACACACACACACACACACACACACAAACAGACACAGACACACTCACACACACATACACACAGTCACACAGTCACACACACACACACACACACACACACACACACACACACACACCTTGAAGTCCAGGTATCGGTGGATGATGCGGAGCGTGACGTGATCTTCGGCGCTCACACGCGACAGATG
>NW_015552537.1:424052-440556 GCF_001515605.1 Sinocyclocheilus anshuiensis
TGTCGAGAGAGGCCTCCTGCTAGGCAGTATTATTACGCTTGCACATTATTTATGCAGAGGAGATCACTGTAGCCTGATTTCACTCATAAAATGTTAATATATTAATGAGGAAATTGTACTCTTTTAATCTCAGGATGAGACACTTATCAGCGAGTACCACTTGATTCTGCACTTTGCTTGTATTTTAGCCCTCAAACATAAAGCCGCCGTTTCAAATGCTAATTCTCATTATGTTCTGGTGTCCTTGCGTCATGTACGGTGAATGTATGTGTATCTTATGGCGTTTCGCCGGCAGGTCCTGATCAGGCACGCTTCTGAACGGCTTTTATTGTCTTTTACTGGGAAAAAGGAGATCCCACCGGCTTAACTCATCAATAAGAAATCACAAATGTATGATATTCAGCACTTAACCAAATTCAACTCATCTTCAAAGATGATGTTCTCAAAGGCCTTCTCTGTGAGATACGTTATGGGATGTAGGCAGACACATTAAACATTCCTTTAGCAGTTTTTCAGAGTTGATCCGGTTCCCCATCATCATCACGGATCAGAATAATCAGACAGACACTGTCCACATATCATCATACAATCTAATCATTATAATCTTAAGTAATGATTTTAATAAGCACATCATTATTTGGTGTTATTTTTCCATTCATAAATCACAGGCTTTGCCGGTAATCCAAAATGACTCCAAAAGAAGCATCGCTCTGGATGTATTAAATAAAGAAAAAACCTTTGCTAGCTGAAAATGACCTTTTCTGACGGTTGCTAAGCGACCGCTGCGCGGGTATAAACCCTTGTCATTTGCACAGCCAAACCAATATCTTAAAATAAGCCAGCAGTGGAAGTGAGCGCATGTGATTACATCTGCTCTCTGCGAGACCGAGATACCAGCCTCCAGAAAAGCTGGAACATTAACCAAGTCTTTCAGGCGATTTCAGTCATCAGACGCGCCGCTGACGCGCAGGAATCACTCAGATTGAGCTCAGGAAGCCGAGCAAACGCAGGGCTTACAGCCTCGACTGAGACGTGTGCAGCTTTATTAAATAACTACACTGTGAACTGAGAATAATGTCTCAGAGGACAAACTGGTCTAAGTTCAATTAAAACTATCTGTTCATTTAAAAACAGCATCTAATCTTAATCTTTAGTCGTGAATCTAACAGCACTCACAGGAATGGGTCCCGCGAGCAATCTTTGCGCAGATGTAGGTCATGCATGTGTACAGGTCAGGGCTTCTTATCTCTGACGCTCGAGGTCCACAGTCCTGCAGAGTTTAGCTCTAACCCTAATCAAACACACCGGAACCAGCTCATCAAGGTCTTCAGGATTATTAGAAAGTTACAGGCAGGCAGGTTTGATCAAGGTTGGAGCCAAACTCTGCAGGAAAGTGGACCTCGAGGGCCAGAGTTGAGAAGCCCTGGTACATGTAGATGCCTTTTTCTAGGGACTGCTGTACATAAACTGTCCGCTGTATTGGAGCAGTCAAAGCCAGACCATGAACACTCAAGATCATGTTAACTGTGTCTGCAACTGTAGTTATACGCATGTTTGAAAATATGTGTCTGCAACAGACTTCAGCAGATGATTTTGCTAAACTAACACAATACAACAAGATGCTAGCTAACTCGACATTAAAAAGTCACTACAGATTAAAAACCTGTAATATTGAGTTAACACTTATTAAAAAACGCAAACCAACACATTCTCTCTCACCTGTGAAAGTTTATTCAATTTCTTCGGAAATTAAAATTTTGGCTGGTTTTACAACCGAAGGCTGAGCAATGTTGTAGCAGAAAACTCATTGATTTTTACTGTGTGACGACACATTGACTGTTCCAACACTCGAACGTGCTCTAAAATCTTTAGTGTAATGTAAACAAAAAAATTTGGTTTAAAGTAAAAAAATCAAACTGCAACATATAAATCATAAAGACAGTATTATACCCCAGTATATCATTTCATGATGATAAATTTCCCATGTCCTTTACGTCTGTGTAGTGACGCCAAAGGGTTCTCAGTGAAAGCAATGGGGCTCTCTGCATGCTGAAAAACACGCTAAATGAGAACCTGATGCATTAAAAAGTGACACCAAAGGGTCCTGACCATGCATCCATACAGTATGTGATGAAATAAGAGTGAGAACATGTTGCTATAACGTATAACAAATGTTTATGTAGCTCTCTGCTTTCATGGCATTTGGTTGGATGACATGTACAGTGAACGTCAGAAATCAGATCTACATTAAAATAAAGTGCTAGTTTTTGACAGATGCTGCAGACTGAGTCCTGTTCCTCTCCCTCCTGCATCTCCATATACTGTCCTCGCAAATAAAGGTGAAAAACCCAAAAGTGTATTTTATGATGAAGCATGCCCTGTTTAAGGCATTTCAGTGTAATGGCTTTATTTTAATCAGTAAGACTGGATTATTTTTAGGTTATTATCAGTGGCCTGCAGCACAGTCGAAGTTCAGACACGCAGCACTCATGCACCTCTGTAAAGCCATCTGGAACAGAGTCTGATACGGTTTGTCAAATGCATAAATGCTGAGCCGCATCAGTAGAGATGATGTAGTCGTGTGACAGGTACATTCCCCGTCTACACTGCGGCTGATCCCGAGGCCGGACCGCATTATGAAGAATGTGAAGATTTCACTGGAAGCTGTTAGTCTGGGACTGAGGCGAGAGAGTCTGTGATAAAGCACTAAAGCCATCAACATTATAATGAAGGGCAGAGCCGGAGGAGCTGCTCTGAACACTACAGGAGCCTCTCAGAGCGATAAGACGGAGCAAAACACCTCTGCCCCTCTTCAAACGCTCGGCAGATTTGAGCACATGTGACGCTAAACGCCTCTGATCATGTTCTCAACGCACTTTACTGCAGAACCAATCTCAGGAAGGTGTTTTAGCAATCACTGGACGAGAGATGTTTGGCTATCTGCGGCTCAAGCACTGACTTCCATCTGCTCTTCTGAATATGCATTCAAGTATATGTTCAACCAATGTCAGGAAAAAGACAAAGCCCTCAAATATGAACTAAAAGTGGCATCATCTTCAGTGTTTTAAACAGACTCCACAAAAACAAAACTAAATAGTGTAAGAATGGCATGTGTGTGGCAGCCGGGGCTGGGACTTCTCTTCTTGATGGCCCGTCGTAGTGTGACTTATGCCGTGCTCACGGAGGCCCAGAGGCAGCCTTTCAATACCTTACCATTTATAGCTTTATTATTGTTATTATTATTATTAATATTGTTGTTTGAGTCCTTATTATTATTACTACTACATTATTATTATTATTACAATTTGTCCTCTTCTTGATCCTCCAAACTCCCCCTTGTTCCTGATGAATGAGTTTATTGTTAATATTGTTATTATTGCTACTATTACTAATTAGTAATTAATACTATTATTATTGCTATTTGTCATCTTCCAACTTTCCCCTCATTTCTGATGAATTGAGTTCATAATTATTATTATTATTGCTACTACTATTACTATTATTACTTATCACCTTCCTCATGCTCCATCCTCCAATTTTTGTTATTAATGCTATTATTATCATCATTATTATTGTCATCATTATTATTACTATTATTGTTTTCCACTATTGTTATGTCTGTTGTACTTTTCTACATGTTCCTTTGTTTATATACTTCCACGCCCCACACCCAGTTACACTCACACACACACACACACACACACACACACACATGCACGCATGCGCGTACACACACTCACACACACACACACACACACACACACACACACACACACACACACACACACGTTTGTTTTGTTGACCTTGGTTATTTTGTATTTGATTTGTCACCTGTAAATAGTATATCTGTTTGCATAATAAAAAATAAAAGAAATTATCATAAATAATTTCTTAATGTCAGGATAACCTCCAGTTTGTCGAGTGTGCTCAGGCTGTGCGCTCTCTTGTCTGTGTGATGTTGTATGTGTGAAGCATGCTGTTTGGATCTAGTTGGGTTTTCGGTTCAGTGCTGGGGTTCGATGCATTAATGCTCCATGTCTTGGCTTTATTCTCCCTGTTTGCTCTGTCCTGTGCTGCTCGTGTCTCTAGCTGCCGGTCAGTCTAGTGAGGCTATCATCTGCCTGCTAATCTTCTTGCTTGTCTTTGCTGGTTTTCTTTCTGTTTCTTGTTTTGCCCTGTCACGGGATATCTTGTTTTCAAGCCCTGTTGGCTTTAGTCTGGGCATTTGTTTTAGCCCATTTTTTGCATTGCTTTCTAATTTGTTAATAAAAATGTTTCCTGAAAAAAAAAAAAAAACAGACTCCACTGATTGAACTAAGTGTCATACCCCACAATCTGTGTACCAAGCGCTCTGACACGTCACAGACAGACGTGAGCCGTGTGAAAGAGTCGCGTTCTGCTCATGGTTCCAGTCAGCCGGGCGGTGGCACATGTGAAGATATAGTGCTGCTGGCTTCCTGTGGCCTGTATTTATAGACACGCGTGTTTTCAGTGCGCAGCAGCTTCAGGAAGTCAGCTTGCAGAGACGAGAAGCTGCCGACTGAGGTGAAAATGTGATGATCAATGTGATTCAGAGGCTGAGAATAACACATGAGAAGAAAGCATTCTGATTAATACTGCTATAGGTGTTTACAGAACCTTTAACCAGTTACTCTTCACAAATTAGGCTTTAACTGTTCAGAGTTGGGACTGTTGTCCAAAATAGTAATGCTATTTCTGTTTAAAAACATAAATAAATAAATAAATAAATAAATACATTGAAAGTCCACTTTTAGACATTCTACTAACTATAAGTAACTTTGCAACTACATGTCAACTAGCTGTCATTAGAGTATTAGTAGACTTATAGTTAGTAGAATATCTAAAGTGCACTATCAAAATAGAGTGATATACCATAAAATGCAGTAAATGCAAGAGTGTCTTGCTATGAACTGAGTGTATCAGACAGAGAATCAATGTGAAAATGTGTTGCATTTATTCATTTTTAAATATAGACAGATTTAAGAAAAAATAATAATAAATGCAACACATTTTCACATTGTTTCTCCGTCTGATGTTGTCAGTTGATGTATACTGAGGCAGTATTGTTAATATTTCCACTGTGGATGTTTAAAGCATGTCAGATCTGGCTAATAATCAGTTATCGTGTGATTAGCAGTGCTCACAGAGTATCAGCATGTCATTTTAATGTTTTGTATGTATATTGAAGTATTAAAAAGAGCTTTGGGGTCTTGTGTTTTACCATCTGATGGAGATAAGACTTTGTCGATTCACAAAAACTGCTGACTTCTTATCGTTCATCTAAACGCCTGAGAAAATCAGATTCTGGACGTTGTGACCACAAACACACACACACACATACTTCCTGGCAGTTGACAGAGAGTTGCTCACAGCAGTGCCGTCTGTTTTCAGCAGATATTGTGACATCTGTCTGTCTGTCTGTTAGTTCAGTAATGAATCAGTCCTCTGCCGCAGCAGAAAGCAGTTGACTAGTTACTGTAGTAACAGGACGAGGGCCGTCCACCTCACATTGTAGCATTAAACTTACATCACGCTGTAATTGATTTTCCTTTCTCCTTTGATGTGGAGAATTGTCACTGGTTGCAGAGGTTGCAGTCAGCAGCAAAAGAAGTAATCCACTACAAACTACTGATTACTACTTTGAAATTGCAATTTGATTACATCACTGATTACCGCATTTAAAAAGTAATCAGACTACTAATTACTTTACTTTCAAGTTTCAAGTTTACTTTACTTTTCAAGTTATCAAGCCTAAACAAAAATACACTACAAAGTCAAACTCATAGTTCTTTCAGTAATTTAATATTGACTGAAAAATTGCATCAAAACAGCAACAGTATTTTTTCCTGTTTACAGCGAAAAGAATTTAAGATGCTCCGTCAAATTTGATTGGGCACGTAAGTATAATACGCCATTTGAATCTGTGAAGGGTCTACTTTTATTTGTGTACACTCACAAAATCAAAAAAAAAACAAAAAAACATTGTGCTTTTGTAAAATAAAGAAAATAAACAGGGGGCGCTTTCAGCCGTCTCAGTCTCTGCAAACTTCTTTCTGAAACCCGTCACTAAAATGAACTGAAACTCAGCGAATACTTGACACACAGGCTTGAGAAACATATCTATAGAAAAGTCTCTGCTTTAAATAAAGTGTCACGTCGAAAACAAATATTCTCTGATAAAGTAATCCGTATGAAACCAGCGCGAGGTCCAGTCTTTCCCGTCTGAGCTCATTATCTGATTCTGTAATGTGAGACCCGACTCTGGTCAGCAGACACATCAGTGTTTAGCTACTGACCTGAGGTCACCGTTTTATCATCAACAGATTGATCAATACAAACAATGTTGATAGACTGGACAGTTACAAAGGAGTGAGACAGTGATGATGCAGCGAAACATCCTCAGAACTTTGGCTACCGTTCTCTCAAAGTTATGAACAAACGTTCTTCCAGTAACGTTAATAGAACTCATTCAGAGTGACCTGGCCTTGAAAAATGCTCTCCAGACATTAGCACAAAAACATTGTTCATGGATTTACTTCTAAAACCTTTTAGTTGGATGTTCATCTAATGTTTTTTTTTTAAATGTTACTTGTTTCAGAATGTTCAGAAAACACTCGACAGTAACAATTTCTTAATATATGTAAAATAATCAAATGGAATGAAATTCCCTTAACATTCACAAAATCAAGAATAAAAAAAAAAATGTTTTAAATAAACCATAAGTTTTGAACGTTCAGAAAGCATTTAGAAATAATGTTTTCATAATGTGATCATTAGCAACAAGAACATAGCAAAACATTCTTAGAACTTATTTATTTATTTGTGTTAGCCGGGTAGGACCCTTAAAGCTGACGTGTATCTTTTTTTAAATGTTTTTATGGCAGCTTTAATAAGACGAGATGACTATAAGACTAACTGAAGAGTGATGACGCTTTCAGCACATTCATCTGTTTGCTTGAGCAGCTAGACATGTCAATCATGCGAGTTAAGGCGGGGCTATCTGTTTGACTGGCCAATGACAGGCAGGAGTATGTTTGAAAAAAAATCTAGCAAAAAATAAATGAAATAATATGAGATCCTTTAATATCTGTTCACATTATCAAAACATATCAAAGCTCATTGTGCTGAAGTTCAGTCTGATTATTTCGCGCGGGTCTCTGCAGGGCAGCCAGCAAATTGGCGAATGAGAAATGTTATTTTGAGGGTTTTTTCTGTCTGTAACCCCCACACTCAACACTCACCCCTGCAAATGAAGTTCTGTCCGTGTTAACACTGTAAATAAAGTATTCATGAATTCATTTGCAAGTGAAGACAGCTCCACGTAATTATCTCACTGAACAAATTTAATGCGCCTCATTCCTGTTCCGCATTATGAGAGCACAACATCTTTCATCTTTAATTTTTTAATATTGCCTCTACAGGCTGCTGTTCTGTAGATTTCTGATGGCTGTAAATACACGATGGAACAGTTCAGAGGTCATTAGGAAATTCTTAATACAAGCTGATTCATTTCATGAATAAATTAATGAAAAAAGCCTTCACAGCCATTAAATTATAAATGTAATCAGGCAACATGCATTTGATTTGTTAAATGAAATCCTGATTGAAGCACTGAGTCCGGTCCTTTGAACAGATGTGAGTTGTGAAGGGAATGTTCAGACATCCATCTCTAGTAAATCTGCTCGTCCTGTCCATCTAAAAGAACTGTGGACCTTCATGTGGATTTACTGTGGTGTAGTACGATAAATCTGAGTTCAGTTACTTCTGAAGAGGAATCGCTTCTAGTCAGCTTAACCAAACTGGACTGAAAATGATTATGAATGTAATAAAGCAGACATATGTCTGATGAACTTAAATCAGGGGTCTCCAGACTCGGTCCTGGAGGGCCAGTGTCCTGCAGAGTTTAGCTCCAACTTGCCTCAACACACCTGCCTGGGAGTTTCTAGTAAACCTAGTAAGACCCTGATTAGCTGGTTCAGGTGTGATTGATTAGGATTGGAACGGAACTCTGCAGGACACCGGCCCTCCAGGACTGAGTTTGGAGACCCCTGACATAAATATCATTATTATCGCTTCTGATCTGTGTGTGTGTGTGTGTGTGTGTGTGTGTGTGTGTGTGTGTGTGTGTGTGAGAGAGAGAGAGAGAGAGAGACATCCATGAGACAGTATTTCGCTGCACATGTATATTATACATGGTTAGTTCTGATGCAACAGTCCAGCACTGGGATTTTTCACTGTATCACTGTTTGTTTCAGCGACTCTTTCTGCAGTTACATCGATACGCCAGTAGGTGGCTGTATTATAAGTGAGTATTGAATCATTCATTCAACCGATTAATTTAACAACACTTCAGGATTAAAAAAATTACTGAGAAATGATCATTGAAGCAGCCTATAATGGTTTATTTTCAGAACCATTCAGGCAAAATACACCAATGTTGCTACGAATCTGCTGTGGATTTGTTAAGAACTATTGTTGTTGACACAGAAATATTACATTTCATCTTCCTCTTTATTGAACTATTATATAAAAGCAATGTCACAACTGTGCTGTTAAAACAGACCAAACGGTTCAAATTAGTTACGGAGGCTTTTATACTACTGATATGAGAGACATGAAACCAGCACAGCTAGGAAATCTGTTTACTTGATATAATTTAGTGTACAAATATTTGACTATATAGGATTGATTTATAGGACTAATCTGCTCTATAGTTTATGATCGAATAGCAGGATTCCTGAGGGATGAAAACAGCTTGAACTCAATATGGTACAGTGTATCATATGATATAAGACTCAATAACAGAATGAAAATAGACTCTTATCAGCAAAGCCGAAACATGTCTCGTGCTAAAGCAGTTTTATTTCATAGTTGTGACTGGTGATTATCACTGGTTGAAGTGTTTGAGTAAATAAACAAATACACAAGCATATGATTATTAATAGCAGAAATACAGTACAGTTTAACCCATGTGTCAGTACATTTTCAGTTATTAACAGTATTCAGCGCTTTAACACATAATGGAAGAGCAAAAAGTTTACTGCACATTTAGAGTTTTTAATGAGTTTTGCTTTGCCAGTTTTGCCCTTTGTAATGACACAAATGCAGCCAACCACAACATTTTATTTTGGCAACTTAAATATTCTTCCTGCTCCTCAGAGCGAATTCATTATTAGCATGCTGCTTCAGCAGTCGTATGAATAATTCTGTTTTCCACACTGGCCTTTTTTATTGTGAAACTCACCAGCAAAGCCAGCGCTTGGTCTTGGTAATTGTGGCCTCTAATTATGGCAGTGCCACTGTATTTTGATAATTCTAATAAACTCTAACAAAGGGGGAAAACAATGGCCCATTTAAGACGGCACTCAGAGTAAGAGCTTATGTTTTAAACACCATTCCAAATTAAGGGAGATGCTTTAAAAGGATCTTCTTGTTTTTGTTTTTTTTTTTAATTAGGACACCATCTCTGGTGGAGTTTGTTTCAGACTTCACGATAAAAGCTGCTCGACGTCCAAGCGACTGTCAGACGAGAGGTTTTTCTGTCTTTTGAATGCGGAGGTTGTCAGAAGTGTCTGAGTTGAGATCATCAAGGAGCCGGCTTTAATTACATCTCATTGGCTCCTGTTGTTTTAATTGAAGACATGTTTAATTTCCCTGTGCATATTTATCAAAGCAGCAGGAGGTCGATGCTGGTGGATCTATGGAGCTGGAACTGTTTTTCCGTCAGAATCAGAGAGCCGTCACTGTGTGTCAAAGAAGCTCCGTAGGAAAGTGTTGTTACTGCAGATCACAGCAGTGCTATTAGCTTCTCCATGCTTCTAGTCCTTGTTTGTCGATTTAACCACTGAACTGAGTCAAGTTGATTTTTCATTTAGCTGGATTGTCTCCCACTGAATAGTTCACAGAGAGCTAGATGATTTTTGCCTGCTGATGCTGGGATTCATCTGTTTTCCAATCCGCCTTTCCTATGTAGACTGGTATGGTACATGCTTCATTCGGCTCTTACTGTGAGGTAACTGCAATAACACACGGAAATCTGTATCTTGTAAGCTCTTTGGAATAATGAGGTAGTCTGAAGCACATCCAGTTAGCATTTAGAGATAAATACATAACATGTGTACAACTGATGCCGTGGTGAATCTCTATATTTTTCCAGTTTTGTTGATGTGGAGATGGTGTAAAATCAGGCGTGCTCCATCATGCCACGTTTGAGCAGCGTCCATCTCTCTCTCTCTCCGGACTGCTATCATTTACGATGGGTAAACCCACCATCCTGACCGTCAGCCTGCAGATGACATGTTTAGGGATGACTGTACATGTGAGCACCGGACCCATTCTTTACTGTCACGCGTGGACACCGTTCACCTCTTCTAGCGCCGTTAGCATTTTGTCACTCGCTGTTTGAAGCGGCCTGCTCTTATACACACAGTTTCTCTATAGCGACAAGACAAAATCAGCCTAATGATGAATGATCATCATATGAGGCACTATTCACTTCCGCCGTTCAAATACAAACACTTTCCCCCACAGAGTGTCCATTTTAAGCAGAAAAATGGATTCCATGGCAAAATATAATGACTATAGATCACATTTGTGATCAGACTTACAGAAAGATATCTGCTCATTCGGCAGCAGGAGTTACTAGCGAGCGATAGTAGAGTGAGCGACCTCAACTAATAGAGTCTGATGAAGTTTAGCAAGATAAGGAATAATGCACACACTGTAAAAAGGAATTGTTAAGAAAACTTACAAATTCAGTGCAATTAACCTGATGCTGTCACAGTCAGTTGCGGTGAAGAATAAATGTAGCTGGTTCTAGTTGCAGCAGTTAAATTAAAAGACAAAAGATGAAGAGCAAACTAACCAAAGCAAAATGATGAGATAACTAAACCAAACTCAGGGCTAAATAGACAGGGAAGAGATAATTAACAGGACTACAGACAGGTGATGGAAATGATGAGTTACTATGGAGACAAACTAGTGGCGGGAGAATGTGAACAAAGGAAACAATGTAAACCAAACACATATCTGACGTGACATGTGGCCAAGTATGGTGACCCATACTCAGAATTAGTGCTCTGCATTTAACCCATCCAAAGTGCACACACACAGCAGTGAACACACACACACCGTGAACACACACCCGGAGCAGTGGGCAGCCATTTATGCTGCGGCGCCCGGGGAGCAGTTGGGGGTTCGGTGCCTTGCTCAAGGGCACCTCAGTCGTGGTATTGAAGGTTGAAGAGAGCGCTGTACATTCACTCCCCTCACCTACAATCCCTGCCGGTACGAGACTCGAACCCACAACCTTTGGGTTACAAGTCCGACTCTCTAACCATTAGGCCACGACTTCCTCTTAAAAGTCGTGACTTCCCCTTATCTCATCTGTTTGTCGTAAATAACACTACTTTGTTTTGTCTATTTGGATTTGTTTGTTCACTAAATGCTAAATGCCTCATTCACGCAATTAATTCAAGGCAGCTACAGATTTTCTATTCAACCATTTTTCAGTTATTAGGTAGTCATTTATAGTTTTATAGGACACTTAATATGTGAAGCAAACTGTGCTATCTTTGTGCATCATGACTTTACAAAGCTGTTTGGTATGTTTTAGATGCTCGTACACAGTCCTCAACACTTCATACAAACCTCAACAACGATGACAATCAGCAAATGTGTACAGATGCGACATCACAACAAATAAATAATGATAATGAACACAACAACAGTAAATAAAATCAGCAAACAATAAAAACAGCAAAACATAATTAGCTCAGCAATACTGGTGAATTGTGTTGGTCTAACATGGGTTTTTATGCAGTTTCAAGTCATTTAATTTACTTACTATTTGTTACTTAAAAGATCCTGTAAACTGGAAAATATGTTGTTACTCAGTCAGGCTCTTCAGTTCAGTCGTACCCAGTCAGCCGTTTCCAGTAACCGAAACATCTGAGTGATGCCATCAATGTGAGTAGAGCCTGAAATCACAACACAGAGAACAAGAGAGAGTAGTGAGAGTGATTCATAATGAGTTCTGTGCATTGATGGAGAGAAAGAGCAAGACATGGAGAAAGAAGGAACGACTGCGTTCAGATCTTCTCCCGGCCTTCAGAGGAGCATGCATTCATCTCAGACGCTGCTGTAGATATGACGTGAAGTGAATGCGAGAGCGACAGGCAGAGGCATGCTGGGAAGACACTGACATGAGAGAGACGGCGGTGTCTTGACCACACTGTGTTGTGCGTCATCTCTGATATTTCATTATCACTGGACAAGACAACGTCTGAACGACTGCCTGCCACTTCATAAGAGAAGCAGCTCATGTAATTTCATCCGTTCCTCTCTCGTGATTATATGCCAGTGAAGTTCAACTGTCATGTGTTGATGAATTTCACAGACACACACACACACACACACACACACACAGACGAGACACACCTGGGAGCAATAAAACCAAGGGAAACACCTGGGACAAATTAAATAAACTAATCAGGACAGGAACAGGAAACTAACCAAATAAGGGCATGGGAAGGCACATGGGGAGCAGGACACACACAAAACATGGAACAGAGTCTGACATATATATTCAAATAGCTAGAAATATGAGATAATGTTATTGTTAATGTTTACTAATGAAGTTACTAAACATTACCTAATGATTAACATATGATTATTTAATGTAAATTGAAATGCTTACAAATGTCAGTAAACGTTCAGTTTGATCTTCATTTGTTGGTGTTTGTTTGTTGTGTAGACCTCTATTTAGACATCTTAACAATTAATCTATTAATCATTTGCTCATGTTTTTGCAGCAGCCAATCTAAAGTGGAAACTATTCATCATTTGTAAATGTTCATAAACGATTACTAATCATTAGTAACTTTATGGGCATTGGACTTTTAGCTGCTGTAACAAGGTTTGTGTAAAGGGTGGTTAGTTAAGTTTATTTAAATGCTTCTTAAAGACGTAACACACGTTGTAATTTGGGTGAAAACATGTTTTTATTGCCTCAACACTTATATTAGTATACTATATCATTAAACAGGGTATTCCTTGAATCATACATCAGCAGGAGAAAACAAATCTTTTTTTTCAAGAAAATACTTGTTCATTTATCAAAACAATGTAATATAAACAGATTGAATCATGTTCCCTTATAGTAACCAAACTGACCCCTCTACACTTTTGACCCCTTAAACAACCCATACCACCAAACCCTAACCTTAACCATATCACACCTCAATAGCAGCAAAAGTGTTGTACATTAACAAAAGCTTTCAATCATTGTATAACATCTGTTAAAATCATCTGTAGATTTTCAAAACGTGCATGATCATATGAATTAAAGGTTTAATGACATTTGTAAACATTGTAATTTACATTAATTATCTGTTGATCATTAGGTAATGTTTAGTAAACATTAACAAGCTCATTATTTCATGTTTCTAGCTATGTGAATATATATTAACTAATGACCCGTTAAGCATTATATAATGTTTGTTAATGAAAGTTATTATAAAGTGTTACCCAAGATGGCGCCTGTGTTTGGCTGGGCCGCTGTCACTGTCTGTCTGGGGTTGTGTTCTTCCTGTCCTGTGTGTCGTTCTGTTTTTTCTGCTTCTTAATGATGGACTTGCTGTTCAGGTGTATCTGATCGCCAAACTCTTCTATAAGATCATCAATGGTAGATCATAATGTTCCTCCACCCTGGGCTGATATTCTAATCATTATTGTCCACATCAGTCCACTCAGCTGCTGATTCTGGCGGTGGTTTTCTACACCGAAGTTCCCAAAGACATCGGAGGAAGTGAGGGAGAATGGCCGGGATTCAGGTGAAGCTGAGGCTGTCCTGGAAGCGAGGAGTCGTCGGAAAACGGCGTCGATTCCTTCAGAGGAGTCTAATGCATAGACTGTATGGTCTAATGATTCTCCCTCGTCTACAGCAGCTGGATTCTCCTGTCTCCGTCCCGTCTTCCCAAATACGTTTGTGGAGTTTTTGCGCTCGGCGGATTGAGTCCCTGTCAACTCCGCACGATTCCCCGCAAAATATCTGGTTAAGACGTTACTCTTCCCTTCAGGAAGGCACAGGTAAATGCTCGTTCAATAACTAATAAAACATTTGCATTGAACGATTTTTTTAAATCCAAGGAGCTGGACTTTTTGTTTTTGACTGAAATCTGGCAGAGAAATATGGAAAATGCTCCCCTTAAGGAAATTTGCCCAAATAATTATTTATACCTTTATTAGTCTATCGAGAATTTCAGGCCGTGGTGGAGGACTCGCTGTAGTGTTTAGAAACTGTTTTTTTTTCTGCTGGGTGGTTAATACTGGGTTTTTCTCTTCCTTTGAATTGCAAATGATTCAAGTTGGTGGTACAGATCCCTTTTATTGTATTTTCATTTATCGTTCACCTGGTCCTAATAGCTCCCTTCTTAGATGATTTTAGTGATTTCTTTATCGTCTATTCTTAATCTCTCTAGAATTGTGATTGTTGGTGATTTCAACATTCATATTGATGATGTTTCTGATAAATTTGCAACTGACTATGAATATCACAGTCATTTAATCTCACCCAACATGTTACTGGTCCTACTCATATAAAAGGACATACTTTAGACCTTGTTTTTAGTCTTGGTTTAAATATTGGTTCTGATCTTTTATTAATGAAAGCTATTATAAAGTGTTACCCGACTGAGTTATTTGTGATCTAAATCTGCTGTAAAATGGCGAACTGAATGAACTGCTTGAATGTGTATATGACCACACGTGTGTGTCCGTCTGTACGGGTGGGCCACTTTAGGTAAAAAATATAAATAATGTTAAATTAGCACAGATTTGTGGCAGTGCATCAGCCTGCTGCTGTGGCAGGTTCAAATGATGTAAATCTAGTAGTTTGAATAGCGTTTCTCTAAAAATGTCTACACATTTTGCACCGTGTGATGTCTGCTTTAATATTGTATCGGGGTCACGGGGGGTAATGAGCACTGCATCTCTCTGTGGTTGCCTTCATGAAAACAGAAAACCTCGCTTCAGCTTCAGCTGCGTTACCTATTGCTGACTGATATGAACACAAATGAAGCACACACAGGAACACAGAGGAAAGAGTTCATACAGCACCTCCTCCACGGTCGCCGTGATTTTGCCAAGTAAGACATGTTCCTGGATCAACATTACTGTCCAAAAATACAGACTTAAACCAATCCCTATCCCTAAACCTAACCTTACCCATAATTTATTCCAAAAATCAGTGTGAAATGATAGCTGATTAAGAAGGGTGTAGAAGCACCTAATCCTGATCCTAAAACAGATATTTCCTGAAAAGTTTTCTCTCAATTCTGATCGGTTGATTGGAATGTTGTTCTAGAATCAACAAGGATGTTGATCCAGGAACATGTTGTACTTGGTGATTTCACGCTCACCCTTCCTCCACACTGATGCCTGTATGTCACACAACATCTCAACACTGCGCTTTGATGAAATATAGTTCACCCTCATGGGTGCGATGTAATAAACCAGACCAAACCGCAACTGAATTAGTCAAAACCAACAATACAAACTGCAGCACCGTAATTATTCAGGATAATGAGTCACATGCAAAATCCACTTTCCTGAAAAACCTGAAAGAGCACAATGCTTGTGTTTCAGGCACGAGTGTAAAGTCCGAGCCAGCGAGCGTGAGAGCAGGTACATCTCAGAATAAATGCTAACTAATGAAGCATTTGTTTTGATTGGGCCAAATGTGTCAAACCAACGCTTAGAAAGGATGGCACTGTATATCTCAGTTTAGTGGCGTCTAAGGCTTTAGTCTTCTGACACTCACACACACACACACACACACACACACTCATTACATGTATTATGCTAATAAACTAAGGCGGCTGAGGATGAAAATACATTTGCATTACGTTGATGGCCAGATCCGCAGTAAACAGCATCCAAAGCCTGAATCTGCCTTGATCCAGTATGAAAGAGCTGTAATTGTTGGGGATTTAATCTTGACTACTTTCAGTTTGGTTTTAATCATCAAATAAACATGCAAAGACTCAATATAGTTTGCGAAAGCACTGATTTTTGGACACACAAACAGAAGCGCTCTATAGTTTATCTTGAAAACAAGAGAAATGATTGCAGCCAAAGCCATTTCACAACAATTTCAGCAAGATGATACTTGATTGCTGAAACATCACGGCTACTTTAAAAGCTTGTTTACTTTTACATTCGAGCTATTACTGAAATCGGATTGCTAAATCCAGCTGCTAAATACACTGCAACAGACTGACTTTGAACAAGATTATGTGACTCCAATGTAAACTGACTCGATTAAACTCTTAGTTGGAGAGACTGTAAATTGATCTGTCCAGCACGTGCAGCACACTGTATTTTCATCAGCCGGATCCGAGCAAGCAATTACTACGCTTACTGAACAAATCATATTGATTCATCTTGAATCCAGCTATAATGTGAAAAGCACAGTTCCTGCTGA
>NW_015552537.1:440566-473663 GCF_001515605.1 Sinocyclocheilus anshuiensis
CATGCTGAACTCCACGCCAGCGTATGGTGAATCGAGTTTAATTTTCACACAAATTTTACACAAAATGACTGTCCATCTGCTGGGTTTCAGCATCACAGTATTAACAGATTTATGAAAGCACACAGGCTGAGAGAGAGAGAGAGAGTCCAGACGAACCTCAACATCACTGAACACTGAGGGAGACAAGTGATAAAATAATAAGACGGGCTGAAGCCGTACAGTTAGTTAGTCTGTAGAGATTCAGATTTATTCAGGGAGCGTAACGGCAGCAGGTCAAACAGGTAAATAACACACAGTGTGTGCTGCTGTAAAATAACCTGAGGGTGAGCAGACACAGTTCATATACACGTGCCTCTCCAGATACAAACACATTATATCACAGCAGACAAACACACACATTTAGCAGTCACTGCACACTCTCAGAAAAAGGGTACAAAAGCTGTCAGTGGGGCGGCGATTCCTTTTCAAAAAGTACACTATTGCACCTTATTTACCCCTAAAGAGTGTATAGTAGCTTAAGTGTACATAACAGTATCACCTCAGTGACGTGTTTTTTGTTTTCTGAGAGTGAAATATTTAAGAATTTGTGAAATCAAATGCTTTTTTCATCCCTGCTCCATCTAGACAAGTATAACAGTACACATATAACACACTATATACACTAAGTACAAAGTGTACAACGTGCAATACTGGACACACTTTCAGAACGCCTCACAATGTAACACACATGCATATGAAATGTGAAATGAGCAGCATGTGCATCTCTAAAAAGCTGAATAATGTCAGTGGAAAAGCAGTCTGACCCACATTCTATGGATTATTCACAGGATCTCAGGCTGTATTCTGCATTTGAC
Source organism: Sinocyclocheilus anshuiensis (assembly GCF_001515605.1). Classification (NCBI taxonomy): domain Eukaryota; kingdom Metazoa; phylum Chordata; class Actinopteri; order Cypriniformes; family Cyprinidae; genus Sinocyclocheilus; species Sinocyclocheilus anshuiensis. The sequence goes on from NW_015552537.1 coordinate 441,421, forward strand.
TGTTGTAAGCAATCACTCATGCATTGTGGATTCATCAAAATCCCATTCAGGATTCCAATTCAATTTCAGAAATTACATAGTGAGTAACAAGGGAAAATGCAGTCGTGCCTTCTAGAAGGAAAACACAATGTTAATTACACAAATTTCGTGGCTTAAGTCATGAAAACGTTCAGAAACAAAGAAACTTCATCAGTGCAGAGAGATGAGACGGCCAGAGACAGAAGCGCTGTATGTACATACTGTATATACGTCTGTTTTCTTCCCAGTTTCTGCTAAAAAGTTATTATTTTTAATGAGACGACAGCCGTCAGCTTTTCTGACATTCAAAGATGAACTTCTAAAACTACTCCAAGCACATCAAACACACGTCATGTGTGGGTCTCTCAGGTTGAGCGCTCTGAATCTGGGACTTCATGCATACAGATGAACATGAGCGAATGCTCTCAGAGAAACAGAAGAACAGCAGAGGAGCTTCGACACGGCAGCCAACCAAAGCTCAGAGGCGTAGCTGGATCGGGTGGAGGATCACACACACAAACGCTGGCGAGCAGAGGCGCGGATCTGGGCTAATGGGGGATGATGGGATGTGCTGTGTGTCGGAGAGATCGGCTTCTTCTCGTCCCGTCGATCTGAAAGGTCCCGCACATAAACGGGAGTAATGCAGAACCCCATCGGCAATCATTACACATTCTCTTTAAAGCACGCACAACTCCAAATAAGCATTTGGCCTGCCGTTTGTAAATTATTCAAAGCAGAAAATTGAAAGTAAAATCACAAAGGGAGTGGATTTAGGGAAGAGAGGAGGAGGGGAGCTCGACAGGAATAGATCAGCTGCAATGGGTTCGTCTGTATGTGTGGGGTTTAAACTGCTTTAATAGTATAAATTCAGCTTTGTCAAGTTTACCACATTAGCCAGAGCTTTCAGACACACAACCACTGTTTTATTTTAATGCATTTCTTACATTGGCACATCATTCTGAGACCACTGAACATCTCGTTTAAAACCTGAAACCAACGATGAGGATTTGAACATTTTAAACAGAAACTTTATAGAGTAAAATTATTATGGTTCCAGATTCTATCACTAAACCAGATTCAATTGCTTTGTCCAAAAACATTCCATTTTATTATCTATGTTTGTGTCCATATTTATTCTGAGTTATTATAGCTAACTAACACTAAAACCATAAAGACAAAATCACAACATATTACTAAACTTCACCTGAAATTAAAATGCAAAGGAAAATATAAAAATAAAAACATGAATTAAAAACTATAAACAGTATATGTGACACTAAAATAACCCTGTTACAGGAAAATGTGTGAAATACGTTTCACATTGAAATATTCTTTGTGTAGTAATACATATGATAGTTGAGACACAGATCGTCTCCAGCAGCGTCTCAACACAGAGAGGGAATGTATGAGGAAACATGAACAGATGCTTCACAAATAACACATCCTTCATTTCTCTCCAATTAAGCAGAGGCAAATTACACATTAATTAGACAATCTACTCTTCATACATCTCCTCAGGTAGACCAAACATAGACTGGAGATAAATGTAATTGTTCTGTGCAGTGAAACAGCTCATGACCGTTTTCAGAGGAGAGACTGTAAAAAACAAGAGTCTTCAGCAGTGGCGCATTTACACCTTCATCCAGCGAACACAAGCTGTCCGAGACGCGACACGAGCCTCTACAGCGATGAGCTTGGATGAAATATAGTTCAAGAGAAGCGGCTGCGTTTCACTCACACCATGCCTTTGTCTTTTATTAGTAATAGAACACAGGAGCTTCATAAATAAGCCAGTGGTCTGTCCGTTCCTCAGCACTGAAGTATTGCGCTCGCTCGGAGTAATAAATGTTATTACCCAGATGAACGCTGTGATAGAGGCGTGCGCTGAATGCTCTGCTTTCATGATTCCTCGCTTCATTCGAGCCAGCGCTCCTTGAGCAGAAAGCAGTCCTGCGTATTTCCACAAAGCCAAATAACACGCCTCGGGTAAATCTCTATCAGTGAGGAACAGGTGTTTGTAAATGAGAAAACTGTCAGTGTGCAGCGTTAAACAGAGGCGGTGTGGAGCAGTCAGCGCTCCTCAGAGACGCCAGAGGAAAGCAGTCCAACTCCAGCGCTCTGAAGATCCTGTCAAAGCATCTTAAAGCCTTAACGAACAGCTCACCTTTCACCTCCGGGCCATCCGAGATGTAGATGACTTTCTTTCTTCAGCAGAAGAGAAACTAAGGATTTGAAGGAAAACATTCTAGATTTTTCTCCATTTAATGCAAGTGAATGGGGCTCAACGTAGACCATATTTAGGCAGCCTCAAAGTAATCCACACGAGCCCAGCCGACAAATAAGGGTCTTCACTAGCATAAAATGATCTGCTTTTAAACATGCACTTTTAAATGTTCGTCTTGGTCCAGCTTGGTTTGGTTTACGGCCGGTTGGGTGACAGATGCACACAGATGCGGTCACACAAGAACCGCCTCATCGTTACAAGTGTAATGTGATAAGTCATCATTTAGTATTACATTCAGAAATTATCTAAATAATAAACACTATAAACATAATAAAATTAAAATAAAAACTATAAACAAAGCCTGGGCTATTTTCGTTCCCCTCACATCAAAGCAAATCATTTAAATGTAACAACATCGTTGTTCAGAACAGAACAAATAGAAGCAACTATAATTATCATATAATATTATAAAATAAAATAAACAAAAACACCATGCAATAAAACATAACAAATAAATAAAATAGCTTTGTAGACTGAAATTTGATGAACTGAATCTCTATTGGCGCAGCGTGAGCGACACTTTAATGCGACTCTGTAGTCGAACAAATGCTGCTTGTTACAAAGACACACACAGCGGTCATCGTCTGCTGCTTTAAAAAAATCAATAGATTTATTAATCACCAAAACAAATAATCCATTCAGCAAAACCAAACACAGCAGCCACTGCCAATGTCACATCTACCCGTGGCCATCATCCATCAAGCTTATTTATAACTATATAACAGTGCAGTATGCAAATCAACCTGAAGTGATTAAAGAGTTTTAAGCACATGCAAATGGCCGGCTGTGCGGCAGCTTCATTAGTGTGGCGGTAATGTGTCGAGCGGGAATAACCGCAGAACCACAGAGAAATAAAGAGAGACGGCCGCAGAACAAAGACTGAGTTACAGAAGACAAACCGGCCCTGACATTACAGCATTCTGCTGTTAATTCTCCTGACCAGTCCTGTCACAAACAGCCAAGATGAATCCAGCTCTGGAGCCACTGTAAAGCAATTACAGAAGCTCCTCCAACAGCGCGGCCCTTGATCAGAGCTCATTAAACACAATGACACGCCGCCTTCTAGTTAGAAAGACTTTTATTATCATGCCGACTGCTGCTTTGTCCCTCTGGTGCCTGTGCTGATGAAGGTTACACAATTAACAGCCTCGCACCTGAGTGTTTACCACGAAGCTGTTTTACCTGATGGAGGAGGTCTCGTGTTTGTGTGTAAGGAGTGTAACATGGATCATTGATTGTTGTCGCAGTGGTTTGTTTATCTCATAGCACTCCACATGCTCTCTCTTCTTATAAAACACAAATTCAACTGGCAAATCAGACATTACTGCAGAATGAATCTTAAAAATGAACATTATTCTTTACCCGCACTGACCGACAGTGTTATTTCAGTGTCACTGATATGCTATTATAGTTTGCGATAATATCTTGAATTAGATTTCTTTCTTTTTTTTACATTGTTTTCATTTAAATTTTAGATTAAGCTTTAGTAGATTTGTTGTGTTTTGTCATTTTTATTATTATTTTTAATATGGCTATATTGCTTTTATTAATGAGCTATTTTAGTATTACAAGTTAATCATGAGAAATGCTGCCTTGGCAACTATCTGAAATCAAATAAATTTAAGTTTTATATATCTGTTTTCACTTGAAATGTGAAGTTTTAGTAGTTTTGTTGTATTTTTCTATTTTTACTTATTTATTTATTGTTCTAATGGCTATTTGGTTTTTATTATTCTTTTTAATTACTTTTTGTTATTTTAGTAATCCGAGTTATATACGGTCTGTACAGTATAAAAAACATTACGCCTATGGAATGTCCCCACTTTTCACAAAAACATTTCTGCATTAACCTGATCTAGTCCAAGGTCAACAGCTTCATCACACACAGGTCACAGTGAGGTCATCAGGGGTCAAACCAACATCAGCGTCAAGCAGAGCTTCTGACCCTAACCCGACTGTGTGTGATCTGGACAGAGTAACTTAATAAAGATCCCAATCCATCACACGCTGACCAGTGAGTGTCTCTCCTTCATTTCAAATGGCTAAACCACTTTTCAAAAAGCAAATGAAGATCCAGACTCCTTCAGAGTGTTGTGTGTGTTTTAGACAGGAATAATATTCTCTCTCATCTGGATGTGATTGATGGTGATCGGAGAACAGACTCTAAAGACAAAGAGCTTCATTAAAAGTATATCTCAGAGCTGAAAACTGCTGAGGCAAAGGATTTTAAAGAGAATATCGTGAAGGACGTTCTCACTAAATCACTACAAACCAACAACAAAAGAAATCCATTTAGCAGGAGATACACAATAGAAACAGACTGTATATAAAGAACATCTATCTTCCCAAATGAAGAGACAGCGAGGCTCTTTAAGAAGACCAGACGTCCTGTGGATATATCGCTCTATATTTTAAGTTACATTGATCACGTCAGAACGAATGGCTGGAGCAGCCAAGAGGATCCAGAGAGCGAGAGCGAGCCAGCGAGGGAGGGAGGGAAAGAGGAGTTGATCCTAAATCGAGTGGAAAAAGGTTACTGTCAGGGTCAACATCAGCATTACTGAAAATGTCACCCGTATGAGACGGACACTTCAGTTTCACTGACAGAGCAAACACACGGGCCATATGTGGCCTTAAAGTCATGTTTAATTGGAGAATTCCCCGAGTAAATAAAGAAGGTGACATTTCGCCTCCTGTTCAGGTCCAGAATGCTAAACTGACTACTGGCCTGAAATGTCAAGATGTAATAATTTCAGCCGATATTCCCATCCTATAGTCTGCCTTTGCCCTGAGAAAATCACAAAGGTCAAGCTTTCATCTGACAGGCGTTCAGCTGAAGCAGAGGACGTCTACGGCAATCACAGAGAAGCGTCCGGGCAGTGGCCTCCAGACCTGGATGCTTGTGAAGGTCTCGTTACTGACGAGCATCAGATGAGCAAACACAGGATCAGATTCAGCTGCTGAAGAAACACTGCTGAGGCTTTCAGCGCTTAGCATCTCTTTCCTCACTCGTGATTTGATCACACTCGATTGAAAATTAAAACAAGATCATTAAATATTCAGCATAAAGGGGTCGTGTGACCGTGCAGCATACTACTGTATGAAATGTTTATGATGGTGTATAAATGTAGGTAGTTAGCTAGGAATTCAGTGCAGAAACTTGGCTTTCCCTGTTGGTGCATGTAATATCAATTGTAAGGAGTTGCTGTGAAAATTGACACTGCAGTTAAGGTATTTATTCTGTGAGGTATTTATTAAGAACAATAATCAATATTCCCCAAAAATAATAATTTCAGCAGTTACTAATTTCGCCAAAATCACTTGAACACGCATCTCAAACTGTTAAGAAAGTTCAGTAACACTTTATTTTCAGGATCAATTCTCACTATTAACTAGTTGCTTATTGGCATGCATATTATCAATATCAATACCTAAACTTAACAACTACCTTACTAACTATTAATAAGCAGCACATTATGAGTTTATTGAGGGATAACTCTTAGTTAATAGTGAATATGTGTTCCCTAATCTAAAGTGTTACCGAAAGAACTTGCCTTGAAGATTTCAAGCACCTCAGCGACCGGAGCAGCTTGTTAGAAGTAATTTGTAAGAAAATAAAATTCTCTCAGATGATTTGATGCCTGTTCGTGAAGCTGAATAAAACATGCAGCAGAATCCTTCATAAACAATTATTGCAGATCGCGCACAATAAACACTCTCTGAATAAGAGACTCTGCTGCTCTGTTAGCTTTATTCCTATTAGCCAACACGCTTGAATAACAAACACACCCTTAAACCGCCTCTGATCGTTTAATGATCAGTTGCATTAGAGATAATTAGCTGCAAGATTGTGCTCCTCAAAGAAAACTCAGAGGCTTGAGAGTAATTAATGGCAGGACGGACGCAGTGAGGTCATAGGACGTAATAGATAATACACTTAGTAAGTATAGTAATTGCATAGATGGAGAATCAAATGTAGTATTCGAAGATCTTGATTACAGAGTTGTGAAGTCCTAAGAGATGGTATAACGAGGCAAACGAGCTAATTATGTCCTAATGACATCTTTAACGTGGAAATGAAACAATGGCGTCTGCTCCGGAGAGAAGCGGCAGGTTGGACTCATCTTCATCAGGAGGGAGGAGATTTTCTCCGGCACGTGAATTTGATTCATAATGCCGTCAGAGTGTAATGCTGTATGAACAAGCTGTGCTCCTTATACTGACTCTTCAATCAATTAGACCCAGATTAGGAGTTTAAATGAGCTCTCGTCCGCACTGCGGATGCCATGAAACGCAGACACGGTGAGCTCTGCTGTCCTCAGAAAAACAGCAGTCCGGAGCTGTTATTTCCCAGCCGTCCCGGTTCTCCCTGGAGGATGAACGCAGTTTCCACACTGGCAGGGCAGATTTATCACTACTATATGAAGAAGAAAAACACAGCACAACAAATATTTTGCTTGATTCCCACAGAAAACAACAGCTGGATCTGCTGGAAGTGGGACAAAGCTCCATACAGACCATCAACATGGTGTATAAGTTCATGAATTTAAACAATCCTGGATAAATGCTTGGTTTGACCTTTACGGTGCTAAAGAGTGACCCACAAACCCCAGCAGCATCTCTGCGCCTCGTGTTCTGGATCATGAACAGCTGCATCAGTTAGCAGTCTCCAATCATTACTCAGCCAATTAATCAATGTTTTTGTTTCATATCATATTTATTAGTTCAAGTACAAAAGGTTCCACTTGTCTTAATTCGTTTTGAACACGTCATGCTTCTTGCACTCGAATTGTAATTAATAATATGTGCCTGGTGTTGTGTAATTCAATCAAACTATGTTCTGCAGGAGAAAAAGTTTCTTTCCACTTACTCAAGCACATGCATTAGGGCCCTGCTGGACTGCTGTAGAGCCGCTGCGGTGTGACTCAATGCTGAAACAGGCCTCTATGACTCTATTTAAGGTGATCTAGATCAGGTCTGGGGCCTCAAGGTGGCTTAAAATGATTTAAAATAAAATAAAATTTGCTTTAAAGAGCTAAAACTCAAGATGTAAGCTGATGTCATATTTCTCATTTTAATTCATTTCTTTAACACCTGTCTTTTTAAAAGTGTGGTTTGTAGACCTGGGAAAGTCATGGGAATTAGAAAAAGAAAAAAAAATAATTTCTATATAAAAATATAATTTTTTTTTAGTTGTCCAGTTCTAAAATATTGTATTCGGTAAAAATTACTGAGAAATCGCTAATTACGGGTGAAAAATATAAATAAATAAATAAATAAATAAACCTGCATTCACAAATGACAAGAAAAGTCATGTAAATTCATTAATAATAGTGTAAAACATGAAAAACATTCAGTTATTGAAACAGCTTGTGTAATTATGGATTTTTTTAAATAAAGCAATAAGCCCCAAGAAGCCGTGATTTACAGTGAATTTATAACAGCTAAGGGGCGTTGTTAGGAACGACGCGAAGCGGGCTTATTGCTTTTATAAAACGGTTATTCCATATACGTAGTAAGGTTTCACAGAATAAAACAGAGCAAATAAAGTGTAATGATATTAATAAAAACAGTATTCTTCCACCAAACAATGTAGCTCCTCAGAAACAGTTGTGGTTGCTACAAAGTGGTTGCCGAGCAACACACAAACGTAAACAAAGGTGTGTGTTACTTTGTAGAGTCATTTACAACAGCTTCGAACGCGGCTCAGCCAATCAGAATCAAGCACCGGAACTATCTGTTTTATAAATTTCAATTAAATGTTATTATAAATATTATTTAGTATTATTATTTACTCTATTATTATATTATCTACATTACTATTACTATAACAATAATAATTTACATCACAGTCCCTAATTTCTATACACAAAAACAAAACAAAAAAATTATCAGGTTTTTTTTGTACAGCGGAAGTATCAGAAATATCTCGGGGGCCTTCAAATGCTATCTTTGACAATGAGGTGCCTCGGAGTCAGAAAGATCAAGAGTTATCTGTGGTGACACAAGGAAGTGTTTTTAGCTTCACAAAAGAGCAGCAAACCTCCAGAAAGATCTGAATAATCGAATGAATTCAGCTGTGTCGTTGGAGAACATGTTCCTCCGGTTTAACATCTGAAAGGACTCTTCCTGTCTGAGGTGAGCGTGAACCCAAGGCCAGCGCCGCATGTGGATTAGAGCTCAGAACAAGGCGTCCATTGTGCAGGGAATTACAGGGCAGCTGCAGGCATTGACGCTCTGCGGGATACTGACCCAAAACCCCAGAGATTACCAGCGCCTGGCCATGCTAACCACCCGTCCCCTCCGAGCACTGCGTCTGTGATTGCTGCCTGACACGAGCCTGTGAGCACGTTTACAGCTGCTATAAACCTGAAGTTCAAATAAAGAGCCATAAAACAAAAAGCTGTTTGTACTGGCAGCACATTTTAACTAGCCCTCATACACAGATGACCGGGTTCATGCTACTGTTAACCAGTCATCCCGTATCCCACCAGTCTAAGAGTGTTTCAATCAAAACAGCAGGTGCACGACGGCCCGGGTGTGTTTGTGTACGCATGTTTGTCTCTGTGTTGACATTCAGATCTGTATCAAGTGCATTCTGGCAGTTCCAGGTAAAGTATACACTTTCTGCCACTCGGTAAACACTAGTTAAAGCAGATATGATGAAGCATTTGTATATAAAACAGAAGATTAATTTGGTGGTTAACTAACAGATCGATGGCCATCTGTCCGTGTGAGTGTTACAGCGCATGAAGTGGCGTGCGGATCAGACGCAGACTGTCAGGCACAAATGGAATGAAGCGTCCATCATAAAAGGCTTTCCAGTATAAATATTAGCATTATCGATTAGACACAGGGGCCTGGAGTTATGGCCGTCTGTCAGACCTCTGATGTGAATGCCATCACACATCCACATTAATCCTTCAGTTTTTAATTAATAAAAAATGGATACATTCAGGATCAGGATAATGACAGAGCAGGAGATCAGGAAATAACACAAACTAAACTTGATGCCATCACTCAGTGTGCTGGATTAGTCAATGCTAATCGCTAAGCTACATCAGGCTAATCACATTCAACATTTTTATTAATTCTTTACAGAAATTGGCGTCAATCCTTCATCATAGTCTGATTCATTTTAATAACATTATATAGTTATTGCAAACAAAAGTTTGTTATTAACATTAATATATTAAATAACTATGCAGTGTTGACTATTTTGGGATAATCTAGATAAAGAAATACACTAGAATTAATAAAAAATACAACAAAGTAATATTGTGAAAGAACAGCATTTCTTTTAGAAATCTTTGAACCATTATTAATGTTAACTTCTGACTAGATTAGACACACTTTTATTCTAAAACATTTGATAGAAACATGATACATTACACCTGTGATGCATATTAGTTCAAATTCATATTAATGCAGAAGGTGAATCTGATTTCTGTGTCAGGATGTTCAGTGAATCCAGCATCCAGTCTTTGCATGAATAACACTGAGGGTTATTTATCACAGGACAAGGCACGTTTCTATTAGTGAGAGGATCGAAAGGCCATTGTTTTTGTGTCAGATCCAATTAGATTTATAATTGGCTATCAACGATTGCATGCTGTTTGGGGAGTGCTGTGGGTTGCTGTTAAAAAAAAAGTGAATTTATTTATTCACCAATAAATTGGTGAACTTGTGCTCTAGTATCAAAAATGACTGATCTCAACACAATCGAAAGAAAAGCAATCAGATTCATCCCTCTGGCCTCAAACGGGTCAAGGCTCTTGAGATCCCAATGACTGTCACTGGGACACGTACCTGTCCCACAAGACACGTCAAAAAAGGGGAGACGTTAAATCAATATGTCAAAATCGAACTGAACCTGCCAATCATATCAGTAACATGGGAGCAAAGTTCACAGCGACAGACCGATCAGTCAATATGAAATATCAGAGTCCCAGTGAACCTCGACTCCAGCGGTTTGTACAACAGCAGACGCGTGTCCCATTGATCTGTGGGTGGACCGAGGCAGGGAGACGTCTCCAGAAGCAGGTGTCAGCATGTCGAGAGAGGTTCAGTACCAACGCTTCTCATTACAGCCTCTCACACAGCTCATGTCCTGGGGAAGCTCACACTGACAGAACCACGTGCTTTTGTGGCAAGATTAAAAAGAAAAAAACAAAGAAAGATGCACATTTGCAACTCTGACTGACAGCATACCTGTTCTTTCATGATACCGGCAAAAGAATAATGCAGAATGTCTTTGAGATGGAAGTTGCCTCTTCAGCAGTGTCTGTAACGGACAAAAACTCCATCCCGAACGAAAGAAACTCTCCCGTCCAGCCAGAGATCCACTGAAGCGTGTTACTCCAAGCATAAACCTCATTGAAAAGCCAAAACAGTTCACTTCATGCACAAAAACGAAGCAATCAGGCACTCTCTTTGGACAGCAACGCCTGGTCTCTTGCAGCAGGGATTCAACCCCGGCAGCGCTGCTCAGAGACTCACTGCTGCCTCCATCTTCAAAAATACAGGCTTCAAACTTTATATCCTTTGTGATCTCAAAGGCCGAGCTTCTTAGATGTTTATGTGTCAAATGTTACATGCTCTGTGGCGAGACAGAAGCACTATGCCACCTGGAGTGTACTCTACTTTCATTTCTTTCCACAAAACGGCACAGTGATTCAAACTTAACAAGGTTTTAGCATTGAGTGAAACTGTGAAAACTTCTTCCTACATCTTTCTAAACTAGCGTGTGACAGCAGAGGCTCTGAGCAGCTGCTGTAATGCCGTTATACCGCAGTCTTTACTCTCGGAGCTGTAATTGCTTGGGCTCAGAGCCCAACACTAGTGCAATACGAAGAAATAGAGAGCGCTAGAGTAACAACAACAACAAAACACAGCTTCAAACACCCACATATCGGCCATTACATCAACAACACGTCCCTGGCCACGCAGAGAAATCTTCTTTTCTATAAAACACAAGAAGAATCTATGACGTTCTCAAGTTAAATGTTCAGTTCAGCATCAGAAAGAGACTCAAAACAAACAAGTGTTTGGACGTAACTGTAGTTTATCTGTGACACGCCGGTCTGTTTATGGGTCTGACATTTCTCTTTCGTCCTCCTCTGTAAAAGGACAAGTTAGGACGGAGGTGCTCTTCCTCCTCTCCATTAAGTAACATTATTTACTGAGCCTGGCCTTTGAGAGGCTCAGGAGAGATGGCAGACAAAATCCAAGAGTGTCGATAAGCTAGTTGCCGCTTGAAAAGGGAGTGTTAACACGGTAATGCGACAGCCGAACAAGTCTGGAGAATGTCAGAGGCCAAAAGGCATTACCATCCGCTCTGACAGTCCATAAAAGCCATTAGCCCGTCTAAAACTGACAGCTCCCGATCTCGTTACTGTGAGCTGATGCAATGCGAATGCAACACGGCCGTTCACCCGTTCCCTCCCACAATCTCGTCTCTGATCCCTCTCGTTGTGCTTGATCTGTGGCTAATCAGCAATGGATGACCGCAGTGGGACGGTACGGACCCCCGCTGCTTCATAGCTCCACCGAGGAGCCCCTTTTTAATCAAAGAGCAGCCGGCGGGGCCCCTGGCAACCGTGCCCCTTCCTCTGGCCCCATGCCCTCCTGCCAGACAATGATTCGGGGGCCTCTCGCCTCGAGTCTTGATTACATCCATCACGTAAGAGGCTGAAGAGCACAGCATATAAAATGAATCCACAGCACAGCGGAGAACATCGAGGAGGGATGTTCATCATTCATGCCAAGACTGGAGACTCAAATGTAGAGAAGAACAACACTGAAAGCATGGAGAGGTTTGCTTTTCCTCCTCCACAGACTCTAATAACACGCTCATTAATGGTGCGAGACCACAACAAGTCTTACTAATTGAGAAATGTTAGAAGACTCAAAAACAACAGCACACTTCTGCTCTTTCAGTTGTCCTTTGTCACCTTCTTTAATCACTACAGACCTTAGCCAGAGCAGACCACATATTTAATTTGATGTGAAATGAAACAAGGCTTTGAGGGATAGAAATGTGTATCTGGGTGTCGATCATGCCAATCAAAGTTTTGAAAAAAGGAAAATCTAGAAAGATTACTTCTATTTTTATAGATATATATATATATATATATATATATAGAGAGAGAGAGAGAGAGAGAGAGAGAGAGAAGGTGGTTAGCTACACCTGATTGAGTTTGAATGAACACTGGTAACTGAAACACTTTTCTAGCGGGTTAATTAAAATAACCAAAAGCATTTTATATGAGGTTAATTAGATAATGCATAAATGAGTTTAAACTGAATTACACACTAGTTAGAATGTGCGTCACATTGTGCATACTCTCTTTCTGTAAAAGCACACAAAAATACGAAAAACTAATAACTCAAGCACAAAGACCACAACATTGTGTTACAAAAACTATTTTCATATTAAGTCTTTGGATTAATTTTACACTTTCCCATCAACTGCAACATTATTTTATCTACTCAATACAGCCAGAGTAAAAGTGACTAAAATTAATGAATATGACATTATGAAACATGGACAAAATTAAAGGTTATTTTCATTAAAATACATAAACTCTGACTAAAGCCAAGAACGAGTGAGCACAGCTGGCTGTGCTGCATGTGAGATGAGAACTCAAACATGAGCCCTGCAGCCGATGATGAACCATATCCAACTCATATTCCTCTCGTTTTCAGTGGAGTCCAACTCCTGCAGCCAAGACAGTGGCTCAGGAATCAATCCACATACCCAACAGTAACTGCAGAGCCAAGACGCTGACCCGACTGAGCTGAAGAGTCTCATCTCCTGCCTGCAGAAACTCACTGTTAGCATCTTACAGCACAAACTCCTGCCTGAGAGCGCCCTCGAGCATCAGCATGAGCAGCTGCGGCCTGTATCGACTGCCTCCAACTGATCCGTGCTGGGAGTCGTGTCTTTGTGTTCAGTTGAAGTTCATATGGAAAACAGGAGGGAACTGCAACATTCCTGTTATCAAGGAGGGCATGCAAAACATAACGTCAGCTTGTGCTCAAGTGAGACCATGCAAATACTGAGTCCATCCAAGCAGAGCCAAACACATGAAATCCACTCTAATTTAGCAGGAAAGAACTGCAGTAAAGGAAGAGCACACAGACATCTCCGTCTCCAGAGGATTGAAGCTGTTTAGGATGGATGCACAGAAGATTCTCAGAGGCACGTTCTGACCTATAAACTCCCCGCTGGGCAGAATCTGCGGCACCTGTAAAATCAATATCTCTCTCTCGCTAGATGTAAGCCATTGTTGATAATTGTTTCAGCTGCCAGTGTTTTCTTCCGCTGTGGCTGTGGTGGACCTGGAGAGCAGAGATACTGTATTCAGTCTGGATCCCTAGGTAGCAGGCCTCTCTCTCATGGGCGATTGGAGCGCTCTCTTATCAGGCGCACTGAAGCGAGGGAGGTTTTGAAGCCGAACTCAGTGCTCACGGTGCTCTGGGTCTCCTAGCTTGCTCTGGAGAATGTCCTAGCACCGAATCAAAGGCTGAATCCATGACCAACCTGATTTGACTGTGTCTCTGGGGCAGGAGAAGGTCTCTGGCCAGATCAAGAGAGCGGCAAAAGGCCGGGGAGATTATCCTCTTCTGCTAGAGCGGGACAACAGGAGAGAAAGAAGATGACACAGGGGAGGGATGTGAAGAAATGCTCATGTCTTCTAGTGATGCACACTTACTTCAAGCACAAGAAGTCGAAGGAAATGGCGAATGACCCATTCCATTGATTCAATTTGCCTCTGATGCGCTCCCAAACAACAGAGAGGCAATTTAGAAACACTTTCCACCTTAAACGACTTCAGTGCCACAAAACAGACATATTAATATTGCAGAAGTGCAAGAATAAGCACACACAAGTCAGCAGATCCAAAAAGACAGCGCGGAGGCCAGACGATGCTGATGCTGCATGCATTTTTCATTACTTGAGTCTGCGGGTTTGCTATGCAAAATGCACAACGGACTATTACAGAGATATCAGAAGAATATGCAGTGAAAAAGCAGCACTACAACATAGCATAACACTGCACTATGCACACACTTATGAAGTCATGAGCATTTTGATTAGTTTGCAAAGCAGCAAGAGGCCAAACAGTTGCTCATTTGGAGAAGGTCCGAAGACTCCTGCAGTACAGTCATTAATCCTTCATTTGGTGTGATGATTATAGTTCATGGATGTGCTACTGTAAAGGAGCATGAGCTCATTTCACAGGACCAGGAGCACTGCAGGAAACCCTTTCCCTCATAACGGCCACAGATGCAATGCTCAAATTTCAGTAAAAAGATTTCTTCAATCGCTTTATTTCAGGGTCTCCAAACCATTTAAATACTTCAACAAGTCGTAGTTTACAAGTCATAATTTGTACAAATTTGTTAATAATTTAGTCCATATCTCACAAGCTACAGCTGCACCCAAGAATAGAAGTGAGTTGAGATTAGAGGTGATGGCATCTAATAATAGTCACGTTTGGTTATATCGCACTTTATACAGTACAGATTGTTTCAAAGCCGCTTTACAGTAATAAACATAAAAAATCAGCAGCAATGTTGCAAAATTCTTTAATTAAGAAACTTTTTTTTTATAACTACATCTTAAATTTCAATTCAACATAGTGAATTGTCTTTTAAGCCACGGCTAAGTGAGCCAAAAAGCAATAACGTTGCTTTATATAACAGAACATGGACAGAAACTAGAGGAACTCCAGGCACCAAAATGGGAAGAAAGAAAAACTCCCAATGAGAAACTCTTCCCTCTGGAGACGTGTAATCCTCTGATACTTCTCTTTATAGATACTACGTGACCTAGAAACTTTTGTATCAACTGATGGAAAACGAGGATTGTTGCCGAGCGTCTTCTGCCGCATCATCACAATACACACCGCTTTTACCTTCCTGGTAATTAAAATTCAAATTCCTCTTTTTCAAAGATTGAGTGGGTGAAAAAAATTACATTCGCTCTAGGAATCAGTTTTTGGTCTTAGCACAGTGGGAGATAAACAGCTTGAAATCACTTTGACAGCCCGTGTTTCTCTATCACATACCACAGGGGATTTTAATTCCAACCTGTGAAATTGTAATTGCTTCTCTAGCCAGCACTGGAGCATTGTGGGTAACAGACATTTCCAAATTCTGTCAGCGCTGCCCTGTGTATGAATCCTCCATCTCTCTCAAAGCCCTGTGTGTCTGCCTCTGTGCTTGAACAGTTTGTGTTTTCTTCCCCGAGTTCCTCTCGCTCTGTGTGTGAGTCGCGGTTGACACTGAATTAACTGGAGCTGTCGGGGGACGGTTTCAGCAGCGCAGCGTAAGATGAATCTCTGTTCAGGGTGTGCGTCAACTTCCTCTCCTCCTCGTCTCTATCTGTTGTGTCTCGCTCTCCTCCTCTCGCTGTGAGGCAGCTTCATAAACATCTGTAATTGCGTTTCATATGTAGGACCCCCTGCTCAGAGAGCTGTCAACAGATGTCCCATCACACCGCCAGCAGAAAAAATGCCAGCAAAAATAAAAGAGAGTACTGAACAGAAGCTAATTAGCAATGATGATAACGATGAAGCACGTGTCGTCAGGGCCTCCCAGAGAGAGCGGCTGAAGATAAGAATAATGCTTACGGTGCTGCCATCATATACTGGCCATGAGGTGGTTCTGCTCCACTAAAACACACTGAGCTGGAGACGATGTCCATCAGAAACAAGCATATCATGAATGTTGGACCCTAGACGTTTTGTGCAGATTCTCAAGAAGAGCTGATCGTTGGTTTTACCACTACAGGTACTCGTACTTGTTTACTGGCATTGATGTTCCACGAAGAATCTTTAACATCCATGGACACTTTCCATTGCACAAAAGGATCTTTATAGTGGAAACAGGTTCTTCAGTTTATTCAAACGTTCTTCACACAATGAAAAATATGGTTCCTTTAAGAACTGTTCACTAAAAGGTTCTTTGGTTCTTCTCCAACCCTGCTCCTGGAGAGCTACCGTCCTGCAGATTTCAGCTCCAACCCCAATCAAACACACCTGAAGCAGCTGATCAAGGTGTTCAGGGCTACATGATAATGACAGACAGGTGTGTTGGAGCAGGGTTGGAGACTCCTGTTCTGTGGCATCACCGCAAAAACCTCCTCTGGAACTTTCATGTAAATGAAGTCCCAAAACACTCCTGGGACGACAAACATGAGGCTTCAGGCACTTCACAGGATAGATAGTTTCTTGATTACATCTTAAAGCTGAATTGCTAATTCATCTCTTGATTGGTAGCACAACAGTTTGGTAAATTAAGAACAGGCTGAGCCGTGGAGGACAAAGCTAATTAGCTGCACTCATCTGGTTGGAGAGCAGAATAACCATCACTCACTATCCACATTCATTTCATTTTGGTCCCATTATGGCTCAGTAACATCATTACGCCACTCCAAATAGTGTAACTTATCTTCAATTAGTGGAAGTTGTCGGTCGTTAGGGCAGATGTGGATGTAGGGCTGAGTGCTGTGGGGCTGTACATCAGCCGTAATTAGACGGCTCACTTTCACAGTGGATAAACACGGCACGGTGGATAAAGTACTTTTGAGACATGTAAGAGTTTAAGGTACAGAGAACACCTGGAATAAAGGTTCACTTACCATCAGTATGTGTGTCTATATGGCTGTGTGTAAATACAGTTCACTGTCTATCTTCTGGATCTCCATCCAGACCCTTAAAATGCATCATATCTTATCAAAGTTCAGCACAGATTGTTCTCGTGGTCTAAGAAAAATGAGAGTGATTGTTTAACTTTCTGAAAAATGTTGCCCAGTGTTTATCCTTCTTCAGTCTAGAGCATTTGATTAACACTAATGTCTAGTTCATCTCTAGGTTGTTGATGAAAATTGAACATGATGCTGCTAGAAGCTCCCATATTACCAAAGATCAGATCACGGCTGTGAGGTCAGCTGTAACACTAGCCGAATAAAAATTGTCTAACTCAATTGAAAAAATCTAAAGTAATGTAAAGGCTGAGGTAACTATAATGAAGGTATTGCTTAGACATTCACTAACGCACCTTATTCCTGACAGCTGAAAAAAAAAAACAGTACCATGTAAAGGTATTATTCAGTAACATTAATATTAAGGTAACTGACTGAAGCTGATATGATCTAAAGCAGTGTCTCTCAACCTTTATGACTCCAAGGCCCTCTTTATCCTCAACAATACTTAATACAATACTTAAATATAAAATATTTTATACTCAATTTCTACCTGATAAAACATTTTAGAAAAAAAAAAAATTATATATATATATATATATATATATTCATTATTCAAATGCCCTCAGAGTCACACTTTTAAAATAAAACAAGGCTTCCTCAGATATGTAGGTTTTCCAAAATTGTGGGAATCCTGAAAAAAGGGGGTGAATTAAAATCAGAAATATCTTAGTTTTAGCTAATTTAATGATTGTTTTGTCTCATTTAAAATCATTTTAAGTCATCTTCAGGCCCCTTTGGAGGTCTGCTGAGGCCCTCTAGTGGGCCCCGGACCCCCTGGAGAAGACCCACTGATCTAGACTTTTAATTTCCTTGACATTACCCTTACTTTCCCACTCAATAATAATAACACATATCTAATGTATGGCGTGTTATAGAAATAAAGGTGACTTGATTGTGCAGTTGGTTCTGCGTCTCTGGCTTCTGAAGGTGATTTTACATAATTGTTCAGCACTGTCAGGCCTCTTTCTCTGAGATTAAGATGAAAAGACTCTTAAAGCAGCTTTAAGTGATGAGACGAGCAGTTGTTTCTCTGATGTTTGGATGTTCAGGTGTGCGTCACTCAGAGCGGTTATGAACAACCGTGTAGACACACTAAATATTTATTTAGGTCCCTCCCCAACGTATTCAAACACCCTCACTCGCTCGAAGTCAAAGGCATAAGCCTCAACACAAGCAATGCTGGCAAGAGCCCAAGCGACTCAACAGAAGCGCTCGCTGTCACAATGGCTGCTGAACTCCCAGCGTGCACTGCAGCAGCAGAAGTGTGTGTGGATTAGATAAAGCAGCGAGACGCTCCAATCCAAGACACAAGGGCCACCCAGCTGAAACAGAGGATAAAAGCACTACACAGTCCATAAGTTCACGAAAACCCCCGCCAACTCATTTCCCTGGGTTTGACTAAACAAACATCGCGACAGAAGCAGCGACACTTCAGGGAACAGCGAGCAGCACAGTCTGGAAATGGTCAGACTCTAACGGGATTTAGCGTGAGACAAACACGCCGTTCACACTGTGGCTTTCAAACAGTCCTCATAGTTCTGGTGTCTTCAGTGAAAATGGTTCCTTTTATTCTGACAGATAAGAGTTTCTGTCTCAGAGCGGCTCATTTGGGTTTATTGATGCTGACTGAGGGCATTATGTCGACAACAGAGACGTGATTGAGGGTAGGAATAAAATATTCAGACCTTATTTACATGAAAGTCAAGAGTGCACCAATCCCACGAGATTCTCACTTCTGCCTTACAACAGTTACAGAAAAAAGTCTCATCAGCAAAGCGACTCAAAATACCACGTCATTCCAGCTTGTCATGAATGGTGTTTTCCACTGTTCCTTAAACCCTTGTTTCATTTATTATCTCTGATGACTGAAAAGCTTAGTTTTCAGGGTTTTGTTGACCTGGATAATATTACAGGAAGACTAAACCCAAAAATGAAACTTGCTGAAAATGTGTTCATCCCAGATCAGGATGAGTTTGTTTCTTGATCAGATTTGTAGAAATGTAGCATTGCATCAGTGTCTCAGCAATGGATGCTCTGCAGTGAATGGGTGCCGTCAGAATGAGAGTCCAAACAGCTGATAAAAACATCACAATAATCCACAAATAATCCACAGCACTCCAGTCCATCAGTTAACATCTGGAGAAGACAAAAGCTGAAACACATCCAGCATTAAGATGCTTTTAACTCAAATACATTGAGTCCACGCTGCTTGCAGATTTCTCTCCTGATTCACACCAGAACACTGACTCACTGGAGGAAGAGTTATTATGGATTATGGACTCGTGTTTTAGCAACGTTTTGGTGTTAAAAACGTCTTGATGGATTCAAATCAGTGTTATTTTAGTATAATTGATATACTATTATAGTTTTTGCTTTGAATAAGAAGAATTTTTTTTATTTTGCATTCACTTTCATTTTAAAGTTTCAGTAATTTTGTTGTGTTCTTGCCATTTTCATTATTTTTACATATATGTCTATAGTTTTTATTAATTATTTATTTATTAGTTTATTTAGTTTGTTATTTTTGAACTTCAAGTTAATCTAACTGAAAATGAGAAATTTTGCTTTGGCAAGTTCAAGATTTTATTTTATTTTATTTTATTTAGTTTTTTATTTTATTTTATTCCAGTTAATGTTTATTTTATTTCAAGTAACAATTTTTTTCTTCTTTTAGTTAATGATAATAACCCTGCTTTGAGTAAACAATCCTGAAATCAAATGTGCAGAGCTGCACTAAACTGAACGTTGTTTCTCCACAGTTTTCAATAACAGGTGAACGAGAGAGAGCTCTCACTGCTGGCCATTCAGTGATTCAATATAATAAACTTCAATAAGCACAAAAGGAAAACAAGATCATGCATAAAACACGTGTTTATGAGCAGAAGCTCCCTCAGGCTGAACTGACAGCAGCTCTCCTCACAAAGCTATTTGAGGCACTGAACTTTCAACACCTTTAATAAACAGTGAGCTGGCAGCACTCCTGCACTGAATTATGGGTCAGAGCGAGAGCAGTGGCTCCACACTAATGCTTTATGCATATGCATGTGTGTCTTCTACAGCTGGAGTCGTCCTCTGTCCTGTCGGAGCTGAACAATTCCCCTTCGGCTGTGTTTACTGTGGACAAATGCTGTTTCGATATTCACACACACGCCGGCATCGAGCTGCCAATCAGAGCCCTCGCCCCCTCTCGTCTTTAAGAAATGAGTTCATCTGCCAGGCTGCCAATTAAACGACACAATGACAGACTGGAGGCTCTCCCAGAAGCCCCGGCGGACGCAGGAGTCGCCACACGCACACAGAGCCAGAGAAACTGCTTCAGATGAACAGACAATGTGCACGGAGGACTCAGATTCTGTCAGTCAGAGTGAAAAACCCACGAGGTTGTAGGTGAAAGCTGCTGTGTGACAGATCAACAACAGAAAGACGTCTGTTATCGGTCATTAACGCAGAGCTGGAGCCGCACATATCAAAGATGACCAGATTCATGCGTGAAAGAACAACTAGATTAACAGTGTAGAGTTCCTGTCAAGTGCTGCACTAACTGTCAATAAGTGTCATTGTGAAATGAAAAACCCATTTTACAGTACTTTACAAAATGCATATTCCTTGAACTCACTTTAAAAATATTTTGCAATAGGTAAATGTTTGTCATGTGACAAAATTGAGTAAAACAGAATACTCAGTTAAGCAGATCAGTCAGGCAATTCAGATCTCAGAAACCGCTGCATCCCCTACACGAGTAGCCTGAAACAAGTGAATAGATTTGACTATTGGTTTACAGCAGTTTCCACACCTGAAATAAAGAGGTTATTTTGAGAAAGGTTATTAAAGCTGGGTGCACACTGTATAATTTATAATAGTCCTTCACAACTGTACACTCTCAGAAAAAAAAGATACAAAGGTGGTTCTCTAGAGTACAAAAGCAAAAGGGTACATCTAGATCATACCTTATTTACCGCTAAATGGTACATATTAGTACATTAAAGATGCATATTAGTACTTTAAAAGTACATACTAGTACCTAAAGTGTACGTATTAGTAACTTTTGAAAGCTTCCCGCCCCAGTGAGAGTGTTCAGACATGATCCCAGCTATAAGCCACACTGCGGGATCATTAACATTAACATCAGCCCATACGACAGTCTATATTCATTAAAAACAGATGTTCACAAGAAGACACGACTGGAGTTTCTTCAATCCGGTGATGGTGAGCTGCAGTCACACGTGGAAATGAAATGCTGGAAATCTAGTGCTAATTTTGATCATGGCTCGCATTGAAAAGAAAAAAGGAAAATCAAAGAGTGAGGAGGCTGTATGTGGAGCGAGTGGAGGTTTGTTGTTGCACTAATTGCGTCAGCAGGTTCTGTGCTCCGTATGGCTCTGGATCTGACGCTTGTCATAGAAGAAGCCACACTCCAAACTTCTGACACGCAGAACTTCACTGGAGGTGAAATTTGATTGCAATGGCCATTAATTGGTCGTCTGCGAAAATGTCAAACTAGCCATTAAAGAACACAAATTTTGGTCTACGATCAGAGGAATCATTTAGGATTCACAAAATTTGTCTCGGATGGTGAAAAATCAAGACCAAATCAGTGTGCACCCGTCAAAGAATATGCCAGACAACGGAGTCAACTTTCATTTCTTACTGACTTAGGGTGCTTTCACACTAGCACTTTTGGTGCGCACCCGGGTTCGATTGTCAGAGTTCGGTTCGTTTGGATGATGTGAACGCTGGCTTCCGAACTCGGGTGCGCATCTGCGAACCGTACCCTAGTCCGCTTAAAAAGGGTGGTCTGGGGTACGGGTCAAGTGAACTTCGGTACGGTTCGCTGCTGATGTGAACGCAATTGTACCAAATCACGGAAGTGAACCGCTATTAATGACGTATTATTTGATAAAAATGTGTGTTTGTGTGTGTGCTTCACTCACTTTCCTGACGCGCTGCAAGCAGAGAGCTGTATATCTCATTTCTGTTCACCTTCAGAGTACTTTAGAGCATTTGCAGTACATTCGTAAGGCAGACGTAAGTGCCGTTATGTACTGAAGCTTTGGAAACAAAACCAACGGTTCAAAAACATAAATATAAAATTGAAGAGAGCCTTGCTACGCATTTTGTCGTCTTCTCCTGTGCCATCGTTACTAGGCAACGGGGTAAACAGCTGCTGGCTTGATGACGCAAATGAACCGCGGTTCGGACCCAAATAATATAATGTGAACAGGATGAGGGGGGAGCAATCGAACTCAGGTTCGGACCAAGCAATCGAACCAAGTGTGAAAGCACCCTTAATTACAAGAACAAATGGGAGAAGAGCTCAGAGTCCCTGAGGAAAGCAGCGGTCTTCCTTTGATCTCTGTCTCCAGGCTCAGAAAGACCTGCTGGCATTTCCACAGTGTGGAGGTCACTGCAGTCTCTTCTCATCTGCACTGTTAACGTTCTGTGAGGAGGCAGAGGATCCTCCAGGGATGTTGGGAGAGCAAGGCTGCCCTCGTGTCAAGTGCACAACAGGAGTGTTGACTACATCCCAGTGGACTGGCGTCAGCTACGCTAAGGCTTCAGTCGACAATGCACACGCGCCCAGGGATCTCCGCTTGCTCAAGGTTTCGCATGTTCTGTCATTGCGCACACACCTGTAGACAGAGCTGACTCCAAACGCCCGCACAGATCGCTCAGCTGTCTCACTGCGAAGACATGGCCAGGAATGAGATGGCAGCGTGGGGGATTTCAGAAGCCACACTGGGCCAAGATCCCGCGTGGAGCCCATGGTTCCTGACCGCTGAAGAGCTACGAGCTCATCTGAGATGCTTTGACAAAGCCTCTGTTGAAGAAACGTTTGAAGAACACAAATAATCCTGTGGTGAGGAACTGCCAACATCATGCATCTGTACACTGTACAGTGAACCACAAAGTCATATCTGCATTAGCGCAGTTTGAGGGCCTTTGTAAGGGAACAAGACAAATGAATGAACATAGCAGTACAGTATGTAGTTTGGCATAATGTTTGCAGTTACTGCACTGTATTCCTGTAATATCAGAGCACAAAGTATGCATGGCTTCTATATACACTTCATTCAGTCAACAACAGTATTATATTTTCAATTAATCTGGCATATAACAACACAGATGATAACACACACAGTATTCTGACTGAGGTCATAAACACACTGTAGCTTAACAATAGTGCAAAACAAAGCGTCTGACCTCCTCATGCCTAAAACCCTGAGAAAACATTCCAGAAATAAAACCCGGGAGACAGAGCTGAGAGTGTGGAGTCTCATTTATTAGACGTGCTTTACGCTGGGAACAAAGACGGGAAGAGTCTGCTGCTCTTAGCCTAAAGCCAACAGTGAGACACCTGGCCTGAGAATGAATGACTGCTGGGATTGAAAATGAACAGAAAGCCAAAGACGCTTTCAAGCTGTCCACGTTCATAGGCAAAGAGGCTTCGATTTCTACAAACAAAAAAAAAGTACTTGACAAAAAACTAAGGCTTTTCTAAAACGTCACAATGGCTGGCGTCACTCAGGAGCAAAATAGTTTTCAGTGCAGTCTTTAAAATAAACTTTAAAATTTAAACAGAGTCTTTAATTAGCAGTTTAAAAAAAAGAAATGTCCCTAACCACCCAGCCTCATTTATCTTTATTTGACCTTAAAACACAAGATTTTACATTCAAGCACTGGTTCGATTCCTTGGGTGGCTGCTCACTCTATGAGGCCTCGTCTGACACGTCGAGTCAGTGGAGCTTCTCAATCACAAGAGCCACGATTACAGCAGCCAGAGCGAGTCCCAATGACAGCAGCTTGAGTCCATCACCGTCAAACCTCCAGGACCGTCCAACGAGCACAGAGGAAGCCACCGAAGCACAGGCGCCGTTCTGATGGGACGCCTTCAGCTCCTGTGGAAGAAACCAGAATTGAAGATAAATAGCAGGCAGATGGAGCGAAACAATGATAGGAGTGAAATATCTGTGACTGTACAAGTGACCGTTGTGTTAGTGACTCAGACTGCATTCTGCATGTTAAAGCTCGTCTCTGGGCCTGTGCCCATGCAAACACAAGGATTCAATAGCTTTATTCTCTACTTCTGTGTGTCTTTATTCCACCGCTGAAAGCCAAGAGAAGCACCTGTGCTCAGCAACAATCACAGGCGGTTCAACAGAAATGAAGCGCCTTTAAAAACTCGAGTCATGTTCAACATCACCTCCGCTAATCGCAACTCAAAAGAGAAAGATTATTCCTTATTACAGTGAAAAAAACTGAGGAACTGATGAAAGAGTTTATGGTTTTCTGCATTAAAGCAAATATTAAATCATCACAATCGCTGTAGCTCAAAAACGATCGGATGGAAACTGATCGTGTGAATGTGTGCAGTACAGCCCAGATGTCATCCATCAACATCACTCTGACAGGACGCTGATAGAGGGCAGCTACTCTCTAAAACAGCCAGAGATTTAAGCACGACTTACACATCAGGGACTCAAAGGGTAAAATGGTTGTAATTGGAAGTCGTGTCCTCTCTAATGCGTTGGCACATTAAAGGTTCATCTATAATGGACACAGTAATGGGCCGATGTCTCCCATCAGGACAGGCCTGACAGCTGACCCAATAATATGTTCATTTCTGTACCCCTGAGATTAAATGCAGAGCCTCAGTCTGAACGGTCATTTCATGATTTCAATATTTCAGGCTGTCATGGTGGTAACAGCCGTCAGCTTGTAATGTAGATGTACTCTTTGAGCTCACTATCGATTGCCTTCCTGTGGTTTTAGGAAGTGAAGGTTGCAATCTTTTGGTCATCTTCAGCATCTTTGGGTCATTAAATACCATTACAGGGAACCATAAGAGTGTGTATTAAACCTTCACACATAACCTGGAGAACGTCTAGCTAGCTCATTATCCAACTTCATTTCACAGGGATTTTCAACCTCAACGTTTCCTCTCTGCCACATCTGCTCTTTCATGGTAATTCTTTTATCCTCAGGCCTGTGGAGTTTATATGGATTGGAGGGTTCCTCTCTCGATATAAGGGGTTTGGAGGACACTGTCTGTGTTTTAACACTTGTGTTGTTGATCAGTCAGGTCAAAAAGATCTGAACATTAGAATGCAGGGTGGTCTCAATTAGGTCTTGTCCCTTTTGCAGCTTATTCTAGCCAACAACCTGCCACCTAAACCTTGAGAAGACTATGTAGTAAATTATGCATAATTACATGCAACTAACCGTAAACCAAACCCTAACCCTATAGTAAGTACAGGTTGTTAAGTGTAAAGTGTAAGCAAATATTATACATGGAATATGCACCATAGAAATAGTAAACGTGGGCGAGTTGGTTAAAATTAGCTGTACATACAGTGACACTGGAACACTGAAAGAAAGAGTGTAATGCTATACGGAGAGACTGTACTCGTCACACAAAGCCTTGACTAAGGATATCATCACAGGGTGATATGATGGCCCTTTTAGTGGCATCTGTGTCTCTCAGTGTGAATCAGGTCACAGGTGTGATTTCCAGATGGTGTCTTCCTCTGCCGAGTGCATCTGTGGGTGAATGGAAAACACCATCATTGTGCTTCACCAGAGTGGATCATGTAGCTGAACCTCCACCCACAGATGCCCTACATGACTCATTGAGACTCATTCAATCAGCACCTCACCTCTTGAGATCGTATCCCACAGCTCATGCTCCTACGGCTATTGTGGGAGCAGCCGGAGGCATTCAGAGCATTCACCTCTGACTCCCACATGACGGTAACATGCTCACGGCTCTGTTTGTGGCTACAGTAGAGGAGATAACCTGCTCTGCTAACACCATACAGTGGCTGAAAGCGCTTTGAAAGCACACAATCCACGGACAGACATTCTGAAAGCACCCCCTCTGCAAAATCAGAATCGCTATTCAATTTTCTACAGGATTTCCTATTGTACTGGACATATGCCATTCAAAGACAAATATGAACAAGTAAACCATTTTGCTATGACTATCCTCAGAAGAAAAGCAAAGAAAAATCTGACTCATTGTGAACCGTTTCCCTTGGTAGTGTGTGTGGAGTCTGCATTTCCACTTGAGGGGGCCTAGAACAGAACCCTGGGGGACTCCAGTGATGAATAATAAAATCCAAGGGACATTCTGCTCTAAAGAATGTCTGAAGTCAACATAAGGTTAGACTTGAGCAATGTAAAACACCTCGGAGACTCTGACTGCACTACAGGAGAGTGCAGAGGAAGCAGTTGGAGTGTATTAAAACTTTCAGTCATGCGGGGAATGCCTTTGTACTGTTCACCTTCCCCGGATATTCAATGCAATTATTTGCCACCCATCTCATCCCCGGCAGGAAGCCTGTGATGAAGGTGGGTGTAATGTTACTGGATAATATCTCCTTAGCAATGGAGATGTGAGCTCCAGTTATCTGCTGATGCTGCATTACATATATTACAGGCCATGCAGAGAAACCCTTCCTCAAATCCTCAGCCTCTTGCGCTTTCATCATATAATCTGCTCAGAGCTGCAAGAGTGTGTATTTCAGAATCCTATTTCCTGTAATAGAGCAGCAGGGGCTGATGGGATGCTGGTCCTCCAGCCTGGCTGACTGGAGCTTGGTTGAGAAACTTAAAATAACAACAGGACGGGTCAAACCATCAGGACGTAATGCCTGTGGATTAACAAGAGCAGTCTGCTGAGGATTAAACCATTCCTCAAGTTTTTATTTTTGACTGGTACCTCCTGCTGGATCTATTTCTACATTTGGATGCACAAAACAGCCCTTCTTGTTTAAATCATATGCTGGTATGTCTACTGAATGACAGTGTTGTCTCTTCTCACCTCTGTGAGCTCTAAATCTGAAAAAAAAAAAAATGTGTCTCAGGTTTTGAGGGTCACAGACAGCAAGAAAAACACTGCTAACTATAAACTTTAAATAAATAAACTATAAACAAAATGTAATCAAATTTCAACCCGTTCAACCAAAGCCATGTTAAAGACATTGCACATTATTTTTGCCATGGTTATACATATAATGTTCTCCCTTGTAGCAAATTAGCTCAAAAGGGAAAAGTATAAAAATAATTATAATTAATTATAATTATTTATATCAGCTGCCAGTAGTAACTGTAGCATAATTAATATTACAATCAACTAATGTTCGTCCAGCAAACATTCAAGGTAATTTTATATCAAATCTAAGAAATGTTATTCTCGTGGCCACAGAAAATAACTTTCTTACTGTACTAATGCATTAGAGCATCTAATATGTTGCATAGGTATCAAAATATAATACACACTCTCATTTAGATCATCAAAATACAAATTCATAGATACCAAACATGCCATAGGTGAGGTTACATTAACTAGTAGTTCTATCATAAGCATGCATAAAACTGTATACAATACAAAATACAATATACAAGGAAGTAATAATCATACACACAATGTTCTGGAGATAATGGACATTGGGACTCTCAAAAACCTTCTATGAATGAATAGAGGAGAGTCTATTTTTATGGGCATTATGTGTCTTTCCTATGGGGAAATAGAGTGAGAGTTGCTCTGCCCGTATTCCTTTGAGCAATAAAACCTGTGTTATCAGATGATTTGTCATTTTGGGGTGAAAATTGCTCTTCGGGAGTTGTCCACAGAACTCTAACACATAGTTTGCTTTTTTAGGTGAGGGGTGTTGATGTATTATGATTATGATGAAATATAATGAATAATTAAGTGTCTGATTGAACATTTTTGTTTAATTTTCTGGTAAATACACTAAAAGGCACTAAAAGTCCTTGAAACAAGATTTATAAAAAAATAAATAATAATAAATTTACTTTAGACAAAATATACCTATACTAAAGTCAATTTGCCTGTAAACAAGTCTTAATATTATATGTAGTCCTGCTTCTGAAGTAAACCTTGTTTTAAGGGCTTTTAGATGTTTTAACTTAAAAATTAGACAAACATACTTTTGATACTTAGAATTTTTGAATGGAAAACAAGTCTAAGATAATAAAAAAAACTCGCAATGCACTTGATTTCTTGTGTAACAAAACGTAAAACCAGTTGAGAAGCACTGAACTAAAAGATAAAATCATTACCAGACGGTCTAGTTTAAATTGAGCGAGCAAGTTTCATTTTCTTCCCATTATTCTCTCCGTCTACCACTATCTTTTCCTTTTTTTCACCTGCTCTTTCTCCTCTTCTGATGAATGTCAGTTAGAATGACCGCTAGTGCATGCTGCGTCCAGACACCGCATTGATCCATGTCTACACAGACACACACACACACAAATCAAATGAGCGTCCGTCGATAGACTGTGGCGGCTCAGAGGAGGTGAGAGGCTCAAGGACATGGATGCTGGGCCTCCAGACGCCTGAACCATCTCCCGCCGGTGGAGGTGATAATAAACACCGCCAACATCCACACGATTATGCTGGAATGGAAAACGCTTCTCACTCTGATGTTCACCTACACTGAAGCAGAGCTGAAAATAAATTTGACATTTGACATCAATTTGACATGCTTTGACATTCGTCAAGCTGAGAACTGGGCTTGAAATCATGTCGCCCACATCAGCATCACAGCTCAATGTTTCAGAGCACATTCACTAACAACTCAAACCCTTTTAACACAACAAATCAAAAACCACCAAACCAATCCAGATTAGGGCTGCCACCAAATCACATTTTCACTACACAATCATTGTGACCAAACAAAATCACAATAATGATTTTGTGTTGTCTATAGAAATTTCACAAGTAAAAAAAAAAATCGAATTCATCTTTATTTTGTGTTTTATCTTTTTTGCCCATGAATTTTGTTCCATATTGATAATAAGTGGAGAGAGTTAGCAATCATATTTGTACAAAAGCACCTGTCTCGCTTTCACCTGTCATCTCCTCCAGTGATTTTGTGTGGCAGTATTAGCTACACTAGCTGTGTCTCATTTCGAAGGATGTTAATCAATTAAATACATGGTTGACAAACTTTTAGATCATGAAGTTGTAAAAAATTCTGTGCCATCCATTATTTATTTTCACCTAAGCAGTTCATCAGAGCATTTAATGTAGTGGCATCATCTACCTTCAATGGAAGGTACAGATGCATATCGTCTGCATAACAATGAAAAGCAACCTTATATTTTCGACAAATAAGGCTGGGAGGTAGCATGTACAAAGAAAACAATATGGGCCCCAGAATTGACCCCTGAGGAACCCCATAAACACAGGTTGCATCTGAATCTGAGAAAACAATTTCCTCAGAAAATATAGAACTTCGACTATAGAACTTCGTTCCTTTAAATAAGAAAACCATTTGAGGGCATTTCCCGGATCCCTACCCACTGACTCAAACACTCAGTTTGTTCAGTTTCAACTTTTCAACATTGAGTTCACATTGAGAAATTATTTTATATTGAGACAACAAAAAAATTAAGACAAAATCCAAATAGTTACATCAGCGTACATAAAACAACTTTTCAATGAAAAGTTACGCTCAAGAACATTGTGGGGTCATCTGCTTAACGTTTACACCAATTCACCGAGAACAAGAATGTGGACGATACCTACTCTTAGGAGGGACCACTACAAAAACGAAGTATGAAGGGGTATGTTTTTAGGGTCCAGGTTAGCTGATAGGGACTTAGGAGCAGGAAATGGCCACAATGATACCGCCTTTGTGCAGGAACACAGGTTCAGCGCTAATCACCGGGTTGAAAAGGGCATTTCAACACATGTTCAGTTGCATAAAATGCTGCCGTAAGAGAAGGAGAACGAGAACAGCACACTTTCTAGAGTCAACAGCAAGCAATAAATCATTATTCACTTTCAAAAGAGTAGACTCTGTATTTAGACCTAAAACCTGGAGAACCTGGAGAAGACGACGAGAGGGAATGACATCTAAAGCTTAAGTAGTAGGTCTCAACTGCTAAAGTATGTCTTCAAGATCAGAAGGAGAGAGGGGTTCAAAATTAGAAGAAATGTATAGAGCACAGAGTAAATTCTAAAGAGAAAAGATCAGTAGACTCAATACTAGCTCTAACTGTCTTAATATTGGCAGTAAAACATTGCAAAACATTAGTCACAGGCTATTGAAGTGAGGTTTGGTAAGTATGTGTTAAAAGGATTCAATACAGAATTTATTGTACTAAATACAATTTTTGAGTTATGAGAATACTTAAGTCAGAAACAGCTGCCTTGACTTCCCATTGGTAATTAATCATACTGTCTTTAACAATCTCATAAGGCACTTGAAGTTGATCTTGTTCCACTGCCTCTCTGCTTTCCTTCATTTTAGTCTTAAGGCCCGAGTGCTGTCATTAAGCCATGGCTGATATTTAACTTCAGATGTTACTATTTTAAACGGTGCACAAAAATTTAAGAATTCCGTACATGTTGTATTAACCAAGAAACCATTGAATATATAAAGCCACAACAATTCAGTGAACACTGATTTATGACAAACAACCAATTAACAAATGTACTTTCCCTGTATTTATAGATGTTATACATGAACCTACTGAAAACAGAGGTCATCTAAACATGTCTAAAAACACATTTGCTTCAGAGCACTTTCTGACCTGCTGTAACGGTTATGAACTCTTTTGTTGTTTTTCACTCTGTTTAGTCATCTGGTCTGTTTAGTTCCTCTGTGCCCATATTTGCTTCTGTTCCTGTCCTAGTTTAGTTCATTGATTCATTAGTGCTCATTAGTTAACTCTCTTCACCTGTTGGTCATCAGCTGCCTGCCTTATTTAAACTCACTCCTTAGTTCTAGTCTTCGTTCGGTATTTTACATCAACATACATGTTTGTATTGGTGTGTGTCAACCCTTCTGTGGATTCCCTTATTCCTGGATGTCATTAAAGTATTTATTTGTTGTATCTTCGTTCTCGTGTGCCTTCCTCGACACAGCCGTGACACCTGCTCACCACAGACATAAATACAGCTGCTGTCTTTCACACGTGACCAGATAACAAAGATTTGCAGAAATCAGCAATATGTGCTGTGTTGAGAAGACGTTCCAGCAGGCTGAAGTCTCTCAGAAGATGGTGAATAACCTTACATCAGCTCAAAACAACTTACACTACCATCACGTCATGTTTCTCCTTCACTTTTTTAGATGTGATGTGTGCAGGAAGAGAAACAGAAACAGCCAGTGTCGGCAGGGAATACCTGGTCAGTGGCTCTCCAGATGATGTAAAGGTCCAGCAATCGCCACGGGAGAAACACACACACACACACACACACACACACAGCCAGCAGCAGCGTGCCATTCATCAGAGCAGGGCTGTGTTGGTGACTCTGACCCTTCTGAATCTCTCTCTCATGGTTTCTCTCCAGTGTCTGGAGCAGTTTCAGTCATGCGGCGCTGAACACACACACACTTGTGTTATAAGACCTAATCATCTCATAAACATATTCACACACACTCTCTCTGGGGAATCTTCCAATTAGTCCTTCCTGACCCATCTATGAACATCAGTTAACACTAGCGATTGTAATTAGCCTCTAATAAACACAAACAAACAGTGGTTTCATCATGGGAGAACACAGAAACATCTAAGATCCTCTCACACAAAGCCAGAAAATCCGTCCCAGATCTGCAGTGTTCCACATCATTAGCATGGGCAGAGCGGCGCAGGACGCTCACAGTCACAGTGCATCATCACAGATGGCTCGAAAGTTCTCATATCGTTTTAACCCACTTAACCAAGTTCAGTGTAAAGTTCTCTGTACAGTGAAGGTGAGCAGGTTTCTGCACTATATTGATGCTGTTGTCAATCATCTTGAATGAATTCACTGAAGGACAGTCACACAGGTTGAGAAGTAAATGAGGACCTTCACTTCAGCGTGTCATCTGTAGGTTCAGAAGGGCATCTCATGATCGTTCAGAGATCTGAGAGCAGCTCCAGAGTGTCTCCTCCTCTGAGCAGGTCTGGGATCAGTGCTGGAGGTCAGTGTTAGTGTCAGCAGACACATGCTCCTCGTCAGCTCCATAAATCAGCAGTCAAAGCTGCATTCATCTGCTCTCTTTCTCTCTGATGATGTGTCTGTGCCAGAAGCCAGGCTGCTCTCTTTAACCCTTTGGGGTCGACTAACGCGGATACGCGTTTTGTGGCACCTTCTCCTGATAACACCGAAAAGAACTTAAATTACACTTTCAGTTTTGATCTTACAGA